>NC_136261.1:128972478-129024978 GCF_964187855.1 Myxine glutinosa
TTCCAACGACAGTACTTATTGGCCTGAGGCTTCACGGCTCACACCTTCAGGCCGCTTCAGACAAATTAACCCAAGTTTCTTAATACAGTGGTATTGTTTTCTTAATAATCTATCTATAATTCCAGTAATCTCTGTGTGTATGTTTGTTTGTCTGTGACCGCTGTTTCTCGACAACCACGGGTCCGATATACTTTAAACTTGCCAGGTATATTGCTGGGGACCCGAGGATGTGCCTTTTCAAGGTTTCATATTAATCGGACAAGTAGTTACCGAGCTATGTCCAAAAAACGATTCAACCAATCAGAGAGCAGCGAGCTATCACGTGTGCCGAACGTGCCGAACAGACTCTGCCTCGGACGGCACATTTGAGAGCGTATTCATTTATTTCACGTTGGCAAACTATGTTGGCGTTAAACTATGTTTTAAAACTAATTAAAACTAATTTGCGATTCATCGTAACTGCGATTTGCGACCTTCCGGACAGTGAAGACTTCACTTCCGGCAGCCAATCACAGAACATGTTGTTGCGTAGGCTATTAATGTTTTTCCTTTTCATTTTTTTCATTGAATTGATTGATTCCTTGCGATTAAATTGCAAACAGCCAAAATACGTTGGCGCTAATTGAATAATTGGGCATTAACACTAAATGGCGAATAATCGTAACTGCGACATGCGAACTTCCGGACAGTGAGGACTTCACTTCCGGCCTTACGAAAGTGCCGACTTACTGTCTCGATTGTATCTTCCCACTGTCTTATTGTTAGATCTATCTATTCTATCTTATCTATATTATACTTACCGTCTATATACTTACTGTCTATCTTATAGATAGATTGTAGATAAAGACAATGCCCCAATCGAGTCGTCATTTACGAGAACGAAGGAACGAAGCTGCACGGCGTGCACGCGCAATGGAATCTGACGAAGAACGAGCTGCTCGCCTGACACGCGACGTTACGCGCGTGACAAGTCGTCGTGCAGCTGAAACGGATGAAGAACGGACTGCTCGCTTGGCAGACAACACTCGACGCATAACAAGTCGCCGTGCAGAAGAAACGGATGAGGAACGGACTGCTCGCTTGGCAGACAACACTCGACGCATAACAAGTCGTCGTGCAGAAGAAACGGATGAAGAACGGACTGCTCGCTTGGCAGACAACACTCGACGCATAACAAGTCGTCGTGCAGAAGAAACGGATGAGGAACGGACTGCTCGCTTGGCAGACAACACTGGACGCGAGACAAGGCGTCGTGCAGAAGAAATCCCTCACCAGCGAGAAGACCGGCAAGTAAGGGATGCCCTGCGCCATCAGGATGTACACCGTGTGAGACTAGAGCACTAGAGCAGGCTCACCATGACAATCGCAACCTTGCTCGATACGATGATACCGATTTCTTCCGAGAGGTACTTCATGGTGAGTACAGGCACGCGCTGAGCAGGACCTCAATATTTCAATGCACTAAATGCTCGCATTGTGCTGCTTTGGTGTGGAATGAGGAGAGAAGAGGATTTTGCTGCAACCACGGCAAGGTCGATCTTATGCATGATCCTACGAATCCAAAACCCGGTTCAATTCCATCACAACCTCCAGATGCTATTAAAAACCTTTTCCTTAACCAGGCCTTTGTGAAGCACGCGAAACAGTACAACAACGCGCTGGCAATGGCAAGTATCGGTGTCCGAGAGATACGTATGCCTGGCTTCAATCCTGGAGTGCGCATACAAGGTAAGGTTTACCATTACATTGGTGCTCCTCTTGCCGATCTGGGTTGTACCCCACGCTTTGCTCAGATCTACTTTCACGATCCAGCCCATGAGCTGGATTATCGTCGTGCCCACACCTCGAACAGTGGCCTGAATGAGCAGTTTTTGCTAAGAGCACAACAGGCCATTCATGAGTGCAACCCATACGTCCAGCAATTCAAATCAGCCATTGAGTATGTGGTTCATAATGATAGCGCCAATGAACTGAATATTGTGTTAACAGGTCGCACGCGGCGCCGAGACCTTCATCATGGTACCGTCAACCTTCCCTCACCAGACAGCGATGTGGCTGTCATTGCTCCAGGGGCAATGACAACAGAGCAGTTTGGAAGGCTGGCAGTCGCTGTTCACCTCAGAGGAGGAGGTTTACAGACAATAGATGCCATGCATCCAGCGTATGACCCACTATCATACATACTTCTGCTACCCTGCGGCTCTCAGGGGTACCACACTGAGTTGGCAGGGACAACGCCAACAACTTTCTACCGCTACCATCTACAAGTACGTGATCCTACTCATCACTTCAATCTACTGCTTCGTGGTGGAAAGTTGACACAGCAGTACGTATGCGACATGATGGCAAAAATTGAGTCACACCATCTCAATTGGATTCGCTGCAACCAGAAGTCAATTAAGGCAGAAAAGTATAAGATCATCGTTGATGCGTTGAACAGTGATGCTGAGGTGCTACCTGGACGCCTCACCATTCTGCCACCGTCAATTTATGGGTCGCCACGTTGGTATGCCAAAGAGTTTCAGGATGCAATGGCTTTAGTCCGAGTCAAGGGAAAACCAGACTTTTTCCTAACATTCACCTGCAACCCAAAGTGGCCAGAAATTAAAGAATCGGTTTTTGAGGGTCAGCCACCCAATGCAAGACCTGATATCATCGCCCGGGTGTTTCATATGAAGGTGGAAGCACTCCTCGCAGACATCCTCAAGCATGACATCTTGGGGCATGTGGACGCTTACGTGATGGTGAAGGAAACGCAAAAGCGTCACCTTCCCCATATACACATGCTCCTGACCGTGGTACCTCGCGACAAGCCCAGAACACCAGCAGATGTCGATCGCGTGGTCTCTGCTGAGATTCCTGACAGACTCACAAATCCGGAACTACACCGTATCGTGACATCACACATGATTCACGGCCCATGTGGGGAATGGAACATCTTGAGCCCTTGCATGGCAGACCGGAAGTGCACAAAGGACTATCCCAAAGCCCTACGACAAACGACAAGCTTCTCTGATGACTCCTATCCCCTGTACAGAAGACGGGCAGAAGCAGCACCTGGTGATCCCATCATGAAGACAATACGAGGCGGTGCTAACGTATTAGTTAACAATGCATGGGTTGTGCCTTACAATCCATATATTGTCCTCAGGTACGATGCTCACATCAACCTTGAGATCGTCTGTGCTGTCACCTGTGTCAAGTACCTGTACAAATACCTTGAAAAGGGCCCGGACCAGTGCCTGGTCAGACTGGAGCCTCATGAGAGGATGCGAGAGGCATTACGACATGATGAAGTGGCACGCTACGAACTAGGGCGTTACATCACCGCATCTGAGGGATACTGGCGCATATACGATTTCCCCATTCAACGCAAGTACCCACCAGTCGAGATGCTGGCACTCCATCTACAGGATGAGCAGGTGATCACGTTCAATGACGAAGGTGCCGTACAGAACGTGGCAGAGTCAGGACCCCCTGCAACAACCCTCACCGCCTTTTTCGAAGCCATGAATCTCCATCCACACATGCGTCATGTTCTATATCCAGATGTATTCCAACACTTCACCTACTTGAGGAAAAGGTTTCAATTGCGGAAGAGAAGGCTGAGTTTCCAGGATAACCGTAAGGCTGATACGGTTGGGCGGCTCCCCATTATTCCCGTCAACTCACATACTGCCGAGTTGTACTATCTCCGCATGCTACTGTACCGCGTGCCTGGCCCCACATGCTTTCAGGATCTCCGTCGTGTTGGTGGTAGGGTCATGGAGACCTATCTAGCAGCCTGCATTGCATATGGCATCGTTGACAATGACCAGGAGGTGGATTCTGTTATGGAAGAGGCTGCAAATATTGCATTTGGCCCTGCAGTCCGCGAAGTATTTGCCAACATGCTCATATTCGTTCTCAGAGGCAACCACGTGCAGTTCTGGGAAAGGCACAAGTATGTGCTGTGCGAGGACTTCATGCGTGCAGCAGGTGTGAATGAACCAAATGGACGCATTGTGAGTGCAGTGCTACGAGAGCTGAGGAACAAAGTTGAGTGCCACGGCTTTTCGCTCAGTAAGACCTTTGGCCTTCCTGAGCCTGAACCAGTTCATTTCCAGTCTCGCATTCCGCGCGTCATCGAGCACGAAACAGTGCACAATATAGGAGAACTTGAGGCTCACATCGCTCAAACAGAGTGCCTTCTTAATGACGAGCAGCGCGTTGTTGTCGATAAAGTGATGCGGAGTGTGGAACACGGACATGGCTGCATGCTTGCAGTTGATGCAAGTGGTGGGACTGGGAAAACATTCACATTGTCTCATATACTCAACAAAGTGCGAGCAATGGGCAAAGTGGCTCTTGCAACTGCTGCAAGTGGTATTGCAGCTACGCTGCTGCCTAAAGGGGCCACCTTCCATAGTAGGACCAAGTGTCCTCTCATTCTCACTGATGAGTCCACTTGCAACATCAGTGAAAATGACACCACTGCAGCACTCATACGCATGACTAATCTAATGGTGGTGGATGAGGTTTCAATGATGGATCGTCGAGCATTGGAGGCAGCAGATCGAACATTCCAGTGGCTTCGGGGCTCAGAGGAACCATTTGGCGGCATTACAATGGTTTTCAGTGGTGACTGGAGGCAGATCCTTACTGTTGTGCCACACGGTAGCCGTATTGACATAGTTGGAAGGTGCTTCAAGAGCTCATACCTGTGGAGAAAAGTGCAGATACTTCGTCTCAGAGTAAACATGAGGATCATGCAGGGTGCTGGAGAACAACAGGACGAATCTGCTTTTGCTAAATTCCTGCTGGATCTGGGTGAAGGGAAGATTCCTGTCAATCCAGAAGAGGGTGAATTTGCTATTGAGCTCAGGGAACCGCTCATTCTTCCAGGTGAAAAACTTCAGGATATTGTCACTTGGGTGTACGAAGACTTGCATAACAACATTAGCAACCCCAAGTGGCTATGCGAGCGTGTTATACTATGTCCGACCAATTCCGAAGTCGATCAGGTAAATGCCTACATGACGACCATATTTCCAGCGGAGGAACATGTTTGCTGTAGCGTCGATACAGCGGAATCTGAGGGTGATCATTTGTATCCGCCTGAGTTCCTGAACACCCTCTGTCCATCTGGTATGCCTCCACATCGAATCTCTCTCAAGGTGGGTATGGTAATCATGCTACTGCAAAACTTCGACCAGCAAAGCAGGCACTGCAATGGCTCAAGGTACATCATACTTCAGATCCTTCCAAATCTGTTGGTTGCACAATCTGTGATGGGTGTCAATTCTGGACGCACATTGCTCATTCCACGCATAACCTTGAGTCCATCTGACAACATGTTCCCGTTCACTCTGCGGCGTCGGCAGTTTCCGGTACGACCCTGCTTTGCCATGACTGAATAAATCCCAAGGACAGTCGCTACACCATGTTGGGATCTTCTGCACAAGAGACTTCTTCAGCCATGGTCAGTTCTACGTGGCGGCCAGTAGGGTTGGCAGTTCCAGCAGCCTCCGCATTCTTGCCCTGGACGAGGAAACAAAGAAGAAGCGCCGTTTCCTCAGCAATGTTGTTTATGAAGAGGTGCTAACGAGATAAAGGTGTGTACAATGTACATGTAGACAATTTTTATTATTCTTTGTTTATTGATATTTATTTATTGAAGAAAATTTGTTTCGAAAATAATTCATCAAAACAAGTGCACAACTTTTTTTGACAGTCGTACACCATGTTAGGATCTCCTGGAGAAGTGCCGTTTCCTCAGCAATGTTGTTTATGAAGAGCTGCTAACGAGATACAGGTGTGTACATGTGGACACTTTTTATTATTTCCTTATTGATTGAAGAACAATTGTTTCGAAAAGATTTCATTAAAAAAAGTGCACAACTTCTTTTGGCAGTCGCTACACCATGTTGGGATCTTCTGCCCAAGAGACTTCTTCAGCCATTGTCAGTTCTACGTGGCGGCCTGTAGGGTTGGCAGATCCAGCAGCCTCCGCATTCTTGCCCTGGACGAGGAAACAAAGAAGAAGCGCCGTTCCCTCAGCAATGTTGTTTATGAAGAGGTGCTAACGACATAAAGGTGTGTACAATGTACATGTAGACAATTTTTATTATTATTTATTTATTGAAGAATAATTGTTTCGAAAATAATTCTTCAAAATAACGTGCACAACTTTTTTTGGCAGTCGTACACCATGTTAGGATCTCCTGGAGAAGTGCCGTTTCCTCAGCAATGTTGTTTATGAAGAGCTGCTAACGACATACAGGTGTGTACATGTGGACAATTTTTATTCTTTATTTATTGCTTGAAGAAACATTGTTTCGAAAAGAATTCATCAAAAAAAGTGCACAACTTCTTTTGCCAGTCGCTACACCATGTTGGGATCTTCTGCCCAAGAGACTTCTTCAGCCATTGTCAGTTCTACGTGGCGGCCTGTAGGGTTGGCAGATCCTGCAGCCTCCGCATTCTTGCCCAGGACGAGGAAACAAAGAAGAAGCGCCGTTTCCTCTGCAATGTTGTTTATGAAGAGGTGCTAACGACATAAAGGTGTGTACAATGTACATGTAGACAATTTTTATTATTCTTTGTTTATTTAAGAACAATTGTTTCGAAAAGAATTCTGCTCTGTTTCAATTCTGTTTCAATTTGGTGCTAATTTTTTGTAATTTGTTATTTGTAATGAAATTTGTAAATTTTGTAATGATTATAATTGTTAATGTAATATTAAGGGAGGGTGATGTTAAGTTAAGTAAGATGAGTTAAGGGAGGGTGATGGCAGGGTGATGGGAGGGTGATGGCAGGGTGATGCGAGGGAGATGGGAGGGTGATGGGGCAGGGTGATGGGGCAGGGTGATGGGGCAGGGTGATGGCAGGGTGATGGGAGGGTGATGGGAGGGTGATGGCAGGGTGATGGGAGGGTGATGGCAGAGGGTGATGGCAGAGGGTGATGGCAGAGGGTGATGGCAGAGGGTGGTGGGAGGGTGATGGCAGGGTGATGGGCGGGTGATGGGAGGGTGATGGCAGGGAGATGGGAGGGTGATGGGGCAGGGTGATGGGGCAGGGTGATGGGGCAGGGTGATGGGGCAGGGTGATGGGGCAGGGTGATGGGAGGGTGATGGCAGGGTGATGGCAGGGTGATGGCAGAGGGTGATGGCAGAGGGTGATGGCAGAGGGTGATGGCAGGGAATTAACATTAACGAATAAGATTTGTAATGTAATAATTTGTAATAATTTGTAGTAATAATAATAATAAAGAATTCTGCTCTGTTTCAATTCTGTTTCAATTTGGTGATATGCTTTGCAAACCTTTTTTTTTTTTTAACTATTTTTAAACTAAAACAATTCCAACATGGAATACATACTGACACTGCACTTTCAGGTCTCCTACAAATCCTACCCTGTCGCCTCACCGTGGCGTAGGAGTGGCAATGGTCAATGGCATCGAATGTCATGGCTAGCAAAGACAGGGAGGTACACTTGATTTAAATTTGGAAATTTTTTTTTTTTTTTTTGGCAAGGAACGGGCACCCACGTACGGGCACGTCCTAGTAATAATAATAATAATAATAATAGCGTTCATACTAATATTGTAAATATAATCATAACGCTGAAATCCCTTTGTCTTTATTGCAAAGTGTCTTAATGCAAAAAATAATTAAATGCTTTCATTTGCTAACTGGTATCCCTACACAGGTCATACTATCCTCTCCAACTAAAGTATCAAACAAGCCCGGCTCGGCTGTTAGACTTTCGGTCTTGTTTTTTTATTTTTTTTTATCGGTTATGTCATTAATTACCTCGATCTAATCCAACATGCAGACCAACACATTTGAAAACCATAGGAGAGCAACAGATCAAGCTTCAGGAGAGTGATGGGAGTGTGATTACACTAAAGAAAACTTTTCACTCATCACAGAGAATGTTTGTGATGCTTATTGCCATCAAAGTACAATTTTGTATAGTCTCAGTGTATTTATCATTGTGATTGTGTGACTAATTTTGTATGTACATTCATGATATGGGATTGTGTGTTTATTGAAATAAAACGATGAAATTACTAAAAGATCATATTTTGTCATTTTTACTCACTGATTTTGTCATAACATTGCGAAACTACAATGGCACTCGGTAGAGAGCATACCTCCACCAGGGTGAACAGTTTACGTTTTGTATCCCACTGATAGGCCGGATCTGAACCAAAACCTAATCTGCTTGTTCTGGTCACAGAACCAACACATCCACCTAGTTGTGTCATAATCGGTCCACAACTTTTTGAAATATCATGCTATACTGTATATAGTTTTTGTCCCCATCACTCAATGGTGAAGAATCACTTCAAAAATTATCTGGTCCGAATTCAGATCTTCACCAGAATTGAATAAATTCTCCTCTTCACACACCCAACCTGTATACCAAGTTTTGTCTGAATCCATCCATGAATTGATATCCTGAATTTCGAATCCTACCAATCCGACCAACCCATTTTCTGTCACCTCCAACTTGCCACAGATGGTCACGTCTACCGGTTGATTAATGTTTGGTAGATTCCAGGAAGTTTTGGCAATCTGGCTCAATTTGGAAGTGGAGTGTGGAGAGTTGGAGCACTACCCTGGGTACTACCAACATGCTAGCAAAATTTGTTGGCCATCACGCCAGCGCTGATTATTTATTTATTTATTTATTTTGTCCCCATGATTTTCAGATGTACATACACACATACATAGGCACTCATACAGGGCATTATCTTATATAATATAGTAGGATGATTATTTGGACGTGTTCCTTTATATGCGGCAATATCACAAACAGTAAACGGAGTCTTCATAAGAGTTCCAAGCATATAAATGATTGCTGAAATATGGCGATCCTTGCCTCAGCTTTCCATGCGTGCCCGAGTTCAACTCTTGAACAGCAGATAACTGCCTTGGGAGCATCTAAGTTTTTTGTAGCATCTTTCAAGTTGTTATCACAAGCTAATTTGCATGAACACATCGATTCAGTATAAAATGTTCTTTAAGCACCTGCGTTTTTTGGATCTGTATTCAGTCTAGCTGCCACAAAATGTCAATGACATAACTGGAGATGGTGCCGGTTGTACATCTACCTCGTCAATTTCCAACCCCAAGACAGTAGCAAACCACATGTGCCCAGTTGGCGACGATAGCTTCTCATCCTGCCCGATGCCAATTCTGTAAGCAATGCTGGATAATTGAATCAAGTTTTTCTTTTCCTCAGTACATCTTGCCATGGGTGTAGTTACTCTGGATCCGATGTTATAACAGTTATTCCTTTCATGCCGCAAACCGCATAGGAGCTGTCGAGATAGTTTTATTGGCTGAGGTTACAATCCTGGATTGATCACCACTCCAACGCTGGATATTCAAATGACTTGTTACCACAGTTACTTGTTACCACAGTAAGTGAACTGATACTCATTTTCCTGACCTTGGAAAGATGACAGGCTGAGTCAAGCCACCTGGTGTTATTTCAGTGGCATGACAGGGGCAGAAAAAAACCCAAACCCTAAGAACTCAAGCCAGCCACTTGAACAGTCAAGCAAACACCAGGGATCTGGCTACGATGCACCAGACTGAAACAAGACAGAATGCATTTCATTGACATTGTGGAAACGTTCACGTTTTCCAGCTTTGACCTTGCAGCTGTACAGGACAGCGTTTGCTTCTCAACATGCATCATATGCTTTAAGACCATGTTTTTTTCCCCTCTCTCTGCAAGATCAAGGCTCACGGAAGAGCAAGAAAGACATCTTCCAAGTGAAGCAACTATGACCCAGACTTTCCTCATCCTTTGAATGAACTGGTGCTGCCACAAAAAGTAAATGGATGCACCATCAGTGCATCAAGTAAATGGATGCACCATCAGACCTTCAGATGCATTCACACCGAGCTATATTGCTATTACTGTACAGAACATTGGTAAGGACTGGATCTAGACGGCATCAGTTCACACGTCCTGAAAAGCTGCTTTTGCACATCCTTTTTCTGGCGATTTCACCCTATCATTTGTCCTAGGAAATATTCCATATGCTTGAAAATCTGCCAACATCACTGCATGACAAAGGTGCAGAAACCGATCCTCTTAACTACAGACCTATAACTTATTAACTTATTTATTTCAAATCATCAATGTCATGGAATCTATCATCGCAGTTGAGGTGAAATCCTTCCTTTTCTTCAATGGCCTCATCTCATCACCAATTCGGATTGAGATCGAGATCTTCACTCTACCTTGGACATGTTGATTCTACTCTCCTAACAATGGATGGAGACCCTCAATGACACATGAGATCAGGGGTGTTTCTATAGACACATTGAGTTTTCTAAAGTATGGCACCCCACCTTGCTCTCCAAACTCTGTCTCTGGCATCCTGTCTTCCTCTACTCTCGTAGCCAGTGTGGCTCTCAACAGAATCCGATCATCTCTACCTGGGATGGAGTGCCCTAATGTAGTTTTCTGGGCCATTCTTATTCCTAACCTTCATTAATGGCTCTCTGGAAAATCGCCTGTATGAATTTCCTGACTCCAACCTCTGCCATGACATCCTTCATCCTTCATCCTTCATCCTTCAGAGAGGCAGACTGCAGTCACTTCCCTCACAGACCTTGACAAAAATCCAAGCTGGTCAAACACTTCCAATCCTGACAAAACTCTCTCAACCTCACTCCCCCAGTCTCCAAAAGGACCGTCTGACAAACCTTCCAATCTATTTGATTATCTTGAGGAAGTCACTCAACCTGTTCGGTCTCACAATCAGCCATCTTCTTTCCTTCCCATCTTTCCATCACCCTAACCCGAACCCTAACAAGCTTCCAGTCTTCTGCTGAATTACTTTGGCTAGCAAGACATAAAAAACAGCAATCATGCTGCCTGGGCACAGTTGGTTGCTGCATGTACAATGTCTGGGCCAATGGAATGAATCATTCTGTGAAGGTATAGTCATGCTCTTATTGGTTTATCTCACCAGGGAAGCTCGCTTCTGACTTCCAAAATTAGAGGGAAGGTGACCCAGTGACTGGAATAGACATTATCTTTATATCCATTCCATTATCCCGATCACCCCCAATTATCCATGTGAGCTTGGTGCACAATGTGTCTAGCAACATTATGTTCTCTTCTGTCAAATCTTCCGAATGTGGCAGCCATGAAATTTGAGGTACCACCTGGATGTCATGGTATATCTGAAGAGTCGTGAATGCAAATCTCAACTCATCTGGACTATCAATTCCTCTCGTCACTCTCCCCATGCAATCAGTGTCTCACTACAATTATTTCCCTTCTGCCTGAAGAGACTTGTGCAATAACTATCATTTGCAGTATCCTTCCTTATTTTACGGAAATGAGAATGATCTTGGGGTTTTTGATGTTACATCTAGTTGCCGGGTACTTTTCATGATGAACCAAAGTGGAACCGGCCTGCTCCGATTGTGTGGCGTTCTGCTTTCATGCTATTGTTCTTTTTGCTCCAGTCTTTGGGTTTTTGTATAGTCTGTAGCAATGTGTAGTTTCCACCATTGAACATAGAGCTGGAAGGATGGCCTCGTGGTATTCTCAATAACCGAGACTTTGAGCCAGGGTTTGAATCTCGGCACAGTTACAAACTCATCCAGGTATCTTGCAGGCAGAGGGCAGGGCATCAATGTGTGTGCAGTCTCTTGGATGTACGTCAAAATGGACACCCCATCTACCAGCATTAGTTGGTAGACATTAAATATTCCATGGCGTCCTTCATGAAGAGTAGGCGAGCTATTGCAGGAACCCTGAAATAAATCCAAAATTATTGCCCAAACCTACCAGGGGCATTTGCATCAGTGGCACAGACATGCCCCCCCCAACCCCCATCAAACAATGAAGCTACTTGCAGCCATGTGCTGTATATGAAAACGATAACTAATGGAAAGTGAGCGATAACTAAAGTGGAACATGTCTTTCAATCCTGACAAATCTCACACTCTATGTCTCTCCGAAAAGACCGACTGGACAACCCTCCCATCTACTTTCTCAACAATCCTCTCCAAGAAGTTCTGTCGCTCAAGCTTTTGGGTCTCACTATCTGCCATGATCTTTCTTGGGAAAACCACATTGCCAAGCTGGCCTCCAAAGCCAGTCGCCGACTGGGCATCCTCCGTTGTGCGAAGTCCTTCCTTGGCATACCTGAGCTCCTCACCACATACAAGGCTTTCATCCACAGGTCAATGGAATACTGTTCTCCCCTATGGGCCGGGGCTCCTGCCTCACACCTAGCTCGGCTTCACGCTGTTGAAACCAAAGCTTTCAGAATCATTGGAATCTCCCACGATGAAGCTATCTCCGAGAGCCTTTCACTCACTCACCGCAGGCAGGTAGGTGGTCCTTCTGTCTTCTACCGACTCCTCTCCGGCCTTGCTCCCCCAGCTCCATCTGTGCTCTGTCCCCCAAATATTCCGACAGGTCGCACAAGATCTGCCAGCAACCCTTATGGTTAAACTTCCAAAATCTCGGCTCTCTGCTCACCTTCACTCTTTCATTCCTCTTTTCTCCCGCCTCTGGAACAAACTCCCCCACTCCCTTCAATCCCACTCTTCCCTCCAGGTCTTTAAAACAGCTGTTCACCACCATCTCTTATCTTCCCCCATCCATAACCTTGATCTTTTCACCCCCGCTAATTCATCCCAGATCCACTTTTTTTGAAATTCTAACTTCTTTCCTGGAAGTCCTTGCAGTGTCCATATGTTTTATACCTCTCCCACCCCCCCCCCCCTTCCCATGCCCCCTCTCCTACAGATCTCTCGATGTCCCTGCTCTCAAATGTTGTGTTTGTGTCCTACCCCCTCTCTCCCCATCTTGTCTACTACTCCCCTTATTATGTGTTTTATGTGTCGGTTTGTCTTTCTGTGTGATTAATGTTAGCTCTTTCACGAGCCTCGATCTTGTATACAAAAAAAGAAAAAAAAGTGGTGAATGGAACAATATTAAAGTGAAGACTTCTGGGCTTTCTTTAATCACATCCCCACTCATAATCAGCATTATTAATATCTGACCTCTACTTCCTCTATTTCGTTAGAGGCCTCTATAATTCATTCACAATCAGCACAGAATCTGTAAACAAAAAAAACAAAAAAACTAATATTTGTGAAAATAAACAGGGCGAGTCACAATATAACTTTCAATTTAAATTAAAGGCAAGGGAAGTAATTTATATTATACCACTGGTGAAGTTAAGCTTCCACATGATTGTCAGAGTTACGACATACAGGTATTATATGTTTAGCACCAGTTTTACTTGGACTACCATATTTTAGCTTTTCTCCCTTAGTACTGCATACTACTAACATGCTGCATGGCAGATGCCAGATAGGTAGAACAGTGGATGCAATGAACAGAACATTGATCAAAGTATGATAACCACCAAAGGGCAAGGGACGTGGATACTTCAACCGTTAAGCTGTCATTGGAGCAAAAGTGCTGACTGGCTGTCCTGCCAAGTCTATCCTTGGTAAATGAAACTTCTTATAGTTTACAAGACATTTGTCCATACATCAATGGAGTACCTGTGCTCTCACTAAGGCTTGGTACCTCAACCTCAAAAGCAGGTTGGTCTTACCTTTGGGGCAGCATGGGCAATTCCCTAGTGCCCTGCGCTGAATGGGCCCACATACATATACTATATGACCTACTGAAGAATCGATCAATTAAATCAACCGGTATATAGAATGAAAAATCTGATAATGTTTTCATTTACTGTGCTGTATTTCAATTTTCTCTAATAGCAAAAAATTCCAATTCCAACAACTAGTTCCAGCCTTCCCTTCACAAATGAGCTATTACACTCACATTCGTCGGTTGTATTTATTTTAATGATGCCCACACGTTTACACGTGATCGACCTAGATTGCACCATTCATCGGTCTTTTCTTATTTTTTTAACGACACAAACACATCAATTGAGCCGACGTTATTTTACGGCCTACCTTGCAAAGTTGACCAGAAGCAATGAAACAAGATTATCCAAGTGGGGCAAAAAAACCAGAAAAAAACAAAAGCAGAGAAAAATTACATGAAAGTTCACGAAGACTTACTAATTTCTTCAAAAGTAAAACCAAGAATGAAGCAGCAGCGCCATTGAAACCACCAGCAGCAGCATCGGCAGCATTGGGGTGAAGTAAAAACATTTCAACCTTACTAACCCCATTATTTCTGAGTTATAGCTAGAGCGTGTTGTTTGAGCCCAATACAATGTACTCAAACAGATGCGAAATAAATCTCGAATCAATACATTCCTATTGTATCAATTTAGCTTTTTTATAGTAATAGCTCGACGTTTTCTGTATTGTTTTGATGAATATTGGAGAAAAGAGTAAAGTCAAATGGCAAACTGGGTTGTATTATTGAAGGGGACACTGTGTATTTGTGTCTGTGTGTGAGGCATGTTTTTGTGGAGTTCTACTGGAGCTCTCTGATGTGGAACGTGATCCTCTAAAATGATCGTCATGATGGTCTCAAATTGATTAGGGTAATTAACTACAAATATAGGAGAATAATTCCCATGTTTTAAAGGCAGGCTATGTTGAGGTGTATACAGCAGCCTAATAGGTCCTTCCCGGTATGGCATTCCAGTTACAAAATAAACAAGCATTCTGAGTATTGCGCTGCAATACATGTCCCCTACCGGTAGTCTGTCGCCCGGAAAACTGTTGGGGAAATTCTCAAAGTTCAAAGTTCCATAACTTTGTCAAATATGATCGAAACGTCGTGAGTTCGAACTTGATCTGTAACTTATCATGAGGAAACTATGTACCAAGTTTGAAATCATTAGCATTCAGAGTTTAGGAAAAAAAGTCCGGAAAACTGTTCTTTGCGTGATGGACTGACAGACGGACAGACTGACAGACAGACTGACAGACTGACAGACGGAGGAACGGAGGGACGGAGTGCAAACCTATAGTCCCCTCCGGTGTACACTGGTAGGGGACTAATAATGATAACATTGCAACAAAGCATATATTAATTAATACTAATAATAAAAATAATAATAGTATCACTTCACTTGGCAATAATAATAATGAATGTATAATCCCCCTCCCCTCCTTCCTGGCGAAGCATATCTGGGCTTGGTGAAAGGAAAGCTAATACTCAAGCAGTACAGCAGGCAGGTATGCTACAAGGCCGTGAAGACAAATGAAAATGGCATGCTTTATTCTTGTTCAGAGTGAGATTGATGGAAATAAGAGGGGTAGTGGGTGGCCCCATTCTTGACTTTTGCCCAAGCCCCCGAGAATCACCAAGACCACCCCTGATCGCAAGTATCTCCTGGGTGCATTAGAATCCAAGGCTCTCAAAATCATTTTAATCTTCCACAATGAAACAGAGGCACACGATCTGCTGATCTCTTCGCAGACAGGTTCGCCTTTGGTCCCTGCATTGTCAACCCTCCAGGTCATACATTCATCCAGAAAACCCCTCCTTGTGAAACTTCCAAAATCCAGACATATCAGCCGATGTCCCCGTTCTCTACTGTTGTACTTGTGTGCTTCCCTCTCTCTCCCCATCTCGTCTCCCACTCCCTTTATTATATGTTTTTTATGTGTCGTTTTCTTTTTTGGGATTACTGTTCGCTCTTACACGAGCCTCGATCTTCTATACAAAAAAAGAAAAAAGAAAAAACTTAAGGGATGTTGGGGGATAAGTGCACATGGAAAACAACAATCAAGTGGCAGTGAACAAAATCACGTCATTAACATCGAGTACAAGCAGAATGACAGTTTCCGATTAAAGGCCCTTTGTTCAAAATCCTTATCGTTAGCCTTGGGAGTTTTAACCTTGAGGCAGTCCTTGTGTGCTCACAATGAACCAGCCAACATTTTTTAAATAAAGGCCCAAAACAGGCAGCTAAACGTCAACAACAACTACCTAGTGTGAGGTTTGATTTCAGAGTTTCCTTACAAGGAACTTCAACGCAGGAGTCCACTGGCCCATCAAGTCGGCACAATGGTTGCTTGTCCGAGCTCTATCCCATTGAAATGCTGAGGATCGAGCAAGGAAGCCATTTTTAAAGTCTTTGGTGACTCCGCTGGAATGTCAACTGCCAATCTCTATCTCCCAGACTTGGTGGTGTAAGGGTTAGAGCATTCGAAGTTTGGTGAATGTATTTGGCAGTCAGCATTGGGGAGCATGGATGTATTAATCAGACATTTATCATCCTGAAAATAGATTGCAAAATACAGAAATTAAAAGTTTCACGAAAGAGTGTGGTTTGCCAGATGAAGTCAAAGTCGTTGATCTTGATCAGCATCGAGCATAAAGACACTTGCAGAAGAAAGCATTGATCATCGAGTGATAAATGTTCAAATATGCCAATCTTCCCATTGAAACTGCTTTCAGGTCTTTGTCACATCGTGTGCACAAAAATGTCAAGATTTGACTGAATTAAAATAAATCAGAAAAAAAAATTCAACTTCAATTTGATATACTGCCCTTTGAAAAGTTATCGCTCAAAGTGATAGAAAACTTCAAACGTCTCAGAATTGCATTCATGCAAGTTACACAACCTTTCAATTCTGCTTGCGAAGGGCAAGTTTCAACCCCTTGGCTATTTTGGTTAAAATTTATAGTCCTTCTGTCATGTTATAGCAATCAGCATCACCGACAAAAGGCCATTCAAACAATTATATAAGCAAGATGCTCCACAATAATGAAGATGCACTCTTTTCCAATACACATGGCTATTAATTAGAGCACACACATGCACACATCCAGTTAGGCCTTTATTTTGTCTTGGACGATTGAGTAGTAGGCCCAACTGCAATATCAACTCCAGTGATAACTAAAAAGTCAAATCTCAGCACAAATGCAGCACTTTGCATTGTCAGCACCTGCTCAGTGAGAGTCATGGCAGCACCCAGTGTACCGACTTTGCATGTATGTCAATTATTTGAAACCAAATAAAAAGACAGCATGGTAAATGTAGTGAAGTGCAATACAGTGCGATGTACAAGAAAAAAGTTACCTTGCTATTCCGACATCACAAATCATCTTTTGAATGGCAACGCGGAACTATCTTCCAGCACAAAAACGATTTGTACTCAAATTGGCAATAAACAAAATTTTCAAAAAATAAAGATGTAGAATTTTCAAAGTCCACAGCAAGTTGCAGTAAGGGAGGGATAAACAGGATAAACAAGGAATGGAGGGAATCGTTTTCTCTATCGACAGTTCATTTTGATGGCGATCAATAGCAAACATACATTGGAGATGTTCTTTCAGCATTTTGGTCCACCCAGTATGACTACTACAGGCCTGACAGATTGTAATTGCAGTTGAAAAAAAGAAAAAAGAAAAAAGAAAGTCTGAAATCGCATGATTAAGAACATTCCGAAAATTACTTCAGGCCATACAGTAAAATTGAAAGCATTCTGAAAGGTAGAAACTACCATACGCCATAGTTATCAATCAACCCAGACACACGAATTTCTCTGAGCACTTTCCAAACAGTCGACAATGACGAGCCGTGCAAGTATGATGGAAAATCTGGGTCAATGGATGGTAAGCAAGTGCGGTTCATGACTCCATTTTGTATATGCTCAGTGGAGACTTCTATATGCATCGACATCCACCATAATGGTTTCTTATCCATCTCCAGTCCATCAGAATAACATTTTCCAGGTACATTTTTAAGGTACTGAATTTCAATTGGCAAGGGGGGTTTGTATTATCGAGCCACCACTCTGCGGCGGTCCTGTGGGTGTTCAGGTTTACTTCTTAAAAATGCATTTTGGTTCAAACTTTTCAACACATAGCTACGAATACTTGTATCTGTGGAGGATTCTTTTTAAACAGGGTCAAAAGGTCATGGAGGACACTTGCTTTGAGATGTTAGAGACTCAAGAAAATTCAGAGTTGAAGTTGTTTTTTGTTCAAGATGTAATGGCTTTTTTTTTTCATTCTGTCAAAGATCAATAATTACGATATCGAAAAATTTGCCAGCTGATCTTGTTTGAGAGTGGTTATTTCATATGCAGCCTATAGCTTGGAGATGCATCATTGCTGGGACCATGAGTGCTGTTGATGCTGTTCCCCATTTCCAGTGAGCTGGTACTCATTTTGCCGACCTCAGAAGGATGATGGGCTGAGTTAACCCACCTGGTGTTATTTAACAGCACACAGGGCTTCAAAAACTCAAGACGCTAAGATCTTAAGCCAGCCACCTTAACCGTTAAGCCAACACCAAGAGTGATGTGATGTGATGTGCTTAAGAGTGATGAAGCAGATGACACTTATCTAGGTTGAGACTTACCTTAATCCTTCAACAAATAAAGGGCCAATGTAGAAAGCCTCCAATTAAATATCTTGTTTTGCATACAAAGTGAGGGATAATTAAATAATCAAACGATAGGTTAATTACACTGAAAGAACATGGTCAGAGGAGTCAAGTATGGCAGCAAAGGAACAGATTTTGGATTCCACTGTTGCTCATCACCAAAAGCAAGAGGAAAGATGTACGTTCATGGTGATTCTACTTTCAGAATTTGGTTTCCTCTATCTTGCAAGTCAATCAATATTCTAAAGTACACAAGGTTTGCTTGAAGCAGTATTCTCATTGGCAAGCTATACAAGATAAGGGTACTTACAATCATAATTAAATTTGTGTTAATACTTTTATACAAGCTTGTGTGTATATATTACATAAATAAACAAGAAAAGAGCAATCAGAGATTGCAAGCCCTCGCCAGGATGTATTTTCAGTGGTTTTTAAAACTTTTGTGTTAAAACAAATATGGCGGCCGAACCACGTGACCGATGACGTCATCATTATTTTTTCTCTAAACTAATTTATTTCTAAATTATGCTCAATAAATTTAATCTTGATCGGATGAAGTTTTGTACTTGTTGAATTATGACGTCATAATGGAGGCATCTATGATATCAGCATTAACATATTTTATTCCCCATGGAGAGTTCTTTACAATGAGCCATGTCTCAATTTTTTCTATTGAGCACTTTCGGAGATATAGAGGTGCAAAGATTTTGGGTTTTTCCAAGATGGCGGCCGAACCACGTGGCCAGACATTTTTTTTCTCCACCAGTTTATGCCGACATGGCGCTCAAGAAATTTCATCTTGATTGGATGAAGTTTTGTCCCTGTCGAATTATGACGTCATAATGGAGGGACCGATGACATCATCATTAACATATTTTACTCCCCATGGAGAGTTCTTTACAATGAGCCATGTCTCAATTTTTTCTATTCAGCACTTTCCGAGACGTAGAGGTGCAAATGTTTTCGATTTTTCCAAGATGGCGGCCGAACCATGTGGCCTATGACGTCATAATTATCATTAAAAAATTATACAGGTAGAGTCGCACCGATGGTGAAAATTTCCTGTCAATCGGACCAACGCTTGCAGAGAAAATCATATTTATGCTGTGCAGACAAACAGACAAACAAACGGACTCAAATGCAATACCCTCTCCTCTGGCGAGGGTAATAAATACTTGCATTACTTTAAGGTATTCTAGAAATTTGGACACACTTGGCCCACTGGCTTTTGTGTGAACAGAGCCAGTGAAGGACTCTCCAAGCTCCCTCACCACAAACATCTTTCCACCCCTCCCCACTACCCCCCATACCTCCCACCCACAAAGGTTCACTTTGATAATACATCCTTAACAGGCAGGAAATCCCCATATTGTGCAGTCAATCTAAATTTCAACAGGGTCAACACTTTCATTTTATAGAAATGTCACAATTATTCACTGCTCTGCACTCTTTCATCTCACCTGCCATCATCTTTATTTACAGCACCGGCAATAAATCACGAAACTCTAATATGGTATTCGCCGCAACAGCAACAAGGCTGTCAAAGGTATTTGCTAGCAAGTAACAAGACTATGAAGACTACTTCCCTCAAAAAAATTGCACAAATTATTTTCACTATTTGCAAACAAAACGCAGGGCCACATTTGAGCAATCATCACACAATCAAATATGACCATAAAAAGGATGCATCTATCTATAATTACAGTAATCTCTGTCTGTCTGTCTGTACGTCTGTACGTTTGTTTGTTTGTCTGTGACCGCTGTTTCTCGACAACTACCGGTCCGATATACTTGAAACTTGCCAGGTATATTGCTGGGGACCCGAGGATGTGCCTTTTCAAGGTTTCATATTAATCGGACAATTACTTACCGAGCTATGTCCAAAAAACGATTCAACCAATCAGAGAGCAGCGAACGATCGCGTGTGCCGAACGTGGCGGGCACACTCTGCCTCGGATGGCACATTTGAGAGCGTATTCATTTATTTCACGTTTGCAAACTATGTTGGCGTTAAACTATGTTTTACAACTAATAAAAACGAATTTGCGATTCATTCGCTTTCCTGCGCGTTTGTGTACGCGATGGCGATTTCTTTACCAAACTCCGGAAGCCGTTCGCTTTGGACCGAACCATTTCATGTAAATAGAGGGGGGGGATTGTCACCACTCGCAAGCCGTTCGCTTTGGACCAAACCATTTCATGTAAATAGAGGGGGGGGGGATATAATTTTAGATATACTGTATATATAGTACGGGCATGCCCTAGTGCTATGCAATTACAGCAGCCACAAGTCACCAAAAACCAACAAGAGATAAACCGAGTCAGTATGATCGAGATGAAAACCCAGCAGCCATATGATCTAGGGAATTTGGAGGATGGCAAACAAGACTATCATTTTCATCCAATAAAATTCTCGATGTAGTTTTTCCACTCTCCTCCCCAATGTCCCATCTCCTCCCACAGGTTTGCTGAAGTTGTGGCAACAAGATACTAATTGCATTCCTTAATCCTACTTTACTCTTTAATATTTTGTGCAACTCAATTGGAGAACATATATCGAGAGACTATTACGATATATATTTAGTATCGGGATTACAGTACTTGCATCCCCTGCAGTTTAGAAGATGCTCAACATGGCCACAAAACAAACTTGAAAACAAATACAATTGATCATGTAACACAAGCCATCTACCCAGAAAACATTTTAACCTCATTTTCACATAAAAGCTTGGGACCTTGAGCCAGAAAAAGGCTCCTCTGTGCTGCTCAAAGGAGGGTTAAAGCTTTTGGTGCATTGGAACACAATCAAATCCTTAGCAGATATAAACAAACTCATTTTGCGGGCTCGAGTCAATCTTGTCTGTTTAGCATCAACTCCTCTACTACATGTAAGACAGCAGTGCCTCTTTCCTTATTCGCTCATCCTGAATCCAAGATAACACATACAAAAAGGATGCCAATTTGGTGAAAACATTGTTGCATTACTATTTTTCAATATCTTTTTTTTGGGGGAAAAACAGGAGTCGTCGAGCAGTGCTATTTTAATAGACAGCAATTTCGTGCCCACCTCATTGCCCTGACCACATGAAGTCTAACACAATGTGCGCATGAGCATAAACTGTAGGCCAATATTGGTGACATTAATTATACTGTCATTAACTCGGTTTCCAGGAGCTTGGGAACCAGACGTGTCATGCTGGTGCCTTGAGCTCAATTTATAGCGTCAACCTTTGGGATGCCAGTGTAGCCTCCTCGTCACTGTGCACTTATCACACCCTATTCGAGTGAGAATTTTAAAAGGCTTCAACACAAGACTTCACATCACACTTTTCAGCAAGGTTTGGTCAATTAACACACTGACATGAACAGATCTGAATAGCATAAAATTTCCAGTGGAGGCATTGCACGATTGCATCATTTCCTAGCAAGAACCAGACAGCCATGTTAACGGCATAGAAGTGTTTAGGACGTTTGCCACAGAAACAGGAATCGAAAATGGATATGTTGAGAAATCAATGAATGGTATAAAGTACGAAACCAAACACCTTTGAACTACACTTCACATTTCACCGAGTATCAGATCTAAAATGGAGAGAGAGGAAGATTAAGGAAGAGTTGCCAGTTCTTACAATGAAGGTGGTTTAAGGACAGATTAATTGTCTTTGGGAATATGTTTATGGGAAAGCACCACTTCAATAAATTAGAAGATAATCATCAGCATCCAAAGGGAACTGTGTTGCTGCACATATTCCCCAACCCATCTCTACCCAGGCCTAGATGCTATTTTGCCATCATTTGCCAACAGTCACAGAAATAGGAAGCATTTATATAGCCAACTAGCCGAAAGCACCCGGCGTTGCCCGGGTTATTTTTGAATGAATTTACTACTATAATTCAGCTTTTACTCGCGGCCGTAGAAGATTGACTACTATAATTCAGCTCAGCTTTTAATTGCGAAATGGGCCCAGCCTGGCCAAAGCAGCCTCGACCTGCCTCGCCACCTAGCCTATAACCTTCCCGGGGACCGGCCCGACATTTTTGGTTCTTTTTGAATGAATTTACTACGAAAATTCAGCTTGTACTTGCGACCGTAGAAGATTGACTACTATAATTCAGCTCGGCTTTTAATTGCGAAATGGGCCCGGCCCGGCCGAGGTGGGCCTCGATCGGTCTCGCCACCTCACCTAAAACCTCCCCGGGGCCCGTCCCGACATTTTTTTGTATTAGAGGTTTCCTCCTATCTTTCACCGTTCAGGAGATTAGCTAGCGCAGACAAACAAACAAAAACTTTTTTATAATATAGAGAGAAGAGATGAATGGAATCATGCACTGCAGAAGTTTATTAGCCCCCGTTGGACTTAGCCCGAAATAGTGGGTTACGGATTGGGTCTCGTTCCATCCGTCCGTGCGTCTGCAACCATATCTTGGAGATGTATGCACCAATTTTGTTCATACTTGGTGTAAAAACAATACAAGATGGTATACATAAGCAGACAGGTGCCCGGGAACAGTGAGTCCGGGCATGCCCGGGAGAGGCGCGTCTGGCCGTGTTCTGGCCGGTGCAAGGCGATTGTGTGCATCCAGCGGTAACCGCTACACACGCCCCTCCAGAATCGACCTGCACCGGCAGGGTCAATTTAAGGGGGGTCCGGATGACCCGGCCGAAGCGACCCCTGGAGGGTCGTGGGGAGGGGTCCGACGTGGTGGTGGGTGGTCGAGCGGGGGGAACTGTGGACGGGGGGCGGCCTCGCCGCGGAGGAAGGGCCAACCGTGGTGGTCGGTCGACGTCCATGTGCGCCGGTTTGAGGCGGTCTACAGAAACCCGGTCCGGCCGGCCGCCGAAGTCGACGATGAAAGACTTGTCGCCCCGTCGCAGGACCCGGAAGGGCCCGTCGTATGGCGGCCGGAGTGGCCCCCGGTGCGCGTCATGACGCACAAAGACGTACTCCGCTGTGCGAAGCGCCGGGGGGACGTAGGACTGGGGGCCACCGTGGCGGGACGTCGGCACGGGGGCAAATCGTCGGGCGGCCTCCTGGAGGTCCGAGCGCTGGCGAGCGGCGGACCAGGGACTGGTAGCGTCGGGCACGAATTCGCCCGGGACGCGGAGCGGCTGGCCGTAGACGAGCTCGGCAGCTGACGCCTGCAGGTCTTCCTTGGGGGCCGTGCGAAGGCCCAAAAGGACCCACGGCAGCCGGTCGGCCCAACCGTCATCCTGAAGGCCGGCCATGAGTGCGGCCTTCATGGAGCGGTGAAACCGCTCGCACAACCCGTTGGCTTGGGGGTGGTAGGCCGTGGTGCGGTGCAGCGTGACCCCCAACGAATGGGCGACCGCGCCCCAAAGCTCAGACGTGAACTGTGGGCCGCGGTCGGACGAGATGTCCGCTGGTGCGCCGAAGCGCGCGACCCAGGTGGCGATGAACGCCTGCGCCACGTCGGCGGTGGTGGTGGAGGCGAGGGGCACAGCCTCCGGCCACCTGGTGGTCCTGTCCACCATGGTGAGCAGGTGGGTGAACCCCCGCGAGGGGGGCAGGGGACCCACCAGGTCCACGTGGACGTGGTCGAAACGCCGTTCAGGCACGGCGAAAGGTGCCAGCGGGGCCTGGGTGTGGCGGTGGACCTTGACCCGCTGGCAGGCCGTGCAGGCGTTGGCCCAGTCGCGGATGTTTCGTCGAAGGCCGTGCCAGACGAAACGCGCCGACTCCAGCTTCTGAGAAGCTTTCCGGCCCGGGTGAGAAAGGCCGTGGATGGAGGCGAAGATGCGGCGCTGCCAGGAAACGGGCACGATGGGGCGAGGCTGGCCCTGGGAGACGTCGCAGAGCAGGACGGTGCCCGTGAAGGGAATGTCGGCCAGGCGGAGGCCCGTGTCCGCCGCACGGAGTGCCTGCACCGAGGCATCGGTGGTCTGGTCGGCCGCCATGAGCGCGAAGTCCACGCCGAGGTGGACCGCGTTCGCGCTGGCCCGAGAAAGACAGTCGGCCACGGCGTTGTCTTTGCCGGCGACGTGCCGGATGTCCGTGGTGAACTCCAACACGGCGGAGAGGTGGCGCTGCTGGCGGGCCGACCACGGCTCCGTGACCTTAGCCATTGCGTAGACCAATGGCTTGTGGTCGACGAAAGCCGTGAACGGGCGGCCCTCCAGGAGGTGTCGGAAATGGCGAACGGCCAGGAATAGCCCGAGCAGCTCGCGGTCGAACGTGCTGTAGTTTAACTCGTTCGGCCGGAGTTGCCGGCTGAAAAAAGCGAGTGGCTGCCAAACCCCGTCCACCCATTGCTCATGGACGGCGCCCACCGCGTAGTTGGAGGCGTCCGTAGTGAGGGCAATGGGCGCGTTGAGCACCGGGTGAGCCAGCAGGGTTGCGTCGGCGAGGGCCCGTTTGGCGCTGGCGAAGGCCGCGTCCATGGCCGCGGACCAAACAATGTCATGCTTGGCCGGCTTGCCCCGGAGGGCCTCGTAAAGGGGCCGCATGAGCTGAGCAGCGCGGGGCACGAATCGGTGATAAAAATTCACCATGCCGAGGAACTCTTGGAGGGCCTTGATGGAACGGGGACGCGGGAACGTGGTGATGGCCTCGACCTTGGTCGGCAGCGGCACGGCCCCGGTCTTGGTGATGCGGTGGCCCAAAAAGTCAACGGTCGTCGCGCCGAAGTGGCATTTGACCGGGTTGACAATTAAGCCATGCTCGCTGAGGCGACCGAACAGTGTTCGGAGGTGGAGGAGGTGCTCGGCGCGGGACGTGCTGGCGACGAGGATATCGTCCAGATAGACGAAAAGAAACGGCAGGTCGCGCAGCACGCCGTCCATCAAGCGCTGGAACGCCTGGGCCGCGTTCTTGAGGCCAAACGGCATCCGCAAAAATTCGAACAGGCCGATCGGCGTGATGATGGCCGTCTTCGGGACGTCGGCCGCCCGGACAGGTACCTGGTGGTAGCCCCGTATCAGGTCAATTTTCGAAAAGATGACCCGTCCCGCCAAACGGGCGGAAAAGTCCTGAATATGCGGGATCGGGTACCTGTCGGGGGTGGTAGCGTCGTTGAGACAGCAGTAGTCGCCACACGGGCGCCATCCACCCCCCGGCTTTGGCACGATGTGCAGTGGCGAGGCCCACGCGCTATCGGAGCGCCGCACGATGCCGAGGTGCTCCAACGCGTCGAACTCGGCCTTCGCCATGGCGAGCTTGGCCGGGTCGAGGCGGCGGGCCCTGGCGTAGACCGGCGGGCCCGTAGTGGGTATGTGGTGCTCGATCCCGTGCCGTACCGCGACGGCCGAAAACGTCGGCCGCGTGAGGGCCGGGAATTCCGCGAGCAGGCGAGTGAACTCGTTCGCTGCCGGGAGGGCACACGCCAGTTCGGTCGGCGCAGAGCTGCTCATCGTGCACGCCAGGGAGCTGAAGGTCTCGGCATTGACAAGGCGACGACGTTTGACGTCGACCAGCAGCCCGTGCGCGCAGAGGAAGTCGGCACCCAGCAAAGCCATGGGGACGCAGGCGGTCACAAAAGTCCATTGAAAACGCTGGCTGCCGAAGCAGAGGGTGACGACGCGTGGGCCGAAAGTGCGTATGGCCGAGCCATTAGCAGCGACCAAAGAGGGGCCGCAAACGGCGTCCCGCCTGTCCTGCTCGGAGGCGGGTATGACGCTCAGTTGGGCGCCGGTGTCACACAGGAAACGCCGCCCAGACGCTTTGTCCCGAATAAACAGCAAGTTGCCCGAGTGGCCGGCGCTCATGGCTGGGAATGAACGCCGGCCCGGCCGTTTCCCGACCTGCCAAAAGTGCACGGGGGCTGGCACGTCCGAGTCTTGTGTCCGAACCTGGCATGGTAACACCACGCACGGTCAGGTGGAGGCCCCGGCCGTCGTGTCGGAAGCGGGCGGTGCGGCGTGGCGGCCGCCAGTTGCACCGGCAGTTCGGCCTCCAACCGCGCAGGGCGCTCGGGCGTCGTGGGCGTCGCCTCGGACGGCGGCGGGCTCCAGGTAACCGCTCCGATGTGCTGGCCCGCCGAGGAGATCTTATCGGCTTCCCTGGCGAGGGCGCGGGAATCCGTGATCAACGTGCCAGCCAGGGCGAGGCGTACCGGGTGAGGCAGCTGGCGAAGGAACAGCTCGCGGAACAGAAAATCCGGAGAGTGCTCACCGAGCAACGAGAGCATATAGTCCATGCGCTCTGACGGGCGCGTGTCACCGGGCGCGTGTCGCCGAGCTCGCGCAGAGCGAGCAGGCGCCATGCGCGTGCTGCCGGTGAGAGGGCGAAAGCGTCGAGGAGGAGTGTCTTCAGCACGTTGTATTTGTCAGCAGCCGGCGGGTGCTCGAGGAGGCTCAAGGCGCGGGCCGCGGTGGCGGAACCGAGCGCCGCCACAACATGGTGGAAGCGGGTGTCGTCCGCGGTGATGCCTCGCAGGGTGAACTGAGAGTCCGCCTGAGCGAACCAAACAGCCGCGTGAGCCTCCCAGAAGGTAGGCAGTATAAGCGTCACTTCCGTATCCATGTCGGTAGGTCACCAATGAAGGAACTGCGCTCCAACGCGAGTTGAAAGAATTGACGCGACCAAAGACGGAATTCGTCCGAGTTGCTTTATTGAAACAAAACAGCTCAGGTATTCTGACAAGCCCGTTTATCGGGCAGCAATATATATACACATTTATGTCGGGAAGTTTGCCCGGCAAAAGCTATAACCGGGCATGCCCGGGTGTCAAGGGCGAGCCTTGGAAAGGCGAGTCTGGACCTGCCCGGGCGTGTTTGGCTGCGGCCTGGCAAGTCGAGGCTGGGCGTGCCCGGGCGCTCTGGGTGAGCCCTGGAAAGGCGATAGCGGGCATGCCCGGACGCTCTGGGCGAGCCCTGAAAAGGCGATAGCGGGCATGCCCGGACGCTCTGGGCGAGCCCTGGAAAGGCGAGAGCGGGCATGCCCGGGAAAGACGAGACCGGGCGTGCCCGGGAGGTTCGGGCGTGCCCGGGAACAGTGAGTCCGGGCATGCCCGGGAGAGGCGCGTCTGGCCGTGTTCTGGCCGGTGCAAGGCGATTGTGTGCATCCAGCGGTAACCGCTACAATATTATTATTACTACGAAAACGATACTACTGAAACGATACAACTGTATTAAGAAACCTGGGTTTAATTTGTCTGAAGCGGACGGCGAGTCATAACGCCTAAGGCCTATACGTTCCGTATTGTTGGAAGAGACACAACGGCGATTCTTTCGATATTTTATGGTCATTTTAACAATCGGTTTGTTTGTGTTTCACACCGAATGAAAACCGTAAAGGTAGAGCATGGCGATTGTGATATATGACAGGTTCGATGATATGTTCGGCATGAACGGCATATAAAGCAAAATGGCGGTGTGTTGAGAGTCAGCTGCAGCACCGTAATCAGACGGTTATGACAGCACCGTAATGACATCAGACGTAATCACATCACCCTGTCATGTGACCAGATTCTCAGCTCTGATTGGTATACCTTTGAGGGGACATACATACATATATACAGATGGATAAACACTGTTCTAGACAGCTCTGCCCGATGGGCTACGCCATAAAAAGAAGAAAAAGACAAAAAATGTCATAGCTCCCACCATGGTTTTTAGTAATTTTGCTGTATGGTGTTTTTTTTTTCTTTCTTTTTTTTTTAAAGGCCATCATTCAGCCATCTTTGGTCAGATGACAAAACAAAATCTTCTGCATATGTATGCTCATTCTTGTTATTTTTTGTAAACACTTGAAGTGTAAACACTTTGTAAACACTTTTTTTTTGTAAAAATACCTGTTTCTCAACTTGGTGACAACTGATCTTATGATGGTGGAACGTAGTGAACATTAATAAAATGTGTGGGTGGAAAGGCAAGTTGGAATAAGCTTTTATGCTCACATCTACATATAACATAACATTCCCCAAAAAAATAAAATTGACAAAAGGATGGGAAGGACATTAAAAGGATGGTAGGGATTCAATTTGATAGGAAGAGGAAAGATTGTGAAGCAGGTTGAGAAAAATATGTACGAGGTAAAATGAGGTGGGGATGGACGAAGCAAGATGATGGAGGAACTAATTTAATAATTAGGGTAGCTAATTTAACTTTGTGGCTTTTAAGAGCTTGACATGGCAAACAAGAATGAGGTTGAAGGTTGACAGGAAGGGGAAAAAAAAAAATCACAGAAGAGATGAAAACCAAACAAGAAATATGTTGTGCATAGCCACGATACTTGTGAGATCCCTAAATTATGTTGTTGGCCTATAATGACCTCAAAAATAATTGGTGGTTGAATTCAGTGACCTGGTATGCAAATCCTCTTAAAATTTCAAGTCAATCAGATGAAAATTTAGGATTTTAGAAATTTGGCCTATGTTGACGTTTTGGCCTATGTTGACCTCAGAAAACTTGGAGGTTGAATTCAGTGTCCAGATATGCAAATGCTCATAAAATTTTAAGTCAATTGGATGAAAATTGAGGATTTTAGAAATCTGGCCGATGTTGACCTTTTGGCCAATGCTGACCTCAAAAAAAGTTGGCGGTTAAATTCAGTGACGAGATATGCAAATCATCTTCAAATTTCAATTTCATTGGATGAAAATTGAGGATTTTAGAAACTTGGCCTATGTTGACCTTTTGGCCTATGTTGACCTCAAAAATAGTTGGCGGTTAAATTCAGTGACCATGTACGCAAGTCCTCTTACAATTTCAAGTCAATTGGATGAAAATTGAGGGTTTTAGAAATTTGACAAAGTTGGTGACCTTTGGCTTATGTTGACCTATTGACCTTTTGAACAAGAGGCTTCTTGCTTATGACCAACTCTACCATTTGGTGAAGTTTCGTGAGGATTGGTTGAAAATTGTAACCTGTATGCAACTGACAGACAGACAGACAAAAATACAGAGACAGACATACAGACCTAGAGACAGACCCACAGAGACAGACCCACAGAGACAGACCCACAGAGACAGACCCACAGAGACAGACCCACAGAGACAGACATACAAAGACAGACATACAAAGACAGACATACAAAGACAGATATACAAAAATAGACATACAAAGACAGACATACAGGGACATAGAGATACAAAAAACAGACATACAGACTGACAGACATAGAAAGGCAGACATACAGACTGGCAGACATAAAGGCAGACAAAGGCAGACATAAAGGCAGACATGAAGGCAGACATAAAGACAGACAAAAAGACAGACAAAAAGACAGACAAAAAGACAGACAAAAAGACAGACAAAAAGACAGACATAAAGGCAGACATAAAGACAGACATAAAGGCAGACATAAAGGCAGACATAAAGGCAGACATAAAGACAGACATAAAGACAGACATAAAGACAGACATAAAGGCAGACATAAAGGCAGACATAAAGGCAGACATAAAGACAGACATCAAGACAGACATCAAGACAGACATAAAGACAGACATAAAGACAGACATAAAGACAGACATCAAGACAGACATGAAGACCGACAGAGACAGACAAACAGAGACAGACAAACAGAGATAGACAAACAGAGACAGACAAACAGAGACAGACAAACAGAGACAGACAAACAGAGACAGACAAACAGAGACAGACAAACAGAGACAGACAAACAGACAGACAGACAAACAGACAGACAAACAGACAGACAAACAGACAGACAAACAGACAGACAAACAGACAGACAAACAGACAGACAAACAGACAAACAGAGACAAACAAAGACAAACAAACAAACAGACAGACAAACAGACAGAAACAGACAAATAGACAAACAGACAAACAGACAAACAGACAAATAGACAAATAGACAAATAGACAGACTAACGCACAAAACCAACCAATATACTTGAAATATCTTCGATGTTCACAAGTGAAACAACAAAGACAAGGTGAAAACATAACCTCCATGCACCTTCGGTGGCAGACATAATAATGTTATTTACAAAACAATATCTCCCTCCCCAAGGGGTTTTTTTGTGGCATGCAATATTACCCCCACACCCCCCAAATTCTCTACCCTGCTCGACACCCTTATGAAAGTAAATTTTTTTATTATAGTGGATTTAGAATGGTGAGGCACGGTCTGATCCTTTCAATGACCTGATCCAAAACATTATAATGCTATACACGGTCTATCATATAATATTATGTTTAGGTGAATAAATAACTTATCATACTGTTTTGACAAGGACCTCCCTCCCTCCTCCCCAATGGGTTTTTCCTCCTTGGACAAACGCCATGTTAAGGCTTATCGTGGTGTTTTCCCCCAAGGCCGTTTCTAATAACAAAAGTAATGACAATAATGATAATAGTGAAGGAGCTGGGGCTCCCACGTCGATCGGAAGAATGGACGCGACAAAAAGCTAGAATTCATCCGAGTTGCTTTAATGAAATCAAACACTCAGGCACTCTGAAAACCCGTTTATCGGGCAGCAATATATATCGATTAACCCAGGGTGTTTGCCCAGGCCCGGCGCCAGGGGGCGTGGCCCAGCGTCCTGGCTGCGGCCTGGCAAGTTGAGGGCGAGCCTGCCCGGGCATGCCCGGGCATGCCCGGGCGTCTCGACCGAGGCCTGGCAAGTTGAGCGCGGGCCTGCCCGGGCGTCCTGGACGAGCCCGGCATGGTGATCGCTCCGCGTCCTTGATAGGTGCAAGGCGATTGTGAAAACCCAGCGGCAGCCGCTACACACGTCCCCCCAGAATCGACTTGCACCGGCAGGGTCAATTTGAGGGGGGTCCTGATGACCCGGCCGAAGCGACCCCTGGCGGGTCGTGGGAGGGGGTCCGGTGAGGTGGTGGGCGGTCGAGTGGGGGGCACCGTGGACGGGGGGCGGCCTCGCCGCGGCGGAAGGGCCACCCATGGTGGGTGGTCGACGTCCACGTGCGCCGGCTTGAGGCGGTCCACTGCAATCCGGTCCGACCTGCCGCCGATGTCGATGACGAACGACTTGTCGTCCCGTCGCAGCACCCGGAAGGGCCCGTCGTACGGCGGCTGGAGTGGCCACCGATGTGCGTCGTGACGCACAAAAACATACTCCGCTGTGCGGAGTGCTGGGGGGACGTAGGACTGGGGGTCACCGTGGTGGGATGTTGGCACGGGGGCAAACCGTCGGGCGGCCTCCTGGAGGTCCGAGCGCTGGTGAGCTGCGGACCAGGGACTGGTAGCGTCGGGCACGAATTCGCCCGGGACGCGTAGCACCTGGCCATAGACAAGCTCGGCGGTGGATGCCTGGAGGTCCTCCTTGGGGGCCGTGCGAAGGCCCAAAAGGACCCACGGCAGCCGGTCGGCCCAACCGCCGTCTTGAAGGCCGGCCATGAGCGCGGCCTTCATGGAGCGGTGGAATCGCTCGCACAACCCGTTTGCTTGGGGGTGGTAGGCCGTAGTACGGTGGAGCTTGACCCCCAGGTTGCGGGCGACCGCGCCCCACAGCTCGGAGGTGAACTGTGGTCCGCGGTCTGACGAGATGTCCGCCGGTGCGCCGAAGCGGGCGACCCAGGTGGCGATGAAAGCCTGCGCCACGTCGGCGGTGGTGGTGGAGACGAGGGGAACGGCCTCCGGCCACCTGGTGGTCCTGTCCACCATGGTGAGCAGGTGTGTGAACCCCCGTGACGGGGGGAGGGGGCCCACCAGATCCACGTTGACGTGGTCGAAACGTCGTTCGGGCACGGTGAAAGGTGCCAGCGGGGCCTGGGTGTGTCGGTGGACCTTGGCCCGTTGGCAGGCCGTGCAGGTGCTGGTCCAATCGCGGACGTCCCGACGAAGGCCGTGCCAGACGAAACGCGCCGACACCAGCTTCTGGGAAGCTTTCCGGCCCGGGTGGGAAAGGCCGTGGAGGGAGGCGAAGATGCGGCGTTGCCAGGTGACGGGCACGATGGGGCGAGGCTGGCCTTGGGAGACGTCGCAGAGCAGGACAGTGTCCGCGCAGGGGATGTCGGCCAGGCGGAGGCCCGTGTCCGCCGCCCAGAGGGCTTGCACCGTGGTGTCGGTGGTTTGGTCCGCCGCCATAAGCGCAAAATCCACGCCCAGGTGGACCGCGTTCGCGCTGGCCCGGGAAAGACAGTCGGCCACGGCGTTGTTTTTGCCGGCGACGTGCCGGATGTCCGTGGTAAACTCCGACACGGCGGAGAGGTGGCGCTGTTGGCGGGCTGACCATGGCTCCGTGACCTTGGCCATGGCGTAAACCAACGGCTTGTGGTCGACGAACGCCGTGAAAGGTCGGCCCTCCAGGAGGTGGCGGAAATGGCGGACGGCCAGGTGTAGACCGAGGAGCTCCCGGTCAAACGTGCTGTATTTGAGCTCGTTCGGCCGGAGCTGCCGGCTGAAAAAAGCGAGTGGCTGCCAAACCCCGTTCACCCATTGCTCATGTACGGCGCCCACCGCGTAGTTGGAGGCATCCGTGGTGAGGGCGATGGGAGCGTTGAGCACCGGGTGAGCGAGCAGTGTTGCGTCGGCGAGGGCCCGCTTTGAGCGTTGGAAGGCCGCATCCATTGCTGCGGACCAGGCGATGTCATGCTTGGCCGGCTTGCCCCGGAGGGCTTCGTAGAGGGGCCGCATGAGTTGAGCAGCGCGGGGCACGAAGCGGTGATAAAAATTCACCATTCCCAGGAATTCCTGCAGGGCCTTTATGGTGCGGGGACGCGGGAACGTGGTGATGGCCTCGACCTTGGTTGGCAGCGGCACGGCCCCGTTCTTGGTGATGTGGTGGCCCAAAAAATCAACGGCCGTCGTGCCGAAGTGGCATTTGGCCGGGTTGACGATGAGGCCGTGCTCGCTGAGGCGCCCGAACAGTGTTCGGAGGTGGAGGAGGTGCTCGGCCCGGGACGTGCTGGCGACGAGGATGTCGTCCAGGTAAACGAAAAGGAACGGCAGGTCACGCAGCACGCCGTCCATCAAGCGCTGGAACGCCTGAGCCGCGTTCTTGAGACCAAACGGCATCCGCAAGAATTCGAATAAGCCGAACGGCGTGATGACTGCCGTTTTAGGGACGTCGGCCGCCCTGACAGGTACCTGGTGATATCCCCGTATGAGATCAATTTTCGAAAAAATGACCCGTCCCGCCAGACGGGTGGAGAAGTCTTGGATATGCGGGATCGGGTACCTGTCGGGGGTGGTAGCGTCATTGAGACGGCGGTAGTCGCCACACGGGCGCCATCCACCCCCCGGCTTTGGCACGATGTGCAGTGGCGAGGCCCACGCGCTATCGGAGCGCCGCACGATGCCGAGGTGCTCCAACGCGTCGAATTCGGCCTTCGCTACGGCGAGCTTGGCTGGGTCGAGGCGGCGGGCCCTGGCGTAGACCGGCGGGCCCGTGGTTGGTATGTGGTGCTCGATCCCATGCCGTACTGCGACGGCCGAAAACGTCGGCCGCGTGAGGGCCGGGAACTCCGTGAGCAGGCGAGCAAACTCGTTCGCCGCCGGGACGGTGCATGCCAGCTCGGTCGGCGCGGAGCTGCTCAATGAGCATACCAGGGAGCTGAAGGTTTCAGCGTTGATTAAACGACGCCGTTGGACGTCCACCAGCAGTCCGTGTGCGCAGAGGAAGTCGGCGCCTAGCAGAGCCATGGGCACGTTGGCGGTTACAAACGTCCAAGCAAAGCGTTGGCCGCCGAAGCAGAGGGTGACGTTGCGCGGGCCGAAGGTGCGGATAGTCGATCCGTTGGCCGCAACCAAGGAGGGGCCGCAAACCGCGGATTGCCTGTCCTGGTCAGAGGCGGGTATGACGCTCAGTTGGGCGCCGGTGTCGCACAGGAAGCGCCGTCCGGACGCTTTATCCGTGATGAACAGTAAGTTGCCCGTGTGGCCAGCGCTCATGGCTGGTAATGAACGCCGGCCCGGCCGTTTCCCGGCCTGCCGAAGGTGCACGGGGGTCGGCATGTCCGGGCCTTCTGTCCGAACCTGGCATGATAGTAACACCACGCTTGGTCAGGTGGAGGCCTCGGTCGTCGTGCTGGAGACGGTCGGCTCGGTAGAGCGGCCGCCAATTGCGTCGGCAGTTCGGCCGTCGACCGTGCCGGGTGCTCGGGCGCCATGGGTGTTGCGTCGGACGGCGGTGGGTCCCATGTCGCCGCTGCGATGCGCTGTCCTGCGGCGGAGATCTTGTCGGCTTCTCTGGCAAGGGCCCGGGGATCTGTGATCGTCGTGCTTGCCAGGGCGAGGCGTACCGGGTTAGGCAGCTGACGGAGGAACAGCTCCCGGAACAGGAATGCCGGAGAGTGCTCGCCGAGCAGTGAAAGCATGTAATCCATTCGCTCGGAAGGGCGCGTGTCGCCGAGCTCAGGCAGTTCGAGCAGGCGCCGTGCGCGTTCCGCCGATGGGAGGGCGAAAGCATCGAGGAGCAGCTTCTTAATCGCGCCGTATTTGTCAGCGGCTGGCGGGCTTTCGAGGAGGCTCAGGGCGCGGGCCGCGGTAGCCGACCCGAGCGCAGCTACCACATGGTGGAAGCGGGTGTCGTCGGCCGTGACGCCTCGCAGGGCGAACAGGGACTCCGCCTGCGCGAACCAAACCGCCGCGTGAGCCTCCCAGAAGGTAGGCAGTTTAAGGGCGACTGCCGTGTCCATGTCGATAGGTCACCAATGAAGGAGCTGGGGCTCCCACGTCGATCGGAAGAATGGACGCGACAAAAAGCTAGAATTCATCCGAGTTGCTTTAATGAAATCAAACACTCAGGCACTCTGAAAACCCGTTTATCGGGCAGCAATATATATCGATTAACCCAGGGGGTTTGCCCAGGCCCGGCGCCAGGGGGCGTGGCCCAGCGTCCTGGCTGCGGCCTGGCAAGTTGAGGGCGAGCCTGCCCGGGCATGCCCGGGCATGCCCGGGCGTCCCGACCGAGGCCTGGCAAGTTGAGCGCGGGCCTGCCCGGGCGTCCTGGACGAGCCCGGCATGGTGATCGCTCCGCGTCCTTGATAGGTGCAAGGCGATTGTGAAAACCCAGCGGCAGCCGCTACAATAGCATCATATTAACGGTATTACAAAACAATATACCGCTCCCCAAGGGGTTTTTGTGACATGCCATATTAACCCCAGCACCATTAAAGGAAGTAAATTTTATTATGGGGAATCAAAAATAAAAACCACAAGCAAGTATGATTTTAAAACTTTTTAAAAGGTCACTTTTGATGTTTAACACTATACTGAAAGAAATGTGGAGGAATCACGATATCCTTGAGGCATTCTATAGTTAGCACGTCCACCACAGATGAACAAACCTGAGTGGAGATCTACTGCAATCAATATACCCCAGAGGAAAATAATATGACCCTTCCTGCCTCTTCCACAGAGAGTTGGTGTACTTGTTGTTAATAGCACTCAAAAATCTTTCAATTCCTGGTCTTTCATCTTGAAAAACCAGCAACCATTTGGTCAAGATGCCAAGCATCATGGGAAAGAACTTTTAAAAATAAATAAATATCAGCCATATCAGTGCCATCATCAGCCGATGCTAACAATCTCGCTAATCATTATATCTACTCGTACTTGTACCAGGTTTTTTTTTTTGTATACTGAATCGAGGCTCGTGAAAGAGCTAACATTTATTTCACAAACAAATCAACCAGGCAAACAAAATATACAAAAAGAGGGAGCGGAAGACAAGATGGGGAGAGAAGGGGAAGCACACAACCACAACATTTGAGAGCAGGGAGAAGTGTGGGAGGGAGAGGGCTTGGGGGCAGGAGGCGTGGGAAGGGGGGGGGGAGGGGGTGGGGGAAGTATAAAACACAAGGGGACCGAAATTAGCGGGGGTAGAAAAGATCAAGGTTTTGGATGGGGGAGGATAAGAGATGGTGGTGAATAGCTGTTTTAAAGACCTGGAGGGTGGAGTGGGATTGAAGAGTGAGGGAGTTTGTTCCAGAGGCGGGAGAAAGAGGAATGAAGGAGTGAAGGTGAGCAGAAAGTCTTGATTTTGGCAGTTTAACCATAAGAGGGTTGCAGGCAGATCTTGTGCGACCTGTAGGAATATTTGGGGGACAGGGCCCAGAGAGGGCTGGGGGGGCAAGGCCAGAGAGGAGTCGGTAGAAGATGGAAAGACCACCAACCTGCCTGCGGTGAGTGAATGAAAGGCCCTTGGAGTTAGCTTCATCGCGGGAGATTCCAATGATTCTGAACGCTTTTGTTTCAACAGCGTGAAGACGGGCTAGGTGTGAGGCAGGAGCACCAGACCAGAGGGGAGAGCAGTATTCCATAGAGCTGCGGATGAAAGCCTTGTATGTGGTGAGGAGCTCAGGTGTGCCAAGGAAGGACTTCGCACGATGGAGGATGCCCAGTCGGCGACTGGCTTTGGAGGCCAGATTTGCAATGTGGTTTTCCCAGGAAAGATCATGGCAAATAGTGAGACCCAAAAGCTTGAGTGACAGAACTTCTTGGAGAGGATTATTCAGAAAGTGGATGGGAGGGTTTTCCAGTCGGTCTTTTCGGAGAGACATCGTAAGAGTGTGAGATTGATCAGGATTGAAAGACATGTTCCATTTGTTTGCCCAGTCTGTGATTTGTCCAGGTCTGCAGAGAGTGAGGAGGCTGCAGCCTGCCGATCTGAGGGATGAGGAATGGAGCGACAGAGAGTAGAGTCGTCAGCAAAGAGATAGAGAGGATTTTCAAGAGAGTCAGAGAGATCATTGATGAAGACCAGAAAAAGCACAGGGCCTAGAACACTACCTTGGGGAAATCCAGCCTGAACAGGTAGAGGAGATGAGAGAAACCCATTCAGGGCCACACATTGACTACGACCAGAGAGGAAGTCCGCCAGCCATGCGTGGAGATTTCCATGGATACCAAAGGAGGAGAGTTTGGTGAGCAGAGCAGGGTGCCAGACCGTATCAAAGGCACGTGAAATGTCAAGGGAGACGGCTCTAATTTCCTGTTTGGTGTTGAGGACCTCCATCCATTGTTGAGAAAGCAGAAGCAGCATGTCCAGAGTAGAGTGAGCAGGTCTGAAACCAAATTGATGATCAGAGATCAAGCCATTGGAGAAGAGGAAAGATTTCATATCTGAAGCAATGATGGATTCCATGACTTTGCTGATAATTGGGAGAAGGCTGTTTGATTTCAATACCTTCAGTTTTTCTCAACCACAACATTTTTACCCCACGACATTTTCACCAATTATGACCTCTGACCTTTGACGCCAAAATCTAATCGGTTCATCTTCGCATCAATGTATACTGTTATGTTTATGGGGATAGGTGAAAGGATACCGCGAGCAAGGTTGGATTGCGTAATCCTCGCATGGACCGTGGAAGCATAGGAGAAATCTCGATCTACTTAAGTAGGGAGACTGTAGCTTAAGATTGTTTGTGTCTTCACACGAGGGGTGAAGCAGTGATAATTAGTTAGGGATTAAGGTTAGTTTTCCCCAGTATGTGATTTTCCCTCTAATTTTTCCCTTTACGTTTTGCTGACAAGGTTGGCCATTAAAACCTCCATTAATCCACAACAACCATCCACTGCAAGTCAGGCAGGTTCCTGGACACTAAGCCCCACCTTAATGGACCCTATAGGCAGGCCTCAACCCAGTAGAGGTGGCGACTCAGTGGGCGGTCAAGAAAGGCCATGAGGCCACGCCCCAAAATTCATGATTGGCCGAGAGGACCATGGAGCGATTCGGAAAGAGCTTTGCGATTGGTCGGTGTGACGTCAGCGGAGAGAAGCTTGGAGAGCGGAGAGAAGCGGGAGCAGTTCTGAGGATGACAATAGTTCTGAGGTGAAGTAGGAGCATTGCGTGATAACCGAGGAGATTTGGAGAGCAGCCAAGATACTGGCCATTGTGACAGAGGTGGAGAAGCGAGAGGGCGTCTTCTCATGACACCACAGCCATCTTGTGCCGGGTTCCCGCCAGGGGGGGGGGGGGGGCAATCGAGCTATGGGCCTTGACCCCAGCTGCCAATCTCACGTAGGGAACTCGTGAGGCCAGTGATAAGTGACAGCACTATAAAAAGGGATTTTATTTTTATTACCTTTCCTGTGTGTATTTATGAGCCCAAGGATGGAGGTACCTCAGTTCTAATTTTAGGTGACCTCAACATTTATTTCACCCTTGCTATATTTTCATTAAATCATATTTGTTGAATTTTCCTTGACCTTTGGTCAAAATCCCATCACTGGTTCACAAGTTAGCACAGTAACATAATTTTTAACCGAATGGTACCTCTGCCCTTTGTAACTCTTGACTCCATAATTTAATCAGTTCATCCTTGCATCATTATACATACCTGTACCAAATTTGACATAGATCCATTCAACAGTTTTTAAGTTATCACGGTAACCAAAATCTGATGATTACATCACGGTAACAAAAACCTATCACAGATGAACGGAGGGAAGCACGGCCGGACAAAAACCCAAAACGTAATGCCTCCGGCGACTTAGTCGGCAGAGGCATAAAAATAGCATGTCGGTCGATCTGCAGTTTGACAGTTTTCTAACGCAATTTTTTTCCCAAAAGTATTTATTATTTTAAATGACACCACACACACACACACGGAGGAAACCAGCTAACATGGGGTTAAAGGGCTTGGATGCTATTGGCTGATGAATTGGTATGCGAGGCTGGAAGTTTGTAGTTGGGTGAATCATATAACATGTAATTTTTTGGAGCATTAAAACATCATTTACATACTGTATTCGAAATGAATTTCCTCCTCCGTCTTGCTTATACATATTTATATTCACGTCCCATACTTCTCAATTCCATCTTCTTCCCCTGCACAATGCACTAACCTTTTGATTTATTTATTAGATACATTATCAATGTGTTATAAGCTAACGACAATAACCACAAATCTCCAAAAATAAGCAAGCATTTTCTGTCAACAAAGAAAACAAGTTTCCCTGCTGTTTGAAACAAGTCAATCTGAGATAAATATATTGTACATGCCCATGCCCGGCCAATGAAATGTCAAAATGCCTGAGGCTTGCATAGAAATCAATTAACGTGTAAAAGTAACTCGGCATACACTGTGCATTCTACAGTAAAGTAGCTACAGCAACAATGATTTATCCAAGTGGCCACGCCATAATACTTTTATTGCTTCTCAAAAATATTTGAAGTGTTTTCCTTCCATCCAAACTCGAGCATAAAATATGACGGCAGAACATATATATTCACTGACTTCCTGAGATATATATATATACATATATAAATGAGAGAGAGAGAGAGAGAGAGAGAGAGGGGTAGAGAGAGAGGTAGAGAGAGAGAGAGGTAGAGAGAGAGGTAGAGAGAGAGGTAGAGAGAGAGGTAGAGAGAGAGGTAGAGAGAGGTAGAGAGAGGAAGAGAGAGAGGTAGAGAGAGAGGTAGAGAGAGAGAGGTAGAGAGAGAGAGGTAGAGAGAGGGGTAGAGAGAGAGGTAGAGAGAGAGAGGTAGAGAGAGAGGTAGAGAGAGAGGTAGAGAGAGAGGTAGAGAGAGAGGTAGAGAGAGAGGTAGAGAGAGAGGTAGCGAGAGAGGTAGAGAGAGGAAGAGAGAGGTAGAGAGAGAGGTAGAGAGAGAGGTAGAGAGAGAGGTAGAGAGAGAGGTAGAGAGAGAGGTAGAGAGAAAGGTAGAGAGAGAGGTAGAGAGAGAGGTAGAGAGAGAGGTAGCGAGAGAGGTAGAGAGAGGTAGAGAGAGAGGTAGGGAGAGAGGTAGAGAGAGAGGTAGGGAGAGAGGTAGGGAGAGAGGTAGGGAGAGAGGTAGGGAGAGAGGTAGAGAGAGGTAGGGAGACAGAGAGAGAGGTAGAGAGAGAGGTGTAGAGAGAGGTAGAGAGAGGTAGAGAGAGGTCGAGAGAGGGAGAGGTAGAGAGAGGGAGAGGTAGAGAGGGAGAGAGGTAGAGAGAGGTAGAGAGGTAGAGAGAGAGGGGTAGAGAGAGAGAGAGAGAGAGGTAGAGAGAGAGGTAGAGAGAGAGAGGTAGAGAGAGAGAGGTAGAGAGAGAGAGAGGTAGAGAGAGAGAGAGGTAGAGAGAGACAGAGGTAGAGAGAGAGAGAGGTAGAGAGAGAGAGAGGTAGAGAGAGAGAGAGGTAGAGAGAGAGAGAGGTAGAGAGAGAGAGATGTAGAGAGAGAGAGAGGTAGAGAGAGAGAGAGGTAGAGACAGAGAGAGAGGTAGAGAGAGAGAGAGGTAGAGAGAGAGAGAGGTAGAGAGACAGAGACAGAGACAGAGAGAGAGAGAGAGAGACAGAGAGAGAGAGAGACAGAGACAGAGAGAGAGAGAGAGACAGAGACAGAGAGAGAGAGAGAGACAGAGACAGAGACAGAGAGAGAGAGAGAGAGACAGACAGACAGAGACAGAGAGAGAGAGAGAGAGAGAGAGAGAGAGAGAGAGACAGAGACAGAGAGAGAGAGAGAGAGAGAGAGAGAGAGAGAGAGAGCCAGACAGACAGACAGAGAGAGAGAGAGACGAATACACAGAGCACAAGACAGCATGCACGAGAGATATAATGTGAGAGAGGAGAGCTAAAGAGAGAGTGAGGGAGAGGGAGCATGAGAGATATCGATTAAGCGTGAGAGCGTGAGGGCGAGAGCGAGAGGAGAGAGACTGTTATATCCTTCTATTACAAAAATATGAAAAAGTACATTTTTTAAAAGTTTAAATAAAACCATTTCACAAAATCAAATGTGAACAAGCACAATCATTTTAAAGGGAGCATTTACGTAAAGACCATTAATACATCAAGAAAAGGAAAAATAAAATATTTAAGTGTTTTGTTCCTCACAAAATTTCATATTATGTTCAAGGAGTGATCAATCTGTGATCAACACACCATTTTGCACAGAGCAAAGCACATTATTTAATGCCAATATACTTTTAAAGATCAGTACTTTATCCAGAGACGTATAGAAACAAAATTCCATTTTAATACGGGCAAATACAAGTCCCTTAAAACAGGCCGGAAGGTTATCTGCACATCTTAAAGGATTTTAAATTTGCATTTTTCTCGTACGATACATTGATTTCTTTACCGTGGCAACGAGAAAGTTCGCTAGAACCACTTCTATTGGGTGTGTGTTGGAGACAAAGCCAAAAATAAAAGAATTCAAGGTAAAGATTAAAGAAAGCTTAGCGCACATTTCATGGAGCAAAACAAATAAAGGAATCAGGCGTGCACATTCAACACAGTGCATTCAGAAAGTATTCAAACCCCTTCACTTTTTTCACATTTTGTTATGTTGCAGCCTCATGCTGGAATCGTTTAAATTCATTTTTCCCCTCATCAATCTATACTCAATACCCCAAAATGAAAGAGAAAACAGGATTTTAGATAATTTGCAAATTTAATAAAAAGAAAAAACTGAAATATCACATCGACATAAGTATTCAGACCTTTTGCTATGACACTTGAAATTTAGCTCATGTGCCTCCCATTTCTCTTGATCATCTTTGAGATGTTTCCACACCTTGATTGGAGGCCACCTGTGGTAAATTCAATTGATTGGACATGATTTGGAAAGGCACACACCTGTCTCTATAAGGTCTCACAGCTGACAATGCATATCAGAGCAAAAACTAAGCCTTGAGGTCGAAGGAACTGCCTGCAGAGCTCAGAGACAGGATTGTGTCGAGGCACAGATCTGGGGAAGCCGACAAAAACATTTCTGCTGCATTGAAGGTTCCCAAGAGCAGTGGCCTCCATAATTCTTAAATGGAAGAAGTTTGGAACAACCAGGACACTCCACTGATCTTGGCTTTATGGCAGAGTGGCCAGGTGGAAGCCTCTCCTCAGTGAAAGACACATGAAAGCCCACTTGGAGTTTGCAAAAAAGCACCTAAAGGACTCAGACTGTGAGAAACAAGATTCTGTGGTCTGATGAAACCAAGATTGAACTGTTTGGCCTCAATTCTAAGCGTCATTTCTGGAGGAAACCAGGCACCGCTCATCACCTGCCCAATACCATCCCAACAGTGAAGCATGGTGGTGGAAGCATCATGCTGTGGGTGTGTTTTGCAGCAGCAGGGACTGTGGGACTGGTCAGGGTTGAAGGACCAATGAAAGGAGCAAAGAACAGAGATATCCTTAATGAAACCCTGAAACAGAGTGCTCAGGACCTCAGACTGGGCAGAAAGTTCACCTTCCAACAGGACAATGACCTAAAGCACACAGCCAAGACAATGCAGGAATGGCTTAGGGACAACTCTGTGAAGGTCCTTGAGTGGCCCAGCCAGAGCCCTGACTTGAACCCAATCGAACATCTCTGGAGAGACCTGAAAATCGCTGTCCACCAACGGTCCCCATACAACCTGACAGAGCTCGAGTGGATTTGCAGAGAAGAATGGCAGAAAATCCCCAAATCCAGGTGTGCAAAGCTTGTTGCGTCATACCCAAGAAGACTGGAGGCTGTAATCGCTGCCAAAGGTGCTTCAACTAAGTACCAAGATAAGCGTCTGAATACTTATGTCAATGTGATATTTCAGTTTTTTCTTTTAAATAAATTTGCAAAACTTTCGAGAATCCTGTTTTCTCTGTCATTATGGGGTATTGAGTGCAGATTGATGAGGGCAAAAAATGAATTTAAACGATTTCAGCATAAGGCTGCAACATAACAAAATGTGAAAAAAGTGAAGGGGTCCTGTTACGTGCTCCTCCCCAAACCCCGGTCACGTTGTACCTCCGAGCCCCGAGAGGAGTCACGGCAGAAAGATGTGTTATTCTGTATGTCAAAGATCAATGGTGAAACCACACCAATTGTTACCAACAAGTATTGTATTAAGGTCACACAAGAATAACAGTACAATAACAATATTAATCAATTGTACAACCAATATATCATTCCTATAATGGTACCATCAGTTTCATACAATATAACTCACTGTGCTCCAAGTGAGCGAAAATAACATTCCCAATGTCTCTGTCCCGGCTTCAAGCCAAATTCGATCCACGCTCCAGTGATCGTCAGAACGATGTTGTATCGAGACCAGAATCCCGTTCGGTTGACAGTCACACTGCCAAAGATTGGCAAAGGTGTCCTCAGGAGGCGACTGGGAAATCACACCTTCGGGTATGGATGTTCAACGGCTCCCCACATGGCAAACCGCAAATTCCCACTCAAAATCCACGTTACACATGCAAACCAAGCTAACGGCTGGATGCGTTGAAAATGGTTGGAGCAAGGTGAAAAACCTGGAGCGATGCGAAATCAGGCGCGAGGCAAAATGGCCAACGGTCCGTTCTCGAGACGTAACGGCACTCCAATGATTCTCTTCGGAATCAACCGCAAAACCTGTCACGCAGGTTTATCTGTCACAGCGATTACAACTGTCGCAGGAATCCCTTTCCCAGGAAACCCAAAGCTCACTCGTGACCCCCGTTCACCAGCGTTTGCTCAAGACCTCCAATCAGCTCGGCTCCTTCTCCGACCTCACTTGCTCCGCCTCCTTTTTCTCTTCTTCTTCCTCTTTGTTCGGTTCCCGATCTCTTTTAAAACACTAACTTTTTTTACCTTTCGAAAAGAGTTATCTCTATTTCACCTAAACAATAACAATAATAGTACATGCAACCAAAAATGTTTACAGTGGATGAGAACCACAACAACGGAAGTGACGAATCCGTAACAGTCTGAATACTTTATGAATGCACTGCAAGCATGTGACAAGGTCTCAAGAGCACCACAGAAGGGACAATGGTCAGATATGTCAGGAGAAAAAACATGCAAGAGCTTATTGGGGGGTAATATCCAACGTGCTAACCTCCACGATAGGTCGGCAGTTTTCTTCGGAATAAGTACATGATAATAGGCTTTCCAGTTAGGTTGGAAGGGGTATTCTGTGGGCAAGAAATTGTGCCACTTCCTCAACTGCCAAGTTCCTAAGGAGGGCCGGATTGCTTTGACGCAGGCCTGGTATATTACACGATTTTCCAGACATGCAGATCCAAAACGAATTTTGGTAAATATTTTATTATTGTACCAGAATTCATTACAGTGGGGGCGAGTTCTAAATTTGGGAAACAGAAGTTTGGTTCACAAACAATTGAGCCATCACCAGTGTGAGGAGATTGCTCCCAGTGCACCTTAACTCTGCGGTACACATTAAGATTTCACATAAAAAGAAGATATTATTCGGTTGGACCGCATGCCAACTTTATTCGCAAGTGCTGCAGCACTTAACCATCTCTTGTTGTCAATCATAAAATCAGCAACCCGATGGACACCGTTCTGAACAAAATAATCAACAAAGGAGCGTTCCGTTCTTATTCTTTTGAAAAGAGTTGTGAAAAAGAGGTTCACTGAAATACATCTCTTTGGCATAAGAAACAATCACGGTCGACCAATAAAACACGCCAAGCATTTAAAATTATATTATAAAATGGTGGAAGCAAGGACAAATCGATACATTTTACGTTCATTAGAAATAGACCAGATGAATAGTCTAGCATGCCAGCTTGATGGAGGAAGAGGAGAGCAGTGGACCTCCAGGCTAGGTCTGATGGACCATAAAGAACCCGCCAGATTGAGGCGATGCCAAATGCCATTGCCCTGCATACGATGTCCACAAGACCATCTCCACCTTCCTCGAAGGGAAGATTCAGGATCTCTGGATAAAGCCAATGTTTTCCTCTCCGGAAGAAGTTTATTATTGTCTTCTGTATCTTCAGCAGAAAGTGTTCAGGAGGCGGAATGGCTTTGATTCTGTGCCACAGTATAGATGCTGCTAAATTGTTGATGACCAGGACTCGTCCCCGGTATGAAAGCAGAGCCAGCAACCCTTTCCATTTCCGCAGCTTTTGTTCGAGAGAGTCAGCGAGACCCTCCCAATTTTTCGCTTGCGTTGCTGCATCACCGATGAAAACACCAAGGTACTTCATTCCGTTGAGGGACCAGTTGAGGCGTTTCGGAAAGACAGGCACAGGCAGCTGGCTTGGGCCCATCCACATCGCCTGGCACTTGTGCCAGTTTACCAAACCTGAAGAAGCTAAACCATAATAGTCCAAGCAGTCCACCAGTTTCTTGACCTCATCGCTATTATGTACGATGACACAAATATCGTCAGGACAGGCAAAGACTTTCACAGGACTTGTGGGCAAATTTCTGCATCCGGTTAAGATGCTGCGCACTTTGATTAAAAGAGGCTCAATGGTTAAAGAGTACAAAATACCGGATAAAGGACATCCCTGACGGATACCCCTTCCAACCTTTACAGGTGAAGTCAGTTCAGTTTACTCTGAGTATTGAGGAAATGCCATTATAGAACAGTTTTACCATGGAGAAAAATATGACCAAGTCCAAAACAATCTAGGAGCTTGAAAAGATATACATGATTTACATGGTCAAAAGCCTTCTCTTGGTCAAGAACAATCAAACCAAGATTGTCATTTTTAAATTTTGCTCACATCCCAAAGATCTCTTATTAAAAAAATATGTTGTCGTGTGTCTTTCGGTTCGGGATACAATAAGACTGATCACTTTGAATCAATGACTAGAAGTGGGGCGATGCATCTGGCTAAAACTTTAGAAAATATTTTATAATCTGAAGTTAGAAGAGATTTGACGCCAATTAATCAATGAGCTGAGGGTCTCCTTTCTTCAGTAATGAACTAATTACTGCTCTGTGGAAGCTCATCGGCAAGTCACCACAACATAACGAACAAGTAAAGACCTCCAATAGTACTGGGCCTAATAAGGCCCAAACAGATTTATAAAACTCTATTGGGAGGCCGTCCAATCCAGGAGATTTACCAGTAGGTAAAGAAGCAAGAGAAAGTGTAAGCTCTTCCAAGGAAAGTAAGGAGCCAAACTGATCCCTTTGAGCAGCACTAATGGGCAAGTCAGATGTGAAATAACTTAGTCATCGTCAACATAATTTGCCATGAACAAGTCTGAAAAGAAGTTATAAACCTCCCTCTTTATATTATCTTGTGACGTCACAGTGTTACCAGTTCAGAGCTTTAAGGTTTCAATTTGCCTTTGATTGGTAGTCTTTTTATCAAAATGGAAGAAAAATTTAGTCGGTGCATCTAAATGATATCCGTAGACGGATGGCTGATCCATCCGCAGATGGAACATTGCACGGTTTGCTTGGTATTCGACGAGATTTTTAGTAAGCTATTCCAATATTTTAGTAAGAGTCTTCTCTTCCAATAGCAAATGATATTGTTATACTGGGGTTATTTGCCACATCAGTTTGTAACCTCATTATTTCCTTTTCTAGTGCGAACCTCTCCCTTTTTACACTAAAAGATGATAAATAATAAAACTGTTGGCAAAAGACAGCAATATGTGCCATTGCGTAGTCCCACCTAATATCGTGTAATCAAAATTATTCTTTCTTTGAGGCTAATCCAAAACACTTTGAAAGCTTCACAAAAAGCAGCATTTTCCAGCAACATGACATTGAACTTCCAATATGGACTGCCATGTTGCTGCAGAGCAAGCTTAAAGGACAAAGTTACAGCCAGATGGATGATCAGAGAAAAGAGAAGGTCGATATCAGATTTAAATATCTTGTCAAGTATTACAGTATTGACAAATTCTGTCTAACCTGGCTGGAGTGTGTATCTGAGACGTACATCTAGACCAAGTAAACCGACGTTGCATAGGGTGCTGAATATGCTAGCCATCTATTAATCCCATCGTCTTAATGATTTTCTCAAAGGGTTTGGCAGATCTAGGATGTGGCTCCACACTGTGTCTGTCTAAAACAGGGTCAAGAGTGCAGTTGAAGTCACCACTCGTAATAAAAGAGCAATTTAAGCCAATTGTACTCAGAAAATCCTGTAGTTTTAGAAAGAAGTTGTTCCTTTCAGCATTCTTACTGGGAGCATAAATGTTTACTAAAGCAAAGGTTCGATTATTGGCAGTGAACTGAAGACAAGCATGATGTCTGGGAATTATTTCATTATATTGAACTTGTGAGAGTGTTAATGAGGGAGACAAATAAAGCAATTACAGCAGTGAGACAATTGATATCACTGAAGAACCACTGGCCCTTCATTAGCCTTCTCCACTGGACTTAGGCATTTGGATCTCCATGCGTTTCTTGCAGTAACAAGACATCCAGGTGCAAATGCTGGGTCAGATCTTTTATCTGAACTTTGCGTTCAAAACTAGCACCACCGTTAATGTTTAGACTTCCAAAACGAACTCATTCTTTCGGAAAAAGAAAGAAGATAAATAACGAATTAGATTTTAAAAAACCCATGGGGACCTCATTTAAGAAGCTCCTGCCGAGCTTTCTGGATCATTTTTCTGAACCTGTGCTTCTAAGCATTAGTAAAATTTGGAGTGTCAGGGTTACACACAATTTCCGTCAATTTAAAAATAAACACCTGAAGATCGGGGAAATGATCTTTCAGTTCAATGTTCCTTTTACAATAGGAATCTCTCAAGAAGTTCCAAAGCTCGTCATCCGAAGGGCTGTTTACAGCCTTTAGAATCTGAGAGGACTCCTCTTGACCCTCGCCATCAGATTCCTCATATGAGGAATCAATTGGTGTTTCGGCTTTATGGCACACATCACATAATTGCTCAGTTTCAATAAAAGAAACTTCAGGAACGTTTTGTGCCAGTCACATTGGAAGATTCTTCAGGATGCGAGGTGGGGGACTCGAAGCCTGTTTGTGACATGACTACGGTGCTCAGTTCATGTATGTCAGTTTAAACTATCCTCTTTTATTCTCTGTGTCCTTATTTTCCTCATTTAATCCTCTTTAGGGTGACATTTTAAGTGCTTTTCCTCCACTTGCAATTGACAGCAGGAAGCTGCACAATGAACGTCCTCGTGTGAGATGACACCGTCTGAGGGATCAGAAACTCACTGGGATTGGAAAATTAGATTCCACTTTTTCCTTGACAACGTTTGTACAACAAGTGGAAGTTTCTAAATTATCCTTTTCCTCTAATAAGGCAAACCAGTTATCACATTGAATTCCAGTGATGAAGTTTTCACCGATTTGCCTTTTCCCAGAAGGTGACGCACTTCTTACAGCCGATTTACGTTTTTTAACTTTGGAAATGGTAACAAACCCCTCATTTGCTCTGTCCATTGGTTCAACGGGAGGGGGCGTGTCCACTTGTTTATAGGGTTTATCCTGCACATTTGTCAAGAGGGAAATGTTAACATTACATTAGTCTGAGAGTCATTGTTACCCGTTTCGACCATGTTAGGCTGTTCCTTCTAAAGGCGGCAAAACCGTTTCATGTGTCCCACTGCACCACAACCAAAGCACTTTAGGGTGTCGGTGGTGACGTATACTTGATAATCGCGAGCATTTGAAGTGAATTTTAAAGCAACATTCAAAGAGGAATATTCCATTTTGAGAACCATAAATACCTGTGTACAGAAACTCAGCACGCGACTGACACGTTCATCCTTACAGCCCAAAGGGACCATTATTAATGGAGACACAGTGACCATATCGCTGCAGCGCTGCAAGGATTGTATCGCTATCCAGGAATGGTGGGACATTCGAAATAACCACTTAGTCTGAGCAGGAGTATCCAAGGGATAGACAATAATAAAGTGTCCGGAGTCGAGGGACAAACCTTGTTGTACGATGAGAGCAACATACTCTCCATCGGACACAAACACGATAACTCGTTTATTCATACGCGATGCTGCACATACCTTATCAAACCTGATCATGTTCCAAATCGCGAGAACAATCGCTTCCACCGAAACATCCTCTGGTGGAGAACGCGCAATATGAATAAACGAGTATAAACGAATATAAACAAATATTCATAAACGAGTAAAAACAATATGAATAAATAAACGAACACGCAATATGAAACCCATGCTCACGTGATAATTGCTCGAATGCTGCAAATCGCTGCAAGTGAGCAGCCGCCATGTTTAAACACACGAGGCGAGACCTCATCCTCCCAGTTCGGGAAGAGGAAGTTAGTAATGCATTCCAACTTTCCCAGCTTAGGGAAAGGGAGCATTAACAAAAACTAAGGAATTATAAGCGAGAAAAAAAGGTTTATAGTAAAACAGTTTTAAAGTGAAAATTAAGGAATTATAAGCGAGCAACCAAGACAGAGCACTCATGACACTAAGCGGGAATCCGCCATGACAGTACACACAGCGCACCAATGACCAGCAGGGGGGGTGAAAGAGAGAGACAGACAGAGAGAGAGACAGAGAGAGAGACAGAGAGAGAGACACAGAGAGAGACACAGAGAGAGACACAGAGAGAGACAGAGAGAGAGACAGAGAGGGGGAGAGACAGAGAGGGGGAGAGACAGAGAGGGGGAGAGGGGGAGAGACAGAGAGAGAGACAGAGAGAGAGACAGAGAGAGAGAGACAGAGACAGAGAGAGAGACAGAGACAGAGAGAGAGAGAGAGCGAGAGAGAGAGAGAGCGAGAGAGAGAGAGAGAGAGACAGAGACACAGAGAGAGAGAGAGAGAGAGAGAGAGAGAGAGAGAGAGAGAGAGACAGAGAGAGAGACAGAGAGAGAGAGACAGAGAGAGAGACAGAGAGAGAGACAGAGAGAGAGAGACAGAGAGAGAGACAGAGAGAGACAGAGAGAGAGACAGAGAGAGAGAGAGAGAGAGACAGAGAGAGACAGAGAGAGAGACAGAGAGAGAGACAGAGACAGAGAGAGACAGAGACAGAGACAGAGACAGAGACAGAGACAGAGACAGAGAGAGAGAGAGAGAGAGAGTGTAATGTATCAGGCTGGGAAGACAGTTTTTGAGTGCACCATCGGTCGTTTATTGCGCAGCCGGGAAAACCACAAGCCCCCAGCGTAGGGCCAGCTTCCTCTGCCAAGCCATATGCCCTGCCTCTTTTATATCCACCTTCCGGTTTAATCCCATGCAATACATAACATCTCCCCCCCTCCCATTAACAGTGAAAATACTAATGTGAAAATAACAGTGAAAAGCATACCAATGCATACAAAAATACAGACATACAAAATTGCGAAATTGCAAATGCAAAATGGCATGCGAAAATTGAATTGAAATTGAAAATCGAATGCAAAATGCATTCAAGAATATTAGCTACAAGTCAAGGCGAGTAGGCGCCTTTCGAACTCTGGATGATCGTCGGGGTGCAAAGCCGCCACACGGCTCCACTGGTGGTGCTGCAACAGCGTTATGGGGTTTAGCCTCGGAGTGGTGCAAAGACGTCACATGGCCCCACTGGTGGTGCTGCAACAGCGTTATGGGGTTCAACCTCAGGGAGTGGTGCAGTACTATCTGCGGCAACAATGTCGCTGTTCACAGGTTCAGGAAGTGGCGAGATATCCTTTGTGAAAATGACAGGATCACATGACCAATACCGGACATGATCAAGGTGCCCCCGGACGACTCGATTGTCCTCTAGTTTGATAACGTAGGACAATGGTCCCTCATTTTTGTGAACCCGCCCTGGTAACCAAACCATTCCGCGACCAAAGTTTCTCGCAAACACCAGGTCCCCAAACTTTATAGAGCACTGTACAGCATGTTTGTCCTGGTGAAGTCTGTTTCCACTGATTTTGATACACGACCGACACCACATCTGGTCTTAGACAATCGTCGTGTACGCAAATGTCATTTCATCAGCAGCTCTGCCGGTGTCACCCCTGTTGTTGTGTGGGGAGTGATGTGGTGAGCAAAAAGCACACGTGATAGATAGTCTGGTCTGAAGGCTTCCGCCGGGTATCTTACTTAGACCAGACTTGACGAAACTCACAGAGCTTTCAGATAGTCCATTTGAAGCTTGATGGTGTGGGCTCACAAACTTGTGAATTATACCATTCAGGCGGGTGAATTCAGTGAATTCAGAACTTGAGAAACAGGTTCCATTGTCCGTGACTATCAAGCATGGCAAACCATGAGTGGCATAGCACTGGCGCAGCCTCTCTATGGTAGCGTGCGAGGTTGCTGTATGTGTTACATAGGCGTCGATCCATTTAGTGTGAGCGTCCGTAACAACAAGGATCATACGGCCTTCGATGGGTCCAGCATAGTCGAGCTGAATCCTCTGCCATGGTTCAGTGGGCCATTCCCAGGGGTGTAATGGTGCCTTAGCAGGGGCGTTTCGACTGCTTTGGCATCGATAACAATGTTTCACACACTGTTCGATGCCAGAGTCGAGGTGAGGCCACCAGACATAGTTCCGTGCCAGCGATTTCATTCTTACAATGCCTGGATGACAATCGTGAAGCTGGTCCAAAATCTGTGCGCAAGTTTTGGGGAATGACCACTCAGCATCCCCACAGCAAGCAGCCATTCTCGACACTTAGTTCATTTTGCCTGACCTTGGAAGAATTCAATTCAGGGTCAGCATCGCGTAGAAGGCCCCACCCATGCCCAGTAGCACGAATGACCTTGGAAAGAAGTGGGTCACGCCTGGTGTAGGTCCGTATCTGGTGGGCATCAATTGGGTTGTCATTCAAAAAGTCCATCAGAGATATCACGCTGCCAGGTACAGGGGGGTCAAACTGTGTCCGGAAGTGGTAGGCGACTCATGGCGTCTGCATTTGAAATTGTGGAGCCAGGTCTGTATGTAATATCGTAATCATAAGCCGAGAGTGAAAGTGACCAGCATATGATCCAAGGCGGTACGACCTCTGAGGTAGCCTTTGATGGACCAAACAAACTAATCATTGGCTTGTGGTCCGTGTAAATCGTGAAATGCCGACCGAAAACGTACTGGTGAAATTTCTTAACTCCGAATACAATGCCGAGTCCTTCTTTGTCCAGCTGACTTTAGTTCTTCTCAGCAGGAGACAGTGTACGAGATGCGAATGCTATTGGTCTCTCTGTGCGATCTGGCATGATGTGTGACAGAACAGCACCAACCCCGTACTGACTCGCATCACACGACAGGACCATGTCTTTGTCTGGGTCGTAGTGAACTAGCACATTTGAAGACCGCAGCATGTCTTTTGACTTCTGGAAGGCTGCTGACTCCGGAATGTCCCATTTCCAGCTGATGCCTTTTTTTAACAGGCAATACAGTGGGGGCCAAGCATGGTAGCAATGTTTGGGATATACCTGCTGTAGTACTGCAGCATGCCAATGTAAGCCTCGAGTTCAGTGATGCTGGTCGGAGCAGGGGCATCCGATTGCTCTGATCTTCTCTTCTGTGGGATGTAAGCCTTCGGCATCGATACGATGGCCCAAATAGGTCACCGACGGAACCATGAACGCACACTTGTCTCTCCGCAGGCGTAGTCCAGAGTCGGAAATAATACGTAGAACACGTTCGAGGTTGTCCAGATGATGAAGCTCTGAGCGGCCAGTGACTAGGATGTCGTCTTGGTAAACAACAACGTGTGGTTCAGCAGCGAACAGGCTATCCATACAACGTTGGTAGATTCCTGGCGCCGA
>NC_136261.1:129027478-129039978 GCF_964187855.1 Myxine glutinosa
GGAAGAGACAGGAAGAGACAGGAAGAGAGGAATAGAGGGAAAGAGATAGATGGATAGATGGATATAGAGTGAGATCAGTGCAGAGCAGAGAGCAAACACTTATGCTTTTTCTCTGCAAGTGATCCCAACATAAAATGAAAATCACTTCTCATGCTTTATTTTTCTGGAGAGGGGCCGGGTGGGGGAGGGGGAGGGGGGGAGGGAATGGGGGCATCGACATATAGCATATGTGGAAAAGATTCAGAAAAAAGTGGGAAAGGTAAGATAACAGCATTAAACGGTTATATGGCACAAGGTAAGAAAGTAATTCACTGGAAACAGGGGAGAGGTACAAAGGTGCTTACCGTACGAAATAATTTTTACCCAAATAAGCAAATGGGTCTCACAAAATCTCAGCACTCAAGGTTGACAGCAATAGTAGGCATCATGTTGCAAGCCTCTCACACTATTCACGGAAGATCCCGCAGACTATCATTTGTTTAGTAACCAGTTAAAGTGTTCCAGTAAAAGTTTATAATTGAAAAAGAGATGGACTGCAACGTCGGCTCCACAGACTAGCAAGTCCAGCTGTTTTCAATTGTAAACTTTTACAGTTTTAATTCGACTGGATGAATAATAACTTGCATCGATTCGGTTAAAGTGTTGTTTCACCAATGGGTTCGTTCCTGAAACAAAACGAGAATCCGTGGAATGGAAAATGGAAGCACAAGGGTTCAACGCAAACTTCGGCCGGCAAGATAATGCCTTTAGGCTATGAGCCAAGAGGGTTGGTCGGTACCATACAGATTGAGTAAGGCTCATTGTGATTTTTAGCAAGATATATGTCCCTAGATATGAAAAAAAAGTGTTAGCAGTGTATAACTCTCGGCCATCTCTGTGTTATCACCCGAAATATTATTATACGCCCGCTTCGCTTCGCCAAAAAATGTGATATTTGCTAAAATTGGAATAAATATGTTTTTAAGGACCACAGAGTGCCAATAATTTGCATACTGGATGCCAACTAATATAGTAATAGAAATATAGAACATTTGTGGGGGTTATTTATCAAATTTTTGATATAATGACAAAAAATATGTTAAATTTAGTGAAAAAGTGGTCGAAATCGCTTCGAGTTCAGAATTCACATTGTACATTTTTGTCAATATTTCAAAAATGAAAACTCCCAGAGTAACATTTGACCCCTCAAAATCTTCGCAAGGAACCACTGCATTGGAATATATCATTACTTTGTAATATGGTGGTTGTTTGGGGCACATATTTTGGCAAAGTTCAAAATATGTTCAACCATACCCCCTAATTTTGATATTTTGGAACGAAACATAGCTTTTGAACATTTTAGGTTTATTCGTCTACTACTTTTGGTATCTCAGTGTAATTTTTGGTATTAGCTAGTATCCTAAAGTAGGTTTGTAACATCAGCTACATTATATTTCACAATGCATGCAAAGTTGCTCCACACTCTAGGTTTATCATGATCTCTCGAACAAATACGCCTTGTTATTATACAGTATTATTACCAATCAATTTTTAACACAATTGACACAGATTACAGGCATTTAAAACACATACTAAATAATGCTTATAAATTGAACCTATCCTTTTATGCATCGGGCGACTTTAAATTACAATGAACGTCATACATATTGTACTTAAATCACTTAACAGAAAATAAATGTCTGAAATGACATCACGAAAGTGTCCCTCCCTTTAGATGCACAGCATATTTGGCTCAGAATCCGTATTCTTGCTCCTCGTCAGATGGATCATCCTCGTCGAGGCTGTCGTCGTCTGGCTCGACAGACAATGGCTGATTGTCGCAGGCGGCAAGTTTACACATGTCTGTACATTTCAGTCCATTGGCAATGCAGACACAACTTGGTAGCTTGCAGCTCCTGGAACAATTACAGGCCAACAAATCCAGAAGAGCCTGAGGTGCTGCCTGTCCACTCATCCAGTCCACAGCCAGAGTTGTTCCATCCTGATCATCCCATTTCCATCCTTTTCCAACTGGACTGGGGGTCATTGGGTGCCTCTGAAGGCTTCGTTTCCAAATTGCTGCCTGGTAATTGGCCCGCTGTACGTGTTTTCGGAAGCAGTCATTGCATGGAGGCAATTGGTGGCTCTCAATCCCGCCCTTCTTTGCACAGAATAGATGGTATCGAAGGCTATTAAGTTCCTTTGTACCAGACTTGGATGCATATAGGAGACATGTGAAATTCTCCAGCTTATCCATAAGCTTCTCGGCCACATTCCATTCTTTTCCCAACTGGGCGAACGTTTCTTGGACCTCTTTGCTAGACCTAAGCAGTTTAAGAGCTCCGAGTTTGCCTTTGCCGGCAAATGTGCTGACAGTGTCGCAACCTGTGTAAGCATGCATCCCTATAAGTCCATGACAAACATCTGCGCCCACTGAAGCTGCAATTTTGGTAATGTCAATGATTCATTTCCGTTCTTTGGTGCCACATTTCTGGAACAATTTTGATGCAATTTGAGTATGAAACGCCAACGCCATGATGAATACGTCAGTGTCCTCGGAGCTGATTACAACTGCTGGATATCCAGTCTGTGCAGCATGAGCAGCGTGAAGGCAGAGTCAACCATCTGCTTCCTCATGTGTACTTTTCAGCTCAAGCACCTCCTGGTGTCCTTCCGTGGTGATTTTGTAACACTTGTCTTCAGTTGTTACAAATAAGACCTTTCCATTCAGATGCTTGGTGTAATCTGGTTTCCTCCATTCGCTCACCAGAAATGAAATGAGGCTAGACTTATTCCCAACATGGGCCAAGAAGCTTCTCCATTGCCTTACAATTTGCGATGCTGTGATGTCCTGAAGCTTAAGTCCAAGTTCCTCTCCTCTGGCGAGCCTTTCACAGTTCTTGATGGATGTATCTTGGTAGGTGTCGAAGACGATGTCGATCCTGTCACTAGTGCTGCCATCTTTCAGTGCCATCGACAAAACAAACTGGGCAATTTCCCCAAAGTTGACCTGATCCCCTTTCACCTTCTGGATTATGCTCATTCCATCTATTATGGTTGCAGAATGATCAGGAAGTTGGTCAGCAGGGGCTACATTATTTTGTAGATAACTAGCAAGAGCAGCCTTGTTGGTTTTACGGTGGAGACCTTCTGGGGTTGCCAGTGCCCATGGTAACGGACCAAGAGGATGGGATAGTACATCAGCCATCTGCAGATTTCGTCCCTGTGCCATCACAATGATGCGACCAAACAATGCTCTGTCAGCTTGAAGAATCACGGATCTGCCACTCATTTTGACTTGTTTCTTCTTGCATAAATTACTGAAGGTTTTCAGTTTGTTCATTTTCATTGGATCATGAAAGCGTTTGATTGGTGGGTCCGTCTCGAGTCTCTCAGCTTTGAAGTTTGTGTAGCATTCAACTCCAATGTCTCTGGCATTCTTCAAATCCGAGCAGATATCTTCGGGGGCTTTTTTTGCTGTCGAGATACTGATAAGTTCGCGAGCTTCTTCAAATGGATTTACCCAGCTCTTCACCAGATGTACGATTGTCGAAACAGCATCCTCATCTTTCCTCACACGCGTTTTGTGCAGGTCAACATGTGGAACATTTGATCCCTGTTCTTGTACCATTTCCCTCATCTGACCAAGAAAGGCACTCCTGTGTTCTGCAGTAATGTAATAGCGCTTGACTGCTCCTGATTTCAGACTAAACCTTGTTGTGCCTCCTGGGGTCTGTGTATCCTTGTTCACAGTGACTTCAGTCGTTTGGTCAACGGGAATGCATCCAAATGTATTGTGACTGGATAGTTGAACAGAGAACGAACCACCCAAGAAGGCCTGGTACACAGCTGGATAATTGGCTGCCAGATTGGTCAGCTCAGCATAATACGCTGGTAGGTATCATGCATAGTTAAATCTGTCATAGGCAAAACACCAGGGGATCATGTTGTGGATAGCAGAGAGATGCAAGAGCCAATTTCCTTCTCGAGCAGCACGCAGCAGGGCAAGCAAGACGTTTTCAACAATGTCCACATAAGACATCCAAAAGGCTGAGAGTTCTCCATTTTCATTGCGAAGATGGTCTAAGAATTTGTTCCAGGTGGTGACTAACTCCATGTATTTGGCGTTTGCCAGAAGACTGTCAAATTTCTGTTGACACAAATGTTCGACCAAATCACTCACTTCTTCTGACACAGACGCTATGTTGTGCTTTTCTTCTGGTTTGTTTCTCTCAACCCACGGAATGAATGCCTCCCATGCTTGTCTCATGAATGCTTCATACACAGACTTGTGCACATACACTGCGCGGTTGTACATCTTCCCAGAAAACACACTGGCAAGTGAGCCTTCCGCTGTGAGGTTTGTTTCTATGCACAGGTCCCGGAGACCAGCATCTTGAAAACGAGCTCCTAGAATTGCGAGTATATTGCCGACTGTATGGAAAGTGCCCAGACGGAGAATGATTCGTGAATACTTGTCAGTGTGTTTCCAGGTGATTTCGGCTGCCTTAGCGTATAAGGCCTGGTCCAACACCACGACAATCTCCACTAACTGTAGTGCCTTCCTCACAAGTTCTGACTGGTTCAATATTTCAGTGACTGTGGTCAATTCCGTAGCTGGAGCATTGATCGTGGGCATATAACCAACAACATCCTTTGAGACTGTCAGAGAATCTCTGGTGTTGATATTGAAACCTGTCCAGCTTGGTATGCGCTGCCTCTCTGCGTCGGTCATTCGAGCAAGTATCCAGATGAGATTTTTGTTCGTAGCTGTGTACTCTGTTACTATGCTCGTGTCTGTTGTGAGCAACTGTGGTCCAACGCGCTGTCCAGCAATGTATGTTGTCAATTCGTGATCAGAGACATCCAAAGATCTTTGCTTTTTCTTGGCTATCTCAGGAAGCGCTTGTTTCGGAAGATGTGGTCCATAAACTCTGGCCTGTACCACGATACCATTCACACGATGTGATGTTCCCTTTCCACTCAATGTTTCTTCCAATCTATCAATGTTGTCCCATGCCAAGTTGGTAAATGCGTATGGTTGAATACTTGTTGGTATGAGTGTCTGCTGATTTAGATTAGCTGCGAGCTTCTGTAAGCACAAGGCTGTGTCATTTTCTTCCAACTGAGAGTAAGATATCCCATGGCCTAATCTGTTCAACGTCCGTATCAACTCCGTATTCCCAGTGAGTGTTTTAACCATGTATGGAAGCAGTATATGTTTTGGTGGCTTCTGCATACCACATGTCACTGCATATACCACATCTTGACTGAAGGATTCCGTGAGCATTGTTACTCTCCGTGAAGGGTGTTTGTGTTCTGGATCACCAGTTAGTAGACCAATCAGAAACCGTCGAAGATATTCTGGTGCAGTGAATGATTCCTTCTCCACGTCGGATGGGTGATACGGCCAGGTTGTTGTTTTTTCCTCGTCCTTTATTGTTGCTCTCAAAAATGATGATGACTGATCAATGATCTTCGAGATATTTGTTGATTTATCTTTCCAAGTTTTCAGCTCCCTTTCCATATCGCAATACTCACTGACGATATATTGCATTGTTATGCAATCAGGTACAACAACAAGTTTTCCTTTTGTGTCAGCAAAAATCTGAATACAGTCTCCCAACTCCTGTTCCAATTTCCGACGGAGATGTTTCTTGGTGGATTCTGTTAGACTATGTATGCCTCTGGCAGACATCATCGTTCGCAGTTTCTCTAAGCGTTGTAACTGACAATTTGCTTGTTGGGAATGATATCAGTTCGTATATAATGAAACAGTTCTGCATATGATTCGTCTTGCTTTTCGAGATAAATATCATTCTCCTGAGAAGGAGCAGGCTCTGTATCGAGACCAGGTGCTGGCCTTGTGTAGTCCCTGTAGCAGGAAGCATGATAACGTGCTTCAGCAGCAACTATGTCCCTACTCGTTATGGCTAAAATCTTGGTGTCACACCTGCGGATTGCACAAGCTCGAAGCTTCTGGTCCGATCTCAACTCCACAGATTGGACTAGTTTTTCCCGAGTTGACGTTCCCTTGTATCTCTTGCCATTTTCGCAGAAAATGCATGTGTAGTCATAGATGCGTGATTCTGATGAGGATCGTCTTGCCGGTCGCTTAGCATTGGAACACCCAGCAACAGCTTCCTCTGTTGAGCTTGAATCTATTTTACGTTTAAGGGCTTCCAGATCTCTCTTCATCGTGAAAATGCTTCTACATTTCCTATGGTAGAAGATCACTGGAATCTCCTTGTCTGTCACCGATTTAGCGATGTCAAGTATAGGGGAGTGATCTCTTACTTGAGCAGCATTTATTAGGGTTTTCCATGATTCAAAACTTTGTGGACTGGTAAGTTGTTCATTTGGATCAATACTCAGTGATTCCTTGTGAATGATACAATGTCTTCCAGTTGGCACTTCGGCCTCATCTCTGCTTTGTTCTTCCATTGCGATTGTACTAGCAATACTGGGCAAGCACTAACACCACCACCACCACCACATTACCTGGAATGACAAAAGGAAATAACAATTTAGTTGGATAATACAGATGCAAATACAGTAATGTTTAACCCTTTAGCACCTATAATATCAAAATTAGGGGGTATGGTTGAACATATTTTGAACTTTACCAAAATATGTGCCCCAAACAACCACCATATTACAAAGTAATGATATATTCCAATGCAGTGGTTCCTTGCGAATATTTTGAGGGGTCAAATGTTACTCTGGGAGTTTTCATTTTTGAAATATTGACAAAAATGTACAATGTGAATTCTGAACTCGAAGCGATTTCGACCACTTTTTCACTAAATGTAACATATTTTTTGTCATTATATCAAAAATTTGATAAATAACCCCCACAAACGTTCTATATTTCTATTACTATATTAGTTGGCATCCAGTATGCAAATTATTGGCATTCTGTGGTCCTTAAAAACATATTTATTCCAATTTTAGCAAATATCACATTTTTTGGCGAAGCGAAGCGGGCGTATAATAATATTTCGGGTGATAACACAGAGATGGCCGAGAGTTATACACTGCTATCACTTTTTTTCATATCTAGGGACATATATCTGCTAAAAATCACAATGAGCCTTACTCCATCTGTATGGTACCGACCGGTCAATTTGGGGGGTCTGGCTCATAGCCTACTTCGATTTTCTAGGTTGCAAAGAGAATCCTGCCGATTGATTCTATGCTTCAAAACTACAAGGGAATATTGCACTGGCCTCATTTTAAAATTATGCCAGAGCATCAAGGACAACGGGAGGAGACAAAATGTGTGCTTCTCCTTCAGGACAACACACCTGTGCACAACAGCTGCGTTGCACAGAATGCCATTTGTGACCGCAGTGGCTTCAAGCAGCCAAAACACACCTCAATAGAGGTATGGCCTCCAAAGACCATCATATTTTTCAACATTTTAAGCCTCACTTGTGCAGGCACCACAGAACTGAAGGAGCAATCTGAAACTTATATTTTACTGGTAGAGACAGTTTGAAGGATAAAGAATAAGTGGACCAAAGCCAAGGGAGAAAATAAAAAGTCAACATGGTTTGGAATAGTGCTGGTGATAATCGCGATGGGATGACAATTATGCTTTAGATTTGCTATCCTGAAACGATGATGGAAATTAATTATCACGATAGGTGCTGCACATGCACAGTTGGTAAAGCACCTTTGACTGCTTTGAACCCGGACGTTGACGGTGTATCGACTGCTTTGAGCCAGTTAGTGTGTTTACTTTCAAAACGTATACCCGTAATAAATGCAGCTCTATGAAATAAAGCAGGTGATATAATGAGGAATCTATATTTTGCAAGATGTAATTTAAATGGTATATCATTAAACAATAAACATTAAAACAAACAACCAACTAATCAAGGCACCAAAACTGCTGCCAGTGTCGAAACCGCCGATCCGTTGGAGTTCGCTTTGTCTGTGCACGAAGTAGAGCACTCAAATAAACATCACGTCAAAGATCGAGAAGGTGAGCTTACTCTGTGTGGAATTTTGGCACCGAGGACAAGGACAAGCAGGTAATCTCGTTCTTCTCTCCTCTCACCGTTCTCATGGGATCAAACAGAGCAGGAAAGCTGGTGTCATGTGTTTACATTATTTAGTTATTACATTTTAGGCACACCATGGGATCGCTTGGCATTTATTATTTGAGAAGTTCAACATCAAAGGCGTAATTTTCAATACCCAAAGAGTGAAGACAGTCATATGACTTTCACAAATGGCATGTTCCATTAGCAAGCAGCTTGCTATCGCTTACCAATCCAGATGTTCCATATCGACAGCTTTCCAAACTGCTCGTCCAGTCGCTCGGCAAAAGGAGCAAAGCAATTTCGTCCAGGTAAAATGGTTTGACTTTAAATTGCAACAGAATTATGAAATAATGAATACAAACATGGCTATTCAGTTTGTTCTTATGTGGATTGTTATTGTGTATGACATGGTTCTCAAGTCAAGGCACCAACTACATAATTTATATTATTACGATATTATCGTGATAATCGTGATAATGATGTCCATTATCGGGATATAGGTTTTTCCCATTATCACCCAGGCCTAATTTGGAGTATTGCCAACATATCGTTCTTACAACTTATTGAACGTTGTCCACATGATGAACATGGGCTAAGATGCATCACCACCTGCACACTCCTACCTTCACAGGACAACCTCCTCGGTGTTGGTATAGGTTCAGTATTCTAAATGTTCATGCCAGGTAGCTAATGGTACACCAGGCAATTTCAAATAAAAATAAAAATGTTGATTATATACTGAACAGCAATAGAAACATCACTTCATAAAAATAATTCCTGAACATTTCCCATAGAAATATCAATGCATTGTGTTTAGATATCTCGTTATTTACATTAGTCTGTATCTAAATTTAATCCGAACTACCGACAGTGGTGCACACGTGGATAAAAACAGGTCACCAAAATGCAGGCAAAAAAAAACGACCATGGTACAAAGTCGTGCATGATTCCCATGGAAATCACAATGCACATGTGTCTCCTTGTGACTTTCCCTATAAAAGGCACCCCAAAACGTGTGTTCATCATTCATGTTTCGATGCCAGCGCCATGCCCAGACTTACGAGGATACAGAGACCAGGCTATTGGAAGATTGCATCCTGGACAGACTGCACGAATGGTTGCCAATGCTTTCCATGTCAACGTGAGAACCATATACAGGTTACAGGAACGATACCAGGCCACCAACAGCACCGATGACCACCCATGCAGTGGCAGACCGAGGGTAACAACACCACGACAGGATCGACAGATTGTGCGTCATCACATCCAAGATCGCTTTACCAGGGCTACAGAAACTGCAAGACAAACAGGTGGAACCCACCAAGGACACATTAGTGGTGATAGTCCGTCGACGTTTGAATAACAGGGATGTCCGTTGTCACAGGCCGTATCGTGGCCCCATTCTTACAGCTCGACACTACCGTGACCAACTACAGTGGGCCACACAGCATCAACAGTGAGTTACCAGCAGTGGAGAACCGTTCTTTTCTCAGATGAAAGCCGATACTGTGTTTCCAAAGCAGATGGCAGAGTGAGAGTCTGGCGTAGACGTGGGGAACGCTACTCAGATGACTGTGATGGAAAGACTCGTGGGGTGGTCCAAACATCATGGTATGGGATGCTATTGCTCTCAATCACAAAGTCGGTCCTGTGGTGTTCCAGAATATTGGTCCAGGAAGAAGCAATGGTGTCACAGCAGCTCGTTACATCGATCAAGTCCTCAGACCTCATTTTGGACGTCACGGAAATCATGTCTTCCAGCAGGACAACGCCCGTGCCCACACTGCCAGAGCAACAAGGGACTTCCTGCAACAGAATGGCATCCAAACCATGCACTGGCCTGCACTCAGCCCCAATTTAAACCCGATAGAGCACTTGTGGGACGAGGTTCAAAGAAGACAATAACGTTCGACCAAGGCCGACAACTGCAGCTCAACTCAGTCAGGCGTTTCTCAGAGTGTGGGCCCAAGTGACAAATTCCTTCATCAACTGATTAATCCACTCCATGTACAGACGATGTATGGCTGTCATTAACGCTCAAAGGGGGGAAAGGGGGGTCACACAAGATACTGATTTTGACCACCCTTGTTCTCACCTGGTCTTGTGTTTTTCTTATTCAGAACATTTCACATTATTGTTCGAACTGTGGTGACCATACCTGTAATGTTTCATGTTGATCCTAAATCTCAATTCGTGTTGATCATGACTTGAAAATAAAGATTCCAAAATATTGATTCTGACTGACGTTTCTTTTGCTGTTCAGTGTACATTGAGTGGTGGTGGGGGCAGGGAACAAGATTCCACCCACCACCTTTCCTGCCAGGGGCATCTTCCCCCACCACCATGCTCTCGAGTTGATTCCTGAAGCTTCATTAAAACTAAAACAAACAAACCAAAAAAGAAGCTTCAAATACAGTCAGACCCCACTATTCGCAGTTCCGATATTCGCGGGTTCTGCGTATTTGCGGGTGATAAAATGCGACTTGTTTCTCTATTCGTGGAAAATGTTCCTGCGTATTCACGGTTTTTGTTTTTCTATTCACGGCCGTGTTCCACGAAATTGCTGTTTGTTTTTTCATATCCACGGCCATGTTCCGCGAATTTGCGGTTTATCAGGGGTGCAAAAAAATTTTTTAATGAGCTGTTAGCTTGACATACGGTATTTATAAAACCCATCTTTCACCAGCCATGCATATAAAACAGCTGGACATATGCAAAAAAAAACATTTTAAGAGCCACGAGCATTACCTGCTCCTGAGCATTACCTGCTCCTGAGCATTACCTGCTCCTGAGCATTACCTGCTCCTGCGTTTTCAATGCTTTCGCGGGATATCCCGTCATTTACACTGTGAATTGCTTTACGTGATATTCCACCATTCACAGGAAAACTGTTTCACGGGATATCTCACCAGCTGCACAAGACATCATCCCTGTGAGTTTTTGTACAGAATGAAAAAAACTCCACAGTATCTATTAGTGCAATGAGCTATCTCCCTTATCCCCAATGAAACAACGGCACGGCATTCATTCGCGGATTTTCATCGACATTCGCAGGTTTTTATCTCACCATTTCCGGGATGTTCATCAACCTTCGCGGATTATCGTCGACATTCTCGGGATTTGCGTCACCATTCGCAGATTTTGCCCCACCGTTCACGGTTTGGACCTCTCTATTCGCGGAATTTCACGACTCAGGAAATGATCCCCCCTTTTTCCATTGAAACAATGCCCTGCTATTTGTGGGTTTCCGCTATTTGCGTGTTTCCGCTATTTGCGTGTTTCCGCTATTTGCGTGTTTCCGCTATTTGCGTGTTTCCGCTATTTGCGTGTTTCCGCTATTTGCGTGTTTCCGCTATTTGCGTGTTTCCGCTATTTGTGTGTTTCCGCTATTTGCGTGTTTCCGCTATTTGCGTGTTTCCGCTATTTGCGTGTTTCCGCTATTCGCGGATTTTCCAGGAACATATCCCCTGCGAATATCAGGGTCCGACTGTACTGCACTTCAAAAAAAACATTATATTGTGTATATTTCAAACATGAAATAATGGGTGATATTTTTTATTTCCTTATTCACAATTACCAATGAGAAATATTAAAAGCCAATGATGCACAAGAAATCTAGAAAAAAATAAATTCAGATTTGCATGAGAAGTCTACAAAAGTTCTATAAATTTAGATTTGGACAGGATTTCTTAGTTGGGCAAATGTTAAGACAAATTAAGTTAAGACAAAGACAAATTAAGTTTAAAGCTTCTAACACTCAATTTACTCCCATTTCTGTGTCTAAAACTTCAGCTTTCTTATCTCCTTTGAAGGCTCTTTCAATTTTACCATGTACTTGATCCAAATGGAACTCGGAAAAAAATCAACACCAGAAAAAAAAAAACTCAGAATTGGAATTGTGACTGCTCTGATCATTCTGCCTCATCACCCTGCCCCATCACTCAGGAAAATATTTCAGCATTGGAATTGTGACTTTTTTGGATTATTCTGCCTCATCATCCTGCCCCATCTAACAAGAAAATAACTCAATTGGAATTGTGACTTCTCATTTTTCTGCCTCATCACCCTGCCCCACTCATCGGAATATCATTACAGTTCTGCACATTCCAAAACGGATATCTGCTGGTTTTTCATGAAAGGTGGTCACACCAAATACTTCAATTTCATGCTTTAAAATAAAAAATACAATTCATTTTTGTAAATTTATTACAAAATTAATCTAAATATGCCAATGTGACAATAAAAATGTTTATTTTCAAGGTGGCCAAAGATTTTTGTACAGTACTGTATGTACAATGTAAAAGATACAATGTAAAAAGTAGCAATTTTTTGTGCATATGTCAACCATGGCAAGGTTAAGGAAAAGCAAAAGACAAACGACTTCTTGTGAGAAATTCCAATGATTGACATTTGATTCCATTGCATCCATGACAAAGTTGCACAAGAACTTTCGCCCACGAGTGGAGGCAC
>NC_136261.1:129044978-129049978 GCF_964187855.1 Myxine glutinosa
CCCTGCTATTCGCGGGGGATACATTCCTGGAAAATCCACAAATTTCAAAACCGCGAATAGCAGGGCATTGTTTCAATGGAAACAGGGGGAGGGGGGGGGGGGGAGGATAGGTTCCCAAGTCATAAAAATCCGTGAATAGAGGACCAAACCGCAAATGGCGAGGCAAACCCAGAGAATGTCGACGATAATCCGCGAAGGTCGATGAGAATCCCGTGAATGTTTGCTGCGGCATTGTTTCAATGGAGAAAAGGGGGATACGTTATAGGTTCCTGGCGGTTGCTGATTCATAGAAGAAAATTTAAGTTTAAAATGTTTGACTGCAAATGCACATGATTACAGTTTCATGAAAAATGCTTACAAATTTATTTTTTTTAAACAACACCGGCTACCATTTCTAATTTATTGAAGGAATGCGCTAGTTTATTGAAAGTGCTTAACCAGTTTAACCATACTGTACCGTGAAACAAAACAAAACAAAACACCACCACCATGTACCATTTAAAAAATTTATTTTACAAACACATGCAACTTTCAAATGATGATGATTATGATGATGGTGGTGGTGGTGATGGTGGTGGTGGAGATGACGATGAATTAACATCCCATCAATTCCTCGAACCCTGAGGATGACCCAAATGATCGTCCTGCAACGTCGTGCACTGAGGGAGAGGCAGGAGAGGGTGCTGGTGATCTTGAGGTGGAGGGAGCAGGGTGAAAAATGGGCAATGGAGAGCTTCTTTTTTTCTTTTCTTTTTTTGTATACTGAATCGAGGCTCGTGAAAGAGCTAACATTTATTTCACAAACAAATCAACCAGACAAACAAAATATACAAAAAGAGGGAGCGGAAGACAAGATGGGGAGAGAAGGGGAAGCACACAACCACAACATTTGAGAGCAGGGAGAAGTGTGGGAGGGAGAGGGCTTGGGGGCAGGAGGCGTGGGAAGGGGGGGGGGGGGGGGAGGTATAAAACACAAGGGGACCGAAATTAGCGGGGGTAGAAAAGATCAAGGTTTTGGATGGGGGAGGATAAGAGATGGTGGTGAACAGCTGTTTTAAAGACCTGGAGGGTGGAGTGGGATTGAAGAGAGTGAGGGAGATTGTTCCAGAGGCGGGAGAAAAGAGGAATGAAGGAGTGAAGGTGAGCAGAAAGTCTTGATTTTGGCAGTTTAACCATAAGAGGGTTGCAGGCAGATCTTGTGCGACCTGTAGGAATATTTGGGGGACAGAGCCCAGAGGGAGCTGGGGGGGCAAGGCCAGAGAGGAGTCGGTAGAAGACGGAAAGACCACCAACCTGCCTGCGGTGAGTGAGTGAAAAGTGAGTGAAAGGCCCTTGGAGTTAGCTTCATTGCGGGAGATTCCAATGATTCTGAACGCTTTGGTTTCAACAGCATGAAGACGAGCTAGGTGTGAGGCAGGAGCACCAGACCAGAGGGGAGAGCAGTATTCCATAGAGCTGTGGATGAAAGCCTTGTATGTGGTGAGGAGCTCAGGTGTGCCAAGGAAGGACTTCACACGACGGAGGATGCCCAGTCGGCGACTGACTTTGGAGGCCAGATTTGAAATGTGGTTTTCCCAGGAAAGATCATGGCAAATAGTGAGACCCAAAAGCTTGAGTGACAGAACTTCTTGGAGAGGATTATTCAGAAAGTGGATGGGAGGGTTTTCCAGTCGGTCTTTTCGGAGAGACATCGTAAGAGTGTGAGATTTATCAGGATTGAAAGACATGTTCCATTTGTTTGCCCAGTCTGATTTTGTCCAGGTCTGCAGAGAGTGAGGAGGCTGCAGACTGCCGATCTGAGGGATGAGGAATGGAGCGACAGAGAGTAGAGTCATCAGCAAAGAGATAGAGAGGATTTTCAAGAGAGTCAGAGAGATCATTGATGAAGACCAGAAAAAGCACAGGGCCCAGAACACTACCTTGGGGAACTCCAGCCTGAACAGGAAGAGGAGATGAGAGAAACCCATTCAGGGCCACACGTTGACTACGACCAGAGAGGAAGTCCGCCAGCCATGCATGGAGATTTCCATGGATACCAAAGGAGGAGAGTTTGGTGAGCAGAGCGGGGTGCCAGGACCGTATCGAAGGCACGTGAAATGTCAAGGGAGACAGCTCTAATTTCCTGTTTGGCGTTGAGGACCTCCATCCATTGTTGAGAAAGCAGAAGCAGCATGTCCAGAGTAGAGTGACCAGGTCTGAAACCAAATTGATGATCAGAGATCAAGCCATTGGAGAAGAGGAAAGATTTCATATCTGAAGCAATGATGGATTCCATGACTTTGCTGATAATTTGGAGAAGGCTGATTGGTCTGTAGTTGCTAGGATCTGTTTTTGCACCTTTTTTGTGCAAAGCGGTGATGTTGGCTGATTTCCAAGCAGATGGCAGATGACCTTGAGCAAAAGAGAGGGTGAAGAGAACAGAAAGAGGGAGTGAAAGAGCGGAAGAACATGATTTTAGGACCCGTGGGCTGATGCCGTCAGGACCAGTTGCAGAATCAGTCGAGGGTTGACAGAAACTTTTCCACCTTGTCAGGAGGAAAGGACACAGAGTCCAGGAGCAGCTGGGTACGACTGGGTATGGTGGGTACAGAGAGGGATGGGTTTGTTTCGATCCAGCTCTTTGTAGGGGAGAATAAAAACATCCAAGCCCCTCTTGAACCTTTAGGTACCTCTCCATGACTGGGTCAGCATCTTACAACTTGTCGACAAGCACCCGCATGTAATACAGCAACTCGCCGAGGAAATTGACTGAGGTTAGGCCTCGGCACCTCTTCCTCATCACTACCCGCCTCCTCGGAAACCATTATAATGGCCTCCAACTCCTCCTCGGTCAGGTTGTCGCCATGTGAGGCAATGAGATCCTCCAACCCCTCAGGCTGCGTGTCATCAAAGCCTTCCCCTCCCACCTGCCATGCCAACCCGACAATTACATGCCTCTCCTCAGTGTTACTCTCCTCAATGTTAACGGGAAAGCCAGTAAAGTTTCTGACTGCCTGTGGTCACAGGTTGTGCCAGCACTCGTTAATGGTGGAGGCTCTCACCGCATCCAGTGACTCATTGATGGCGCCAATAGTGGGCAATGTTTAAATCCTACCAACACTGTCCAACAGTGAGCCCTGTGTCAGATTCAATCACATCCAAAATGCGGTGAAAGGTGCAACGGGTGTAATAAGTTTTAAATGTTGAAATCACACCTTGGTCGAGTGGCTGGTTTGAGGCGGCAGGAAGATCACCTCGACATTCGGGTGAGCGACGTCCAGGTTCGCAGGTTGGCCAGGAGCATTGTCCAGTAGCAAGGGAACCTTGAATGAAAGGTTTTTTGTTTTTTTCCGCCATGCACCTCTCCACCTGAGCGATTAAACAATTTATGGAACCAGTCCAGGAAGATTACTGCCGTCACCCAGGCTTTCCAGTTGACCCTCCAAAACATGGACACAGTTCTTGTTCTTGCCCTTGAGAGCACGCGGGTTCAGGGAACAGTACCACATCATGGGTTCCAGCATGAGGTCCCCTTTTGCGTTTGCACAGAGGAGAAGAGATACCTGGTCCTTGCAGCCTTGAATCCCGATGCTGTATCCTCACGCTTCGAGATGAAAGTTATCGTGGGCATCTTTTCCCAGAAGAGGCCAGTCTCATCAGCATTGGACACCTGCTCTGGGAGGTATCCATTCTTTTCGATCAGACTCATGAATTGAGCAGGGAATGCTTTTGCCACCTTGTGGTCCATGGAGGCACGCTCCCCTGAGAGCTTCACATTTTTTCAGGCCTTTTAACGATGGAACCATCCCCTGCTTGGGGATGGTTCCAAGTCATGCTGCTAGTACCATCATCGCTCGGCGCACCACTCGTGCTGGCACCACCCGCACCAGCACCAGACAGATGATCGTAAATTCGTTTGGCCTTTTCACAAATGAGAGGTCCACTCAAAAGCATATTCTTCTGTGTGGTGTCCTCGATCCATATGCTGAGAGCCTTCACCATGCTTTGTATGTGGACATCCTGGACATGGGTGACAATCTTCGTACTTGATGCATCGCTCGCGGGAACACTTCCACGAATCACCTTCTCGTTCTTCCATATGTAGTAAATGGTGGATTTGTTGCCGCCATAATGCCTGCCCACAGAGGCTGCACACTCTCCTCTTGAAAGCCGGTCTCGAGCAGCTCCACTTTCTGGCTCAGGCTCATCACTTTATTTTGCCTCGTGGTATTCGACACATCTCCGGTCCTGGTCTTGCACTAGGGAGCCATGATTGAATGATAAGCAGAGCGAGAGTCAAAAACGCAGGTCAAAGCAATGGGACGAGATGATTAAGTTATGTAGGAATGCGAGCATTGTGGAAATCTGTGGGAGGGGTGAATACCCTGGACATTTTTTGTGGGGGATTTTATCGGATGATGCCGTATTGAGCCAATCTGCAAATTTCAATAATAGATTTAATGAAGCATTTGCATTCTATAATTCAATTTCCAGCTGCGTAAATATGGGGTTGACATATTTACGTAGCTGGTGGAACATCCCCCGAAGCATTTTCATTGTGTAAGATCTCTGATGATGCTTTACCATAAATTGCAAACTGTAATAGATTTAATGAAGCGTTTGCACTCTATAATTCACGGGGTAGACTTGTTTACACATCTGGTGGGATATCTCACAAAGCTCGCTTATAGTGCAGCTAAAATTCACGTCCGACCACGAAAGCCATGAAAACGCAAAGCACACAGCAGTGAATGTATACCACATGTACACAGTGAAACCACACACATGTACACAGTTTTTTTTGCGTATGTCCAGCTGCTTTATGCATGGCTGGTGAAAGATGGGTTTTATAAATACCGTATGTCAAGCTAATGGCCTGTGATTTTTTTTTCTGCGCCCCTGATAAAGCGCGAATTTGCAGAACACGGCCGCGAATTGGAAAAAAAACCCCCGCGATTTCATGAAACATGGCCGCGAATAGAAGAAAAACACTGCAAATTTGCGGGACACTTTTCCAGGAA
>NC_136261.1:129054978-129132303 GCF_964187855.1 Myxine glutinosa
TGGTGCAGGGAGGAAGAAGAACCCCGAAGGTGAGACGTGCTGTTGTGTATTGTGCGGGGAGATTTTGTAAGAGGATGTTTGGCGACAAAAGAATTTTCGCGCGCTTGGGATCGAGGAGGCATCCGGGCGTTGGTGAAGGGTCCCGTGTGAGTGGAAAAGGCATGCGTGGGAGGAAAAAGTGTGCGTCGGTGAGTGGGTGTGTTATAAAGTGTGGGAGTGAAACCGAGTGCGAGCGAGAATGCACGTCGGGGTGTACGGAGTGTACGTGCGAGGGTGAGAGTGACACGAGGAGTGAGTTGGTGGTGGAGCGGGTGCGAGAATGCACGCTTGGAATGGTCGAGGGTGTGCGAGGAAGCACACCTGAGTTAGTGGTAGCGCGGGTGTGGGAGAGCCCATGTGAGCGCGTTAGTGGGTGGATGCCAGAGTGCACGTCCATGGTGAGTGTTACGGAGGACGTAACGGAGGAGAGGTGTGGACCAAAGTGTGCGCAAGAGTGTGCGCGAGAGGTGTGGTGTGTAACAGGGAGAGCGTTGGTGGAATGTACGGACGGCGTTGGAACGCCGGGTTTTGTGAGGGTGAAAGGGGTAGCGTATGCGTGTGAGCATGCAAGTAAAGCATCGACGGTAACCGGGTTAGCGGTTAGGGCGACGGAGAGCCGATGCGAGCGCTCGGAGCGCGGCATGCTTTGTTGGATGAAGGGCCCGGCGCGGATCGAAGCTGCGTCGTTTCTCTTCGAAGCGTCGTTGCCGATTCGGGCTTGGCCCCGCCCCGCACGGTCGAGTCCGGGCCTTGGCGGGCGAGGCGACCGGTCCGGTTCAAGGGCGAGTGGGAGGAAGCGGAACGGTGCCCCCTCGTGGGGACGGGGTTCCGACCGAGGGAGATTGAGCCATCGGGCCCGGGACCGCAAGGTGCCGCGCCGAGATGGTGCGTGGAACCTCGGCCCAACCAAACCACCTCCCTTGAACCGAAAGCCGGACGGATTCAACCTGCAGGCGACCAAACCACCCGAATTCATTGCTCGGCTTTGCGAAGCCGAGTTTAATGATGTCATGACGCACCGAGGCTAGGATATAGCGGACTGTGATGATGATGGTAGTGATTTGATACGAAATTTATAATAGTGGGTAGCATTGGCAGTAAATGCAAAATTTTTGATTTGTTGGATTTGGACGAGCGAAATTGATAGTAGGACCTCCCCGATGTGGTGGGATGGCAAATCCACCATCCCTCACAGATGGTGGGGCAAATGCGCTATAGTTTATGGGGTGATGGCAGTGAAAACTAGCCCGGGTGGGTTAGGATATTGTGTGTAGGGCCCTAGAAGATGACATGAGGTAACGTTAAGGTTTAGAGAGTGACTGATACCTGTAGTGGGGACGCAGGTAGATTAGTGTGGATTATAATGACGAGGGAGCGCAATAGTTTAAAGGGGCGACTGGGAAGCGCAAGTTTCAGAGGGGAGTAGTTAGCTGAGATGATGCCGTGTGTTTGAAGATTGAACAGGTGTGATTGAACAGGTGTGATTGCACAGGTGTGCAACTGAACAGGTGTGTGGAGCAGTGTATGAGTGAGTGATGGTGATGTGTGTTGTGTTGACCAAATGGTCCAGGAAGAGGAGGAGGGTGCAGGTGGCACCAGGTGTGAGTGCACAGGTGTGCACCAACAGGTGTATGGAATAAATGGTATGGAGTATTGGAATTGATGGTCGTGGAGTGAGTATGGTGGAAATTGTGGAGTGGAGTGGATGGTGCGAAGGTGTGAATGGGGGAAGAGTGGACCCCCATCACGGATACCCGGGGCGGGTAGTGTAAGTGTTAGGTAGAGGGTACAGGTAAATTGTGGTTGGATATTGGCATCTGTGGTGTGGGTGAAAGAATGGTCTGTGGATGGGTGCATTAGTGTTGTGGAAATGGCTGGGCGTGTAGCCTGTTAGTGTGTGTAGTTGGTTTGGGCACTCCACCACTGTGAGGATGTCGGCCAGGTGAGGCCGCAGGTGGGCTCTGGGAGCCGGTAGTTGTTGTGGATGGGGCCCGAGGATCCGGAGGACGGACCCGGGTAGCCCAGTGCCAGAGGGCACCAAGGGGTGACAGAACCAGGAGGGGTCTTCCCCAGTTAGTTAGGTTAGGGTGAGGAGCTAGGTAAGCTCGGGTGGCAACTACAGTGGTGGAGGTGTGCAGGTGGGTAGACCTGCTGGGAGAGCTACACGTCGCAGCCCAGAAATTGTGCGAGGGCACCGGGAGATGAATCGGGGGAGTGAGACCCCAAATTGAGAAGCACCACAGTTTGGTCAATGGGAATTGGTTTTTAGAACCCATAGTGTAAGTTGGCCAATGGATTGGCAGGGAGAGACCCCGGGTAGTGTAAAGTGTGTTAAGGTCATTTAGAGGATAGTTAGGATTGAAGTCTCCTCACACCATCTGCATCCACTTACCTGAGGTGACAGGTACTCCACACCATGCCATGTTTTGATTATTTTTTACTATGCAAATGTTTGGATTGTGAGACGCATCATGACGTGGGTGTGACATTGTGCTTGATGTTCCATCTCTTCCTCCTTATGAGGATTGATGACGAATTGGGTGATGGCAAATTTTGGATAGAGGGATTGTGGTGACGAATTTGGTATAGGAGAAATATGGGGAAGACGTGACAGTAGTGACGAATTGGTAATGTGTAGATTTTGTACATATGGGGTAAGGGCAAGGGTAGTGTAGGTGACAGGGGGGTGACGTACGGTAGGGACGAGCTTTCTCACTTCGCCCTCCGTACGCATTTCGCCTTGCATTGCCTTATTGATGTGTACCCTTGTGACCTTACCCCTCGCTCAGTTGTCTCTTTTTGTCTCCCACATGACCTGTGCGCCATTGGGTGCCGAGGGGAGCGTGCGTGAGTCCTCCATTGTGCGCCCGGAATTCCCAGAACCAGCTGTCTGCATCGATGCACCACATTATGGACCACATGTCTGTGGCCAAGCACCACTTATGGACCCCATGGGTTGGGGCATGGCCCCTCTGCTGGAACCGGCCATGAGGGCCCGACATCTTGCTGGCGGACCTTGGCCACAGGGCACCGATGCCCCCACAGGTGAACCACACGTAGTCGGCCCTGTGGGCCATAAATAAAATAAATAAAAATGGACACATTGGGTGCAAGTTTTAATACTAATAGGCCGCCAGTAAGAAAATGAAAGAATGACATCTGGAAGACCAAATAATAATAACCAGCAGAGGGAGCCGAAGAGCAAGAGATCACCTGCAGGGTTAGGGGTTGTTGATTTTATTTTTATTGAACATGCATTGAACACTGATGAACTATGGTGACTGCACCGATTGGTGCTTGAGGGTGCTTGTATTGGTGCGTTTTTAGGTGCTTTAATGGTGCATTGATGCAGAGCAGACTGTCTCCCCCCCAGAAAGAACAATCACAGGTCCTGGGTTAGTTTTGTAAATAAAAATAGCGTCATTGTAAATAATGCTCCCCACCGTCAGTGTATAGTTTGAAGACCATTCCGCAATTCGGTTAACTGTGGGCGTAAGTCTGTTAGGCAGGGTGCAATGGAGCAGCGGGACACATTTATTTATGTTTTAAAACTGTCGCACTCAGGGTCAGGTTAAAAGTAGAGGGAACTACACCTACGTGTCACACGAAATAAAAGTTGTAGGCCCGGGACGTGCCTAAGAGGAGGAGGGTGCAGTGTTGCGGATATAAGGACTGTATATTTTTTTGATTGTGTGCTTTATTATTATTATTATTATTGTTTATTCTGCGCCCCCTGCCTCCAGAGCTGTGTAAAGGTGAAAGGGCATCCCATAATTAGTCCACAAGCATACACGTCAGCCAATAATAGAATACCCCTGTTTGATAGTTATATCTTATTCTGTGTTTTAGAGTAAGGCTGTGTCTCCCATTAATTGAAGTACTCCATTGCACCAGTGAAAGAGAATAGACCCCCTTTCATTCCCATCCCCAAAATCCCCATTTCCTTCACATCCCCTTTCGTCATTGCCGAGCCTCGATTGCCAATTACCTCCCCTCCAAAACCGCCATTGACCACGAGGCAGGGTCGGAGAAGAAAGGCGTGTCTCCACCTCGTCATAGAGGGGAGGAGTGAGCCAGCCCCACTTGACCAACCAGGGCCGAGGTGAGCACACCGATGGGCGTGTCCAAAAGGCCGGCAGCTTGATCGCTAGAGGCGCTATAAAGGCGCGCGCGCGAGTGGCGAGAGTCAGTCAGGGGGAGTCAGAGTCAGTCAGTGGAGTCGGTGGTCAGTTGGTTGCGTGGTTGCGGTGAGGAGTCGGTGGTGGTGGTCAGTGGTTGCGTTGGTTGCGGTGAGGAGTCGGTGGGGAGGAGTGAGTGAACCAAGAAAGAGTTGAGGGTTTGGACCAGACGCGTCAGACAAGTCCTGGCAAAGCACGCGACGTCCACAGCAGCCACAACAGCAGCTTGGGGCCTGAACGGCGGTTTTGAGCAGGGCCGCAAAGGAACGGCGGCTGCTAAACGCGCCGATCGTGCGGCAGGACCCCCTTGGACCTTCCTCTCCCTCCAGCCATCCACCTCCTGCCTTTCCACCCTTCTTGTGTACGTGAGTTTGTTTTGTTTGTTCTGTCCCTGGGTTAATTAAGTCTGTATAAGCTAGTATTTGCACTGTGTCACCTGCGTCTTATGTGTTATAAATAAATGTGACTGCTTTCTTTTTGCTTGTGTAAATAATAAATCCCATTACTCGTCTGTATGTCTTCTCGTTTTATTCCTTTTCCTCTTTGCATTTCGTCGTTTTAGTCTTTTCCCAGATTGGGCAGCTGCGGTGCGATACGGCCAAAGTTCTGGGTGAATCGGGTGAGTCGGGGATCCTGTAACGGTCGCGGTTGGACCATCCGCTCGGCCCATCATAACATCTAAAACCGCGATCAGTAACAATATATATATATATATATATATATATATATATATATTGTTGCGGATCTGTCGCAGGCCTTCTCCCCTTACCAAGGGGGGATTAGTCCCCTTGTCTGACTGACCAGGCGTGACCCGAGACCTATGATGTCCCTTCCGGACAGCACGAAATAGGGTATCAGGACGAAATTCGCTATTACCTAAATACTCGTGCTGCCCTGAAGCAAGGAGACAAGCCTCGCACGAACCACGTGTGTTGATACGCCGAGTGGTTGCGTACACGCGATCCGCGCCGTTTAGATGGTGGAACCCGATTCAAGCAGTTTTATTCGTACCACGCTTTGTCAATGGAGAAATCACGGGTACGATCGAATCAGAAAGGAAGAACAGGTTTATTTACACTATACACAATGATTCAAGAGCAGAGATGCAGAGCAGCTGATAGTCTTATTCTTAATCCCAAGGATTGCAGATGGCAGGACGATGTTCACCAGCACATCCAGGGATGGCTTCCGTGCAGCTCTCTCTCTCCGGTCCCCGGCACGTCCCTTGGAGATGGAAGTAGGTGAAGGCAGGAGCTCTCCGCGTATCGTCTGAATAGAGCGGGTTATCACGGGGCGAATTGGTAGGGAGCGGACTTTGGCGCAGCTGGCGGTTATTCACTGGCAGCTAAGGCCACGCTTACTCGCTTGGGTGAAAAGCGCAATATGCGTTACCGGCGCGTCTGGCTGCGCCCGCGTACTTTGTACAGTTCAACGCCCCTTCTTCTCTCTCTCTCTGCGCAAGTCCTCAAACAACGCGCGTATCCCCAACAATCCCTTTGCAATGCTCTCCACTTGCGAGTCCTAATCCTTTCGCCACCGCTGTTCAAGCCCTTCAAGTCCTGCTGATAATTCCTGTCGAGGGCTTTGCGCAGCGACTTATATAGGCACGCCCCGCGAACCTTCTGGAACTCACCAGACGCGCCTCACCACGCCCTCTCACACCATCCCGCTAGAGCTCTGATTGGCTGGTGGCTCTTACCGTCTCCCCCACGCCGCTCAACCCGACCCCGTGTCCCTCCTTTTCAGGCCTACCTCGCGTTACTCAACTAGTGGTCAGCCGAATGGGGCGCGGGATAGATTACGCCCATAGAGGTAGAATTGGAGGGTGGACGCAAAATGAATGGGGCCTACTCTCCGGTCTTTACACAACGCAGGCACTAAGAGGGGAAATGGCCTATTCTTACACATACTAAGACATAACTATACTACAAATGGGCCTTTATGTTGCTCGTGTGACTAACTATGGGGGGCAACCCTTTAACCTTTAATGACTTCAATGTGCCAATCTCAAAACCGCAGCAATATATATATATATATATATATATATATATATATATATATATATATATATATATATATATATATATATATATATATATATATATATATATATATATATATATATATATATATATATATATATATATATATGAGACCTTCTATAGACAGGTGTGTGCCTTTCCAAATCATGTCCAATCAATTGAATTTACCACAGGTGGACTCCAATCACGGTGTAGAAACATCTCAAAGATGATCAAGAGAAATGGGAGGCACCTGAGCTAAATTTCAAGTGTCATAGCAAAGGGTCTGAATACTTATGTCAATGTGATATGTGATATTTCAGTTTTTTTTCTTTTTAATAAATTTGCAAAACTTTCTAAAATCCTGTTTTCTCTTTGTCATTATGGGGTATTGAGTGAAGATTGATGAGGGAAAAAATGAATTTAAACGATTTCAGCATAAGGCTGCAACATAACAAAATGTGAAAAAAGTGAAGGGGTCTGAATACTTTCTGAATGCACTGTATATACACACATGAAACCACATGTACACACCAGAAACTTTTAAACTGAAAAATACACTATTGATTCACAGTTTAGGAATGTGTCATGTGCATGCAAATCATGGGCTCGTGAGGAAATAAACCCAATTAGGAAATTGGAGAAGTTATATTGTGACAATAAACTTCACCTGAACAGAGCGATCCTTGAAATAAAAGTACAAATCATAGGTCAAAATCTTACCCACATCAATACCCTCTGTAAATTGGCCACACATGTTGACAAAGTCAGTCTAGAAATAACGGTGCCATTTAATGCCACAAGTTGATCGTGACATTTGGATGGTTCAAGGGGGACAACTCTCGGCCCGCCACTGCTTCCCAGTGCAATGTTGATCACACTGCAATTTCTAGAGCACAGACTGAATGGTTCATGAAGAGACCTTGTTCAGTTCAGCCAATGGTTAAAACCCCTCACAAGGACTGTAATCTCTAATCACTCTTGCAAGAAAAACTTTTTCACAGTGGAGGTGGGGGACGGGATGTGGCAGGGAGTAATCATCCATTAAAGTTTGACACAGATAGTTTAGAATAAGCCTCAGATGCCAATGTTATTGGAGACCAATATACTGCACGGCTCCAACACATATGGACCAAAGGCAGCACATGCAATTCAGCATATCGCTACAGAAGGATGAATCGCTGGTGCCATGTTCTTTCCACAGACCAATGCAAGATTCTGCATCGACTTTGCTCGCTGATGGATGTGCTAGAGTCCAGCAACTAGGTGGGAGAGATTTTCTGAGATTACGTCATTTGGCAGTACAATTGGTTATGTGGGGGCAGAATGATGATTTCAGTTGGCATTCATGTTAGCCAAAGAACTGATGTTATAATTTGGAAGACTGATGCAACTTGTATCAGATACAAGGATGAGATCAACACCTAGTCATATTTTGGGCCAAAGCAAAGGCTCCAACTTCATTTTTATGGGCGGCACCCATCCACACCATGAATCATGTTATCAAGGCTGCATTTCAGAACCACAACATGCATAGACCACATAATCTCAAGACTTGTCAGATTTGACATGCTTGTGTCATTGTATAGAGCTTCGTTTAGAGTTGCCAAATCTGCCCATTGTCTTCATCAATTGGAAGAGGTCCTGGTCGAAGAATGGTGCAACATTACAGTCAGATTTGGTTGATGACAAAATGCGCACAAGCTTGCATTTGGTGTCAATGGTCATCGCATTGTTAAAGCCATTTCTGCCAATGCAAACTTGTTTGCGATCATTTGCAGATGAGCACTGTTGGCAATTTGCACATTCATTTCAGTCATGTTATATTCCTACGACAGTATTCGACTTTGGCATCCAATAACCATGTTCAATCATACAGATCAATATGCTGGTCCTGTTCACCCAGATTAACAAAAGTTCAGATTTTTAGTGAAATAAAAGCCTTGAACCATTTGTTGCTGTTCTTTTCTGTGAAGACTATATATAAGCATCTCTACAAATGGCAGTATGATCACAATCCACTAAACATGTCATCTCATGATTTACAAAAAACTATATATATATATATATATATATATATATATATATATATATATACACATATATATACACATATATATATATATACACATATATATACACATATATATATATATATATATATATATATATATATATATATATATATATATATATATATATATATATATATATATCTATATATATATCTATATATATATATAATATATTGTTGCGGTTTTGTGAATAGAGGATAACCCCCCCCTCGTAGGTAGTTGCACCACAACATGTAGCCTCGCTTTAGTTCAGTTATTTCTTATTAAATGTAAGCATAGTCTCCTTTCCTGCATTAGTATGCGTTGAGCAGGCCAGTAAGTGTAGGCCTCGATTGGGCTAGAATGCCATGTGCTAGGCCTGGAACAAGTCTGGAAAGGCCCGAAGGAGGAGTTGCAGGGGAGTGGCCGGTAAGCGGCGAGCAGCCAATCGGAGCTCAAGGGGAGTGGCCAACAACAGCAGCCAGAGGAGGGGCTTGGAACATTCGGGTAAGACTGGGGAGAGGCTATATAAAACCCTGACCCGGGCCCGCAGTGTAAGTTGGTTCGTGGTTTGTTGAGAGTGCGTTGTGAGTGAGAGCGCCCCAGTGACCCAGTGAGAGAGGTGTGAGAGTCAGAGTCAGAGCTGGGCAGTGCCCCAGAGCTGAGTCGGAGCTGTGGTTGAAAGACGTTGTAGTCACGAGTCTACGAGTCACGAGTGAAGTCAGTCAGTTGCTGGTTAGAGCCCTCTCTGTGACCGAACTCTCTCTGTGCCCTGTGCTCTACTGCGGCTGTTAATCGCGCTTGTGAAGACGATCCATCCCGGGGCCACAGACGCACGATCTCCCCACCTGCGCTCCCAGCACACATGCCGCAAACACTTCGAGGGCCATGCCCGGCGAGCTGTCCGGAGCGAATGGCGCCAAGGCGCATTTGCGAACTTGTCCTTCCTTCTTTTCCCTGCGTGAGTGAGTGGGCCCTTGTCCGGGCTTTAAGTAAGATCGACTAAGTATCTGCTCTGTGTCTTCTTTATTTTATTTTATTTTTTTTTCCTTTTTTTGTATACAAGATCGAGGCTCGTGAAAGAGCTAACATTAATCACACAAAAAGTCAAACCGACACACAAAACACAAAAAACAAGGGGAGCAGCAGACAAGATGGGGAGAGAGGGGGAAGGACACAAACAACATTTGAGAGCATCAGATTTGGTTGATGAGAGACAATACTCTTCACCCTGATCAACTGTGTAAATAATAATAAACCTGTGTTCTTCCTTCCATTTGATCGTTCCCATCATTTCCATCCATTGGCCTAGCACTGTACGAATAAAACCGCTCAAATCGGGTTCAATAGGAATTAACGGCACAAGTCACGTGACACGCAAACCGCTCGGCGTATCCGATTAGCGTGGCTTGTGCGAGGTCCAGTCCCCATTCACGTGGCGGCGTGTGTATCGAAGGTACGTAGGGACTCGACCAGATACCCTTCCGCACGCTCGCTACGGGAGTGGCAACTGGGCCACGTGGACTCGACGCTCGAAGGGGGAAAAGGGGTTTAATCCCACTCTGTACGTCGACGGGCTCGAGAGATCCGCAACAATATATATGGTTATTTTTTTTTTGGAGTGTTGATGGCACTCATCCACTGTTTGCTACAATGTTGTTGACTCTCCACTCATTATGCAAAGCTTTCATCCATAACATCGTAGAGTTCACCTCTGTTGATCATTGGAGTCCTCAAGTGTCATCAGTGATCCTTAAAGGTGGTATGTTAGAAAAGCCATTAAATAAAAAATTGGCCTCAGAGATGGGTTGGCGGTTGAAACTTATCCTCGTCCTGTCAGTTTTGGCCTTGCCCCTTGCTCACTTCCAAGCATTAGCAGGTTAGGCATTCATACACTGATCATATATATATATATATATATATATATATATATATATATATATATATATATATATATATATATATATAGTTGCGGTTCTGAGAATGTACATATTGATTAATAAAAGTTAAAGGTTTGCCCCCATAGTTAGTCCACATGCAACACGTAGGCCACCTTAGAACATTAGTTATGTCATAGTATATGTGTAGAATAAGGCCATTTCCAATAGTGATACCTGCGTTGTGTAAAATAAATAAGAGTAGGTCCCATTCATTTTGTGGCCCACCCTCCAAATCTACCTCGTTGGGCAGCATCCAGTCCGCGCCCCATTTTTGCTATTGCCATGCACATTAGGATGCTCAAACCAGCCAGATGCCACGAGGTAAACCTGGAAAAGGGGGAGGAGCGCGAGGTCGGGGTGTGGCCACGTCAAGGAGACGTCAAGGGCGGAGCCGGTAAGAGCCACCAACCAACCAGGGCTCAGGTGGAATGGCGTGAGGGGCGTGGTAAGGCGTGGCTGGCAAGTTCCAGAGGGTTCGCTGGGCGGCGCTATATAAACGCGCTCACAAAGCCCTGACACAGGACTGATGAGCGAGGGGCTTTGTAACAGGACTATTGCACTTTATCAAGAGGACTGAAGCCAAGATTGGTATTGTGAAGGACCCACTGCATGACAGGACTTGCTGGGAGGGCGCATTGTATAAGCAAGAACGATTGGAGAGCGCCCTGTATAAATAACTCGCATCAGTGGCGCATTGTTGAGGAATTCGGCGGGGAGAGGCGCTTCGCCATTTGAACTGTTAGGAGCGCATATAGCACCGGTTCGTTTATTACATACGCGGCTGAGCCGCGAAGTAACCGCCAGCCTAGCGTACCTTTCCCCCGATAATTGTCCGAACTGCGCCACCGAACCACGAGGAGCGCCTGCCGTCTGTCCTACCATCTTCTTCGCGGTACGAGTCAGGGACCCAGAGAACGAGCTGTGGACATCATCCCTGGACCATAAAACCTGACCATCTACATCCCCATGTGTGTGTGTGTGTGTTTGTGTGTGTGGGCCCCTTTGTCCAGGGGATAAGTTAAGACTGTTCTTAAGGCTGCACTGTGTTTCTTCTTCTTCGCATCATTGTACAAAGTGTTAATTAACCAATCTGTTCTTCCTTTCTTCTTAATCCGACCGTATCAGTCTTTACCTCCATTTGGTAAGCGTGGCATGATTCAGCACCGCTCGGATCGGGTTTAGTACCTGTTAACGGCCCGGATCACGGCTCGCTATCGCTCGGCGTTGCCACCTAAAACCGTGGTTCGGGCAGGGTTATTTCCTTGCTTCCTGGGAGGCGCTGGTAATTAGGTAATAGGATTAATTCGGCCTACCACCCTATTCAGCGCTGACCGGAAGGAACGTCATAGCCCCGGATCACGTCGGCTAGTAAAAGACAAGGGGATTAATCCCCCCTTGGTAAGGGGAAAGGCCAACGTTGAGATCAGCAACAATTGGTGTCAGGGAAGTGGGATTGGACCCGAAGTGCACCTAACGCACTCCAAATTACGAGCGGCCGAAATTTTATGAACATCCAAATTAACATCGTGCCATGGCTAGTCAAGACGGTCGGATGCCGGTGGGGGTAAATGGGGAGGTAGAGGAATTGGAATCGACAACCCATGACCCCCGGGAAGAAGTGGGAGAAATGGAGGATACAATTGATGAGGGTGCAGCAGCAGAGGTAGCAGGGGAAGAAAATAGCGGCACCTCGCACATGGCGACGAGGGCCGCACCCGCTGCACAAGTGGGGGGAGGGGGAGTAGACATGCAAGCCTTCATGGCGCAAATCATGAATGGATTGAAAAAGCTAAATGGCAAATTGGACACCCAAAGTGACAAATCCACCTGGGAAATAAATAATTTGGAAAACAAAATGGGAGAGCAATTGGAAAATCAAATTGGGGGATTAGAAAGCAAAATGGGGGGCCAAATGAAGGAAATGGGGGGCCAATTGAAGGACATGGTTGGCCAAATGAAAGAAATGAAAGAGGGGTTAGTGGGGTTGGAAAACAGGATGGGCACCCAAGAGAATCAAATAAAAGGGATGAAAGACGGGTTAAAAGGGTGTGGTAACAGACAGAATAGGTGGCCAAATAAAAAAGATGGGGAAAGACAGATCGGAGGTCAGGCGGGAAGGTCGCATTGGTACGCGACGGGGTAGCGCGACTTGAGGAACGCGGGGAAAGCGAGGTTGAGCAAAGCACAGCCACGTGGCTGAAGCCAACCAGGGCTGAAGAAAAAGCGGGGTAGAAATCGCGACTCGGGGTATAGAAAAGCCGACGGCCGCCGAATTAGAAAGTTTTCTTTTATGTGCGCCAGCGATCGTCGAGCTTAACAAAGAAAAAGAAATTATAGTTGAAATTGGGGTTGAGGAGACGGCAAAGGTAGTACATGAATTGAAGAAAGAAATGGAATGTACTCAAAGTCTGCATTTGCATTGTGATGTCGTGCTATCTAACCCCAATGAGAATTTGCAGGCGCTGCTGCGGAAAAGAATCCCGAAGATGAGTAGGGCTGTATATGGTGCGAAAGTGTTTGGCGCGAAAACATTTTTCGCGCGCTTGGGATCCCGACATCACCCGGGCGCTTGTGAGAAAAAAGTGTGCACCGAAGCATGAGTGTGAAACTGAGAGTGAGAGTGAGTGCACAACGGAGTGTATGTGTGAAGAGTGCGACAGTGTGAGTTGGCCGTGGAGAGTGTGCGGGAGTGCACACCAGAGCGCGGGATAGGGTGTGCAACAGAGTGCACACCCATGGTGGTTACGGAGTATGTAATGGGAGAGTGTGCGGTGATGATTGGGTGTGTGCAGGGGTGCACACCCATGGGTATTACAGACTGTGTGCGAGAAGAGTGCACAACAGAGTATGTGGAAAGCGCGTGTGTGCCTGGTTGTGCGGTGAGAGTGCGTACTGAAGTGTGTGAATGGTGTGAGTGCACCTGAGTGGTGTGCACCTGATTGCGGAGAGAAGTGTGCACGGGAGAGTGCAGTGACAAAATGGGTGGAATGTATGGGAGGTGCTGGAGCGCCTCGGTGTACGAGTGAGAAAAGGGTCGCGTGGTGTGGGAATGCGATTCGGGCATCGACAGACCGGGGCAGCGTTTAGGCTGACGGATAGCCGACGCGAGCTCTCGGGGCGTGGTGCGCTTTGTGTGCTGCGGTAGCCGGTGGGGATCATTGCCGCCGCGGCGTGCACGATTCGGGCCAGGCCCCGCCCTATATGGTCGGTGCCGTGCCGTGGCGCAAGGGGAAAACGGCACAATTCCAGGGGAGGAAGGAGAGGTCAGACCTTCGCCCCCTGGCGGGTGTGGGGCTTGTGTCCTGCCGGGAGAGGTTGGGTCATCGCGCCGGAGACCCAAAGGCTCCGCGCCGGGATGGCGCCTGGAACCTCGGCTCAAGTATGCCTCCTCCCCAGAATAGGGAATGCCGGACGGACCCAACCAACAGTAGACTGACCACCCGTATGCATGGACGGTTTTTCGAAGCCGAGCTGTGAAAATGTATTCCCACCCCGAGAGGCTCAAGAGTAGTGGACTGATAGTAGTAGTGATGGTGAATGGTAGCTTTACCATTCACCTCACATTTTGGGGCACATGAGCAGTAGATATATGGGGTTTAGCAGTGAAAGCTCGCCGAGGGTGGGCTAGGATATTGTTAGGGATTTAGAGATGACTATAGAAGACCAAGATTTAAGTAGAGACATTGTACAAGTAGTGGGGACGTAGAGAGATTAGATGGATGTTAATGACGAGGGATGTGCTCAGTATAAGGGAAGACGGAAAGCACCAGTATTAGAGGGAAGTATTTTTTTGATGATGCTGTGTGTGTGAGTATGAGTCGGGGACGTGTGAATACGTGTGTGAGTACGAGTCGGGGACCCGGAGAACGAGCTGTGGAAATCATCCTTGGACCATCAACCCTGACCATCTACATCCCCATGTGAGTGTGTTTGTGTGTGCGGGCCCGTTTGTCCAGGGGATAAGTTAAGACTGTTCTTAAGGCTGAACTGTGTTTCTTCTTCTTCTTCGCATCATTGTACAAAGTGTTAATAAACCAATCTGTTCTTCCTTTCTTCTTAATCCGACTGTATCAGTCTTTTCCTCCATTGGGTAAGCGTGGCACGATTCGGCACCACTCGGATCGGGTTTAGTACCCGTTAACGGCCCGGATCACGGCTCGCTATCGCTCGGCGTTTCCACTACAACCGTGGTTCGGGCGGGGTTATTTCCTTGCTTCCTGGGAGGCGCTGGTAATTAGGTAATCGGAATAATTCGGCCTACCACCCTATTCAGCGCTGAGCGGAAGGAACGTCAAAGCCCCGAATCACGTCGGCTAGTAAAAGACAAGGGGATTAATCCCCCCTTGGTAAGGGGAAAGGCCGCGTTGAGATCAGCAACAATATATATATATACATATATATATATATATATATATATATATATATATATATATTGTTACGTGCTCATCCCCGACCCCCTGGTCACGGTGTACCTCTGAGCCCCGAGAGGAGTCACGGCAGAAAAATGTGTTATTCTGTATGTCAAAGATCAAGGGAGAAGCCACCCCAATTGTTCCTCACAAACAAATATTGTATTAAGATCACACAAGAATAACAGTACAACAATAATAGTATTCAAAAGTACAATCAATATGTCCTATGATGGTACCATCAGTTTTGTAATATTTAACTCACTGTGCTCCAAGTGAGTGAAACACGAACATTCCCCAATGTCTCTTATTCCCGGTTTCGAGACGAAATTGATTCGCTCCAGCGATCGCCAGAACGAGGTCCAATCGAGACCAGAATCCCGTGCGGATGGCAAATACAGCCACACAGCCGAAGCTGCACAAAGGCGCCTGGGAAATCCAAAGGCGCCCTACAGGCGACTCAGAGATCACACCCTCGGTTATGGACGAATTAACCTTCAAAAAGCCACATCACACACACGCCCCAGATCGACGTCTGAATGCGGTGGAGATGGTCGAAAAGAGACAAAACCGCGAGCAAAGCACAAGTCCTGCGCAAGTCAAAATGGCCGACGACCAGGTCTCATGGCGCACGGCACGGCGATTCTCTCCTGAATCGATCGCAAAACCTGACACGCAGGTTGACCGGTCACAGCGATGACAACTCGGTCGTAGGAATCCCTTTCCCAGAAACCCGAAAGTTCGCTAGTGACTCTGGCTCGCCAACGTTCGCTTCAGAACCCGGAACAACTCGGCTTTCTTGTCCGACTCATTCGCTCTGCCCTCTTTCTCCTCTTCTTCCTCCTCCTTGTCGTCGTCGTCGTCCGGTTCCTGATCCGGGTTCCTGTTTCTTTTAACATTAACTTTTTACCTTTTGAAAACACTTCCTGGACAATAAACCTTTTGAAAACAATAATAGTACATGGAATCAGAAATATTTACAGTGGATGCAAACCACCACAACGGAAGTGACGAATCCGTAACACTTCCCCCCCTCAAGAAAAAGTTTGAACATAGTGAAAACTTTCTTTGTAGGCAAAACTCTCCCAACAAACAAAAGTACTCACACCCAAATCATCAATTCTCGTGAGCAACGATAATCAATATTTCCCAAAAATAAAGCAACAAAACTTCAAACAACCTACAGAGATTTCCAAAGTTAGTTCCCTCTGGACAAAGCATCAGCAACGACATTGTTCTTGCCCTTTATATGCTCAATTTCCAAGTTGAACTCCTGCAAAGCCAAACTCCATCTCATCAACCTCTGATTTTATTTTTCATTTTTTGAATGAGGGCTAAGGGGTTGTGATCAAAAATCCAAAGTCAAGCAAATCTATAGCACTTTTCAGGGAGGCAGAGCTGAGAGCCAGGTTTCATGGTGGTTGGGTGGTGAGGCCTGGAAGTATTCACAACATGGACGCCTTTAGGAACGTGGAGTTCACGGTTAATCCGTATAGGAATCTTGGCTCAGCTGCTCCGCAGCATTTAGTGCTTCAACTCTTCCTTACTTTCATAATAATCACGGTTGGAGCGCTTGTCGCTGTCGTCACGTGAATAGCGGTCTCCTTCTCGGCCACTACCCTGATAACCATCCCTTCGGGATCTGCCGTAACTCTGGGAGCCTCCATAGTGATCTCGACTGTGGCCACCACCAAAACTACTACTCCCACCCCGGAAGCCATAGCCACTCCTGAAGCTACCTCCACAATTTCCCCCTCTGTAGCCCCCTCAATGCCCATGGCCTGCCTTCTCTACTATTAAGGTCCGACCATCCAAATCCTTGCCATTCAAATCCTTTTCTGCATCTTTGGCATCCTTTGAGTTTTCAAACGTGACAAAGCCAAACCCTTTTGACTTTTGCGTCTCCCTGTCTTTTATCGGCCGCACTTCCAAGAGTGGTCCATATTGGCCGAAGACAGAGTCCAGAACAAATTCCCTTGTTTTGAAGTTCAGTCCACCTACAAAGAGCTTGCAAAAATTGCCTCCATCCATGACTTGTGTGTGCTGACACTTGGTTTTTGGGTACTTGACAAGACGTGCCTGTGCAAAGCGTGACGTTAGTACCTTCCTCTTCTCTTCAGAGCGCTTCCTACCCATAGCACGAGTCGCGGCACAGGATGGAAAGATACCCGGAATCTTCTGCTCTCACTGTGCAGTTATTTTCCATGCTAGGCTTTTCAACAAACATCGGGTTACCAGAAACTTGACCACCAGCCAAATCATTCCCGATAACAAAAGATATTCCCTCTACAGGTAGAGTGGCTTGTAACCCTACGGTGACCGGTCCTGACACCAAATCAGACTTCAAATGGATGACATGAAGTGGGGCTTTAAACACAGCCACCAAACCCCTGTAAAAGAACACCAACACCAGTTGCCGTCTTCTCTGACAATGGCAAAATTCCCTCAAGCATCAAAGATTGATGTGCTCCTGTGTCCCTCAATACCCTAACAGGTCTCTGGTTAGTCAAGTCTCCATTCAGTGACACAAACCCCTCTGAAATAAAAGGTTTATAACCCTCGAGCAAGGTCGTTCTATGATGCCGTAACTTTGGCATGGGAACCTTCACAAGGCACTGTCCTCCAAGGACGATTTCTCGCATTTGCCAATGCATTCGGAGTTGTACTAATCTGACTCCGCTCCTGTTTTTTCATTTCCAGGGCATAACATTGGGACATCAAATGTCCAGGTTTCTTGCAAAAAGCACAAGTAGGCCTGGCAGAAAAACTCGTGGCCTGCCTCGAGCCCCCCGGAAGATACGTCTGTCTTGGAACTGTAGTCTTCTGATCCCTAAAAGTCGTGGTATCAGAGTTGTCTGCATAGTCATCTCTAGGCCGCCCCCATGAATATTCGTTCTCCGCACTGGATGTACCATAACTCCCCTAGCGAACTCTAGGCCGGAAGTTAGGTTTGTGGAACCCCATCCTGTGTGTCAAGGCATAGTCATCGGCCACGGTTGCTGCCTCATACAACTCTGGTACCTTCTTTTCCTCCAGATGTACTTTAATGTCCTCGTGAACACACTGTCCTCCACCAAGATCAAATGTCGCAACAGTTCGAAGTCTTTCCCAATCCCTTTCGAATCACACCACCAATCAAACATGGTTTCCTTCATTCTGGCAAACTCCACATGGGTCTCACTCTCCCTCTGCCTGGCATTCCGGAATTTTTGCCGGTAAGCTTCAGGGACCAATTCATAGGCTTTGAGAATGGCTTTCTTCACTTCCTCATAATCTGTACATTTGTCAATCGGTAAAGCCGAAAATATATCTTAAGCTTTACCCAGCAGAACACTTTGCACTAACATAGTCCAGGACCCCACAGGCCATTTTAGCATTTGAGGCACTTTCTCAAAATGTAAAAAAAACTTGGCTACCTCCTTTTCATTGAAGGGTGGAAACAGCCTCACATGCCTCTTAACATCCCAGGTGTTCTGACTAGTTGTCGAACCAGCCGGCATGGATATGACTTCTCTCCGTTCTCCCCTTAATTCCAGCTCCTTGAGTTTAACTTCCTTCTGATACTCCATGTCACGTTCCTTTAACTCCCTTTCGGCTCTCCTTTCCTCTGCTCTTTCCTTTTCTCTTCTTTCCAAGAGTTCTCTTGCAGCTCTCCATTTCTCTGCTCTTCTCTCCTCGGCTTTCCATTCCAACTCTTTTAACCTTTCCTGGCTCTGTAGTTGCATCTCCATTTTCCGGAGCTCCACGTTTTCTTTTTCCTCAGATAACCAATCCAAGGCTACCTCAGTCCATGTTCCCTGTCCCACCAGGGATTCTACCATCAATGTCTGCATCTCTGCTTTCTTCATATGAGCTCGGACCTCCAAGTTAAAATGTTTGGCCAATCTCAAGAGTTCCGATCTTTTTAACGCTAGGAACTGTGCCTCATTAGGGGACGCCGCAAACTTTTCTGCATCAAACACCATGGTGACTATTTGTTAGCACCTGTTAACCTTCACACAAAAATTTCCAAATTTTTTGAAAAATTTGGGAATGTTAGAAAAATTCCAAATTTGGGAATTCTGGGAATGTTAGGGAATTCTATCCCGGACGAAGACCCAATTTAGAGCCCACGAGCCAATTGGATGAGCCCCCAATTTCTGTTACGTGCTCCTCCCCGACCCCCTGGTCACGGTGTACCTCCGAGCCCCGAGAGGCGTCACGGCAGAAAAATGTGTTATTCTGGATGTCAAAGATCAAGGGAGAAGCCACCCCAATTGTTACTCACAAATATTGTATTAAGATCACACAAGAATAACAGTACAACAATAATAGTATTCAAGAGTACAATCAATATGTCCTATGATGGTACCATCAGTTTTGTAATATTTAACTCACTGTGCTCCAAGTGAGTGAAACACGAACATTCCCCCATGTCTCTTATTCCCGGCTTTGAGACGAAATTGATTCGCTCCAGCGATCGCCAGAACGAGGTCCAATCAAGACCAGAATCCCGTGCGGATGGCAAATACAGTCACACAGCCGAAGCTGCACAAAGGCGTCCTCAAGGCGCCTGGGAAATCCAACGGCGCCCTACAGGCGACTGAGATCACAACCTCGGGTATGGACGAATTAACCTTCAAAAAGCCACGTCACACACACGCCCCAGATCGACGTCTGAATGCGGTGGAGATGGTCGAAAAGAGACGAAACCACGAGCGAAGCACAAGTCCTGCGCGAGTAAAAATGGCCGACGACCCGGTCTCATGGCGCACGGCACGGCGATGATTCTCCTGAATCTATCGCAAAACCTGGTTGACCGGTCACAGCGATGACAACTCAGTCGTAGGAATCCCTTTCCCGGAAACCCGAAAGTTCGCTCGTGACTCTGGCTCGCCAACGTTCGCTTCAGAACCCGGAGCAACTCAGCTTTCTTGTCCGACTCATTCGCTCCGCCCTCTTTCTCCTCTTCTTCCTCCTCTTCCTCCCCTTCCTCCCCTTCCTCCTCTTCCTCCTCTTCCTCCTCTTCCTCCTCTTCCTCCTCTTCCTCCTCCTCCTCTTCATCCTCTTCCTCCTCTTCATCCTCTTCCTCCTCTTCATCCTCTTCATACTCTTCATCCTCTTCATCCGGTTCCCGGTCCGGGTTCCTGTTTCTTTTAACATTAACTTTTTACCTTTTGAAAACAGTTCCTGGACAATAAACCTTTTGAAAACAATAATAGTAAATGGAATCAAATATTTACAGTGGATGCAAACCACCACAACGGAAGTGACGAATCCGTAACAATATACACAAATTTCTCTTACATGAAACAGGCACAGCAGGAGGCCATTAGCCTCGATGAAGGCCTGCGCTAGTATTGCCAACTTATGGTTGTTTTCCATGTTCTATCCTTTCAAATGCTGAGCATCAAGCAAGTAAGCAGAACGTACCATTTTTTAGAGTTTGGTATGACTTGTGCAGGGTTAGAACCACCAAACTCCCAGATTCAGACTGGATGCTCGAATAATTACGCCACAGAGTAACTACTCATTGCATCTTGCTTTTCTCTCCCTGGAGCACCGCCTCAGTGCCTGTCCAATAATTTTCTTCCCTGCAGCAATTTCAATATTGTGGCTTGCTGTCACGACAAGCAATCCCCGATATCTTTCCATAATCTCTTCTACTCGATAATCTCCATTTCCGAGAGCACTGAAACACTCAAGAACCCAACCTCTCACTTTCACCTTTTGAAAGTCCGTGCTAATATACTGCACAGCATTATTTTTAAGTAGTAGAAGGTTATTGTGGTAAGATTCCTTGTCTGAAAAGAGCAAAGGTGATTTCTAAATGTGAAACGGGATCTGAAAACAGGTGCTAGAGTCTCGAGGTGTAGAATTCAAATTTTAAATTAGCCATCAAAATTGATTCTTCCAGGAACTTAATTTATTCAAAATGGCTACTTGACATAAAAGTACAAAGGTTGGGCTGTCATTGGTGTGCAGTAGCCAAGAGCTAGTAAAGATGGTCGAGTGACACAAATTAGTATCTTACATGAACATGTCATCAGTGTGTCAAGTTTGGATTTGGTGTCCATTTTCCAAACTGGTCCCAAATCAGAAAAATAAATAAATAAATAAATCACAATATACATATATATATATATATATTTTAACAGACAAAATAGTAACAATAGTCTACCATGACAAGGGACAATGTGTTAACATGTTTATGAAATCACTAATATTTGTATCATAAACTCCTCTTGTAACATGGATTGGTTATCCATTTATGTCAATTTGTTTTAGAATGGCTGCCAGACATGTGGCATTTCATGCCGTGGGCTTATTTCAAATTACTTGATCACTTCAAATAATAACACTGTCATCAATCTATGAAGGACTAACTATACGAGCAAATTCCAAGGATAATTCTAAATGTAGTTTCAGTGCCCTTTTCCAGAATGTCAACTACATACATTTGACTACAAATTGACTTATTCCCCAGTTCATACGAGGACAATAACAAAGCATCCACCTGAACCTCCACTCAAATGCATCATAATATATCGTATGGCTATACTGCACTGTATTCCTGACAGAGCATATATAGAAACAGTCTCATCTGAACAGGGCATTCCGATATACAAATCGGAATTTGTATATCGGACAAATCTCACACTCTTACTATGTCTCCGAAAAGACCGACTGCACAACCCTCCCATCCACTTTCTCAAAAATCCTCTCCAAGAAGTTCTGTCGCTCAAGCTTTTGGGTCTCACTATCTGCCATGATCTTTCCTGGGAAAACCACATTTCCAAGCTGGCCTCCAAAGCCGCGACTGGGCATCCTCCGTCGTGCGAAGTCCTTCCTTGGCACACCTGAGCTCCTCAACACATACAAGGCTTTCATCCACAGCTCAATATAATACTGTTCTCCCCTCTGTGCCGGTGCTCCTGCCTCACACCTAGCTCGTCTTCACGCTGTTGAAACCAAAGCTTTCAGAATCATTGGAATCTCCCGCGATGAAGCTAACTCCGAGGGCCTTTCACTCACTCACCGCAGGCAGGTTGGTGGTCTTTCTGTCTTCTACCGACTCCTCTCTGGCCTTGCTCCCCCAGCTCTATGTGCTCTGTCCCCCAAATATTCCTACAGGTCACACAAGATCTGCCAGCAACCCTCTTATGGTAAAACTGCCAAAATCAAGACTCTCTGCTCACCTTCACTCTTTCATTCCTCCTTTCTACCGCCTCTGGAACAAACTCCCCCACTCCCTTCAATCCCACTCCTCCCTCCAGGTCTTTAAAACAGCTGTTCACCACCATCTCTTATCTTCCCCCATCCAAATCCTTGATCTTTTCTACCCCCGCTAATTCACCCCTGATCCACTTGTTTGAAATTCCAACTTCTTTCCTGGAAGTCCTTGCAGTGTCCATATGTTTAATACCTCTCCCACCTCCCCCCAAGCCCTCTCCCTCTCACAGATCTCCGATGTCCCTGCTCTCAAATGTTGCGTTTGTGTCCTTCCTCCTCTCTCTCCCCATCCTTGTCTATCGCTCCCCTTATTATATGTTTCATGTGTCGGTTTGACTTTGTGATTAATGTTAGCTCTTTCACGAGCCTCAATCTTGTATAGAAAAAAAATAAAAAATAAAAAATTCAGTAATGGGAATATAAAGTATGCATGGTTGACAATTTTTTTGGCATTGACCTAATTTTAAGATCATAACCCAATTACAGACCAGCATTTTTCACCAAAAGTTTTTCTGATTAGAATGAAATTCCCCTCCAGATTGCTAGAGCAAGTCAAATTTACCTTTCATTTCCATCATATCTCTTGGGGTTGAAGATAAAGGTTAAATATTGGTCTGAAAAAACAAAAACAAACAAAAAAACAACAACATGTTTTTTGCCTTCGCTCAATTTTGCTAATGCGTAATTTCAAAAATCAGTTGGGCCTTCCAAGATATTTTTGCATTATCATAGTGAACCTGCACTGAAGTTATGATGACAGGAAAGAACAAGAAAAAGAGCAATCAGAGATTGCAAACCCTCGTCAGGATGTATTTTCAGTGGTTTTTAAGGCTTTTGTGTTAAAACAAATATGGCGGCCGAACCACGTGACTAATGACGTCATTATTTTATTTTTCTAAACTAATTTACTCCTAGATTATGCTCAAGAAATTTCATATTGATCGGATGAAGTTTTGCACTTGTCGAATTATGACGTCATAATGGAGGCACCTATGACTATGACATAATCATTAACATATTTTATTCCCCATGGAAAGTTCTTTACAATGAGCCATGTCTCAATTTTTTCTATTCAGCACTTTCGGAGATATAGAGGTGCAAATTTTTCGGTTTTCCAAGATGGCAGCATAATTATCATTAAAAAATTCTACAAGGTGGAGTTGCAACTATGGTGAAAATTTCCTGTCAATCGGATGAACAGTTGCAGAGAAAATCATATTTATTCTGTGCGGACAAACAGACAAACTAGAAATCGGTCAGAGACCAAGGACTTGCTGGAATGTACTGTTTTTTTTCAGGGGTGTTGGTTAGAAGGGAATCGGATAATGTTTGACAGAGTTATTAGTAAAAAACAATTTTTGACCGAGTTTGACATTTCAAGGTCACTCAAGGTCAAAGGTCATGGTGCCAAATGAAATGTCGTATGTGACTTCCTATATTTCAGTAACAGTAAGTGTATGCATATCTCTTGTACTTTTAGAGTTAGTGGTTTGAAATATATTTTAAATGAAAACAACCCCCCTGATTTCACGTTTTGGGTGACCTTGAGCTTGACCTTGGGCCTAGAGAGTTAAAAATTGGGCACAGTCTATTCCAGGGCAAGACAAACATGTGTGTAAAGTTTGGCGATGCTATGTGCAACGATGTAGACGTAGTACTGCACACAAACAGACAGACAGACAGAGAGACAGAGACAGACAAACAAAGACAGCCAGACAGACAGCCAGACAAACGAACCAACCAACATACTTGCCGGAATTTTTTCCGGCAAGTAACAAACGGACTCAAAATGCAATACCCTCTCCTCTGGCGAGGGTAAATATCAGGTGCACAACTTGAATAATTATGGTCCAATTTTCATGACGTTGGGTTTTGTGGATAGACTGTAGATGGGGAAACATTTTCTTTATTTGCAATATATCGCTGAATGTTGAAGGTCAAGGTCATATGGTGGTCCAAAAAAAAAAAAGGCCATCATTGGATCAAGGGCCAAGGGTAAGTCATGGGCAATCACTAAGGTATATGGGCCAAGACTGCCTGTCAGGGAAGGCTTGCCCATGTCAATCGCTTTGTGATCGCAGGTGTTTACGTAAGGCTAATCTTTGATCCATACAGTAAGGGTTTGAGAATGGACACAAGAAGAAGAAAAAAAAAAAGAAAAAAAAAAAGGTTGGAGCAACACTTGCAGTGAATGAATCTATAAATCTTGCCAACATTATCATGACTCATTTTCTCAGTCATGGGGAGACAAAGCAGGAGGTTGGAATGTTCCATGCAGATGCATTGATGGAGACCTTCAAAAACCAGAAGAAACCATTTGTCACAGCCTTCACAGATGTTTATGCCAGTGCCACTCATACAAACACTGAAGGAAAAGTAAAGCCAGTGATGACCCTGATGATGAATCATAATGAAGCTGATACAATGCTGATGACACGTCATCCACTTGGCAGATTTTGCAGCTTCTCAAGATTCACATATGGAGGCCAGATAGTGATGCATGATTCCTGCTGTAACATTACAGCCCATCTCACACACATTTTTAGTTTGTCAGGATGAGATGCATGGCATTACTTGGCTGTACAGAGACATCATTCAGGGGTTTGAATAATTTGAGCAAACAACATAGTTGTCAAACATTGCAGTCCGAGCCCTTTCAAAATTTGCACCTTCAAGCAATGCTAAAGGTACTCTTGCACTCCAGGCAGCTTGTTGGCATCTTCTCACCAATAAGATGGCTGAGGGGGATAAACTTCCACCAGAACCCAACGCCCTCAGGCACCATCTACTGAGTTGTAGTTCAGACTACCGTACACATGGCGACATACTCATCTTTCACACATGCCGCTGCGGTATGTAAAGTGTGGACTGTTCGGTTGGAAACAGGAGCAAAGCACTTGGAGCCCAATGTCATTAACTGCAGGTGATGCACCATCTACTATCATGGCACTCATCAATTGCAACTGTCAAGGGACATGCGACACCAGGTCATGTTCTTGTCACACAAAGAACATGCCCTGTGAAATCATGTGCCATGCACCAGGGGGACAGTTGCTGTGAAAATACTCATCCAGAAGGCGTTCAAGGCATTGGATCTGATGAGGAAGATCTTGAAGAGTATCCCTAAATAGCATTGTGATAATACTTTATTGATGATATTGATTTTTTGATGACAGATATTGATAAAATATTGGACTTTGTAAGGATCAAAATACACTGATAGCTCGAACCATTAACAAATATTGTATGAAATCAATAGCTTTGTTTAAAGCCTCATCCACATTACCAAGAGTGCAGTTTTTTTTTTTTTAAAGTTTTTTTTGTATACACTATCGAGGCTCGTGTAAGAGCTAAACGAGTAGAAGAGTTCACTTATTGACAGGTCATATCATTTATAATGTGCATGTGAATGGTAGCCATTTTTTTGTTGACTTGCCATGAGTGGTGAGAATTAAGAATTTGTATCCAAGGATCCATTTTGGGACAAAATGTGTGTACCCTGGTTTAGAATAGGTACACCGTATCCCTGCGTGTCGTAGGAGGCGACTAAGAGGGTTGGCGTCAGGAAGGGCATCCGGCCATAAAAACATTGCCTCAAAAAGAGAACGATGACAATTACAACTACATATGGGCAGGGTACAACCCAAAGTGGAGATCGGTTTCTGAGGTTTGGGACATGGAATGTAGGGACAATGACAGGGAGATCAGGAGAAGTGGTGGAAGTATTGGTCAGAAGAAGAGTGGACATATGTTGTGTCCAGGAGACGAGATGGAAGGGAAGTGGTGTGAGAATGGTGAAGGGTAGGCAGGGACAGAAATACAAGTTTGTGTGGCAAGGGTGTCCGGAGGGCGTGAATGGTGTTGGTGTCCTGTTTTCCGAGGAGTTTGTAGACAGTGTGGTGAGTGTGACGAGAGTGAGTGAGAGGTTGATGATGGTGAAAATGATGATTGGAAAGTTCTTGGTGAACGTCATCTCGGGATATGCTCTGCAGGTTGGTCAGAGCGATGAAGAGAAGGACACGTTCTGGTGTGCGATAGAGAAGCTGATGGAAAACGTGAAAGATGAGGAAGTTGTTGTGGTAGGAGGAGACATAAATGGACATGTGGGAAGGAGTATGAACGGTTTTGAGGGAGTTCATGGGGGTTACGGATACGGTGTGAGAAATGGAGAAGGTGAAAGGATTTTGGAGTTTGCTGATGGAGCTGATTTGTAATACTCAGTTCCAGAAAGAGGATAATAAGCTTGTTACATACACGTCAGGTGGGTCGACGACAACCGTTGACAACCTGATGGTGCATAGGCGAGATAGGGGGCACCTCCGGGACACAAAGGTGATCCCGGGGGAGGAGGCTGTTTCACAGCACCACTTGGTTGTCTGCGACATAAGGGTGAAAGGTGCGAGGATAGCTCGGCGGGTGAAGTTCCAACCGAGAATGAAGGTGTGGAGGTTGAAAGAGGTGACAGTAATGTAGGCATTAAAAGAGAGGCTGAGTAGGGTAAAGGATGATGTGGTTGAGCTTGAAAGTGGTTGGTTGTCAATGGAAGATAGTCTGTTGGGAGCCGTTGGTGAGGTATGTGGATGGACAAAAGGACCACCGAGGCACTCGGAAACATGGTGGTGGGAGGATGAAGTTGGAAAGAGGATTGACGAGAAGAGGAAGAAGTTCAAGGAGTGGCAGAAGGCAAAGGGTACGGGAGCAGAAAAAGCAGAGCATGAAAGTTATAAGGCAGCCAAGATGGCTGCAAAGAAAGAGGTAGCAAAGGCACAGGGGGCATGTAGGAAAATGTTCGGAGAACGCTTGGTTTCGGAAGAGGGTCAGAGAGCGGTATTCAGGATTGTAAAGCAGATAGCGAAAGAGAGGTGTGATGTAATGGGGGTGAGTTGCTTGAAGGATGAAGTGGGACAAATCGTTGTGGACCCAGATGGAATTAAAGTAAGATGGAAAAGATATATGGAAATGCTGTTGAATACAGAGAATGAATGGGATGGCAACATAGAGAGTAACCCAGTTTTAGGACCGGCAGAGAAGATAACTGAGAAGGAAGTTGAGGAAGCGATAAAAGCAATGAAGAGTGGAAAAGCGGGAGGGCCGACGGGAGTTGTGAGAGATATGTTGAAGGCAGCAGGAAGTTGGGGTGTGAAGAGAATGACAGAGATCTGTAATCTGGTGGTGAAAGAAGGCCACATTCCAGTGGATTGGGAACTGAGTACCCTTGTCCCTCTATACAAGGAGAAAGGTGACCCTCTGGAGTGTGGCTCGTACCGAGCGATAAAGTTATTGGAGCATGGAATGAAGGTATTGGAAAGGGTGTTGGAGAGGAGGATAAGGTAGAAGGTGAAGATCGACGAAATGCAGTTTGGATTTATGCCAGGAAGAGGAACGACAGGCATGCTCTTTATTGTGAGGCAGTTGCAGGAGAAGTACATGGAGAAGAGGAAGAAGTTGTTTCTGGGTTTGTTGATCTGGAGAAAGCATTCAATAGGGTTCCACGCGAAGTATTGACATGGGCGTTGCGGAAGTTAGGAGTGGAGGAATGGTTGATCAGAGTAGTGATGGCAATGTACAAAAGAGCGCGCACAGCTGTAAGGACGAAGGACGGGAACAGCGGTGAGTTTGAGGTGAAGGTGGGAGTGCATCAGGGGTCGGTACTAAGTCCACTACTATTTGTAGCTGTGATGGAGGTGCTGGCTCAGAACGTAAAGGAGGGTTTACCGTGGGAGTTGTTGTATGCAGATGATCTGGTGTTGATTGCGGAAAGTATGGATGGACTGAAGGAAAAGATGAACAAGTGGAAGGAATGTATGGAGACAAAAGGTCTGAAGGTGAATATCGGAAAGACAAAGGTGATGGCAAGTGGTGAAGCATGTGGTGGGGTGGAAAGAACTGGGAAGTGGCCATGTGCTGTGTGCAGGAAGGGTGTCGGAGTAAACTAGATTCAATGTGCAATGTGCGCTGAGTGGGTTCATCAAAAATGTAGTGGTCTGAGAGGGTCATTAACCAGTGTGGCAGCTACATTCAAATGTAAGGTGTGCACAGAGGGAGCTGCAGATGGAGGAAATGTTGAGTTGGATCTTGGAGACGGCGTGAAGCTGGAAGGTGTGAAAACATTTTGCTACCTCGGAGACATGCTGAATGGAGAAGGTGGATCAGACTCGGCAACGGTTGCTCGAGTGAGATGTGCATGGAAGAAGTTTCTGGAACTGAGTGGCGTGCTGATGAGGAGGAGAGTGTCGCTGAAGCTGAAGGGAAAGGTGTATGCTGCATGTGTGAGAAGTGTTATGATTTATGGGAGCGAGACATGGGTAATGAACGTAGAGCAGCAACGAAAGCTGGAAAGGGTGGAAATGCGAATGGTTCGATGGATGTGCGGAGTATCGTTGAGAGAGAGGAAGACAAATGATGAATTGCGAAAGATGATGGGAATATTGCCTGTGATTGATACTGTGAAGAGGAACAGGCTGAGATGGTTTGGTCATGTGTTGAGGAAGGATGAAAGTGACTGGTTGAGAAGAGTGATGGAAATTGATGTAGAAGGAAGTAGAGGACGGGGAAGACCGAGAAAGACTTGGCTAAAGATGGTGGAAGAAGAAATGCGGGCAAGGGGGTTAACAAGGAGAGATGCAGAAAATAGGGCAAAATGGAGAAGATTGTCATGGGGACCGCAAGGCTAACCCCCCGCTCTAGCAGGGAAAATGGCCTTAAAATGCATGTTGTTGTTGATCCATTTTGGGACAAGGGTCACTTAATCCAAAGAATAACAAGCATGATAATTGACGTTTTAAGTTTATTTCACTACAACATGCAAATGCATTTTTTTCTTTCTTCCAAATACTGTATAACAATCAATCTCTCCATTCAAAACGGATACCAACAATATCTGGACCATATACAGTATATCAAAATGCTGTTTTTTTGTTGTTGTTGTTTAGACACTTAATCCATATTTACAAAAGTAAAGTGTCCCTAAAGTGATTGAAAATATTTGGTAGATGTTGCACCTTATCTAATAGACGCTTATATGGATGGTGGTCATGTGTTTAAAATGGGCACTATTAAACAAAGGTTCCCAAATATTCATCAGTGGCAACATGTAAATTTGGATTAAATGCAGGGAATTCTAGAACCACTCAGATCACTTCTAACATTTGTAAATCAACTATCAACTGAACCATGCATCCATGCATGAACCTTGCATGCACTTCCATGCATCAACTATCAACTATTTGTAAATCAACTGAACACATAAGGACTCCTTATATTGTGTGACAGCAAGAGAAACAGCAAGGTGCGGCTTGGGGATTAGAAATGGATTACCTGTTTCTCAATCTACTGCACAATATTGAGTCAAAGGTGAAATTGATGCAGGTCTCTCAACCAATCTATTTCCTACATTTCTTCCTGCAAGTTGGCTCAGCTTACATTGCCAGAAGATTGTGGGCTAATAGTACAGTAAATTACTCTGTCGTGCCTTAATACCTCCTGCAATCCCCAATATACTTTGTCTTCAGCTGATATTCTCATTCTTTTTTTTCTTTTTTTTGTATACAGAATCGAGGCTCATGTAAGAGCTAAAACATTGATGAAAACATGCACAGACACATAAAACATACAATGAAGGAAGCAGGAGACAAGATGTGGAGAGAGAGGAAAGCACACAAGGACAACAACAGTAGAACAGGGACAACAGGGACAACCAACAACAGGGACGTCGGTAGATCTGTGGAAGGGGGAGGGCTGGGGAGGATGGAAGGGTACAGGGTATAAAGCAAATAAACACCATTAGGAATTTCAGGAAAGAAGTTGGGGGATTGAAAGAGTGGATTTCGGGTGTTTTGGGCACTTTTCTGTTGCACTTTCCTGTTTTCTGGAGCAAAAAATAAATAAACAAAAGGAAATACGTTTTGAATTTATTTTAAAGGACATTAGCTTTGATTACAGATTTGATGCTGTTTAAAACAAAGCTTGGGTTGAAGAGGACTTGGATCTCTATATTCCCTCTGAGCAACTAAAATGTCCTCATCTCATGGCATAAAAGGTCAGTTGAGAAAAAGCTATTCAAAATTGAGAAAAATAAAAATAAGCGTTATGCCTAGGTCCCCCGTCGGTGAAGTGATGTGAGTTGACAAAGTGGAAGACGCAAGGGGGCCATCTTGGATTTTGACATGGCGACCCAATTTTCAATAGCGTTCTTCCTTATGCCTAGTTGCACGCACACACCAAATTAGATTTCGGTCCTTCGCTTACGCACGTACGGACGGACGCACACACGCACGCACGCATGGACGGACGCACACACGGACCGAGGGGAAAACGATAGTCTCCCTTTCGCTCCGCGGTGCGACGGGAGACAAAAATTGCAACTTTACCCAAAAATTGACCCAGCTATGTGAAAGATTGGTACAATAATAATATCTGACCTAAGCTGTTCTGCTAGCATTGAATTGGAGGTAACACATACGAGGTGTCGACACACCACCACCAACCTTTTTTTTTTTTTTTTTTACAACTGGAAATCTTTCTTGGGGGAGATGAGGGAAGGAGGAAGGAAGGGGTAGAATTACCTAGGGTGGGGAAGCCGAAGCCAAAAAAAATACTCAAAATGTTTTCACTGGGTTCATAGGATGCAATAAAATCAATGTAAAAGATCAAGGCTCATGGATGAGGGGTGACAGAGGATGAGAAGGAAAGTACTAACGGTGGGACATTAGAGGCGATAGTCAAACAACCATGACAATAAACGAAAGAGGGAAGGAGGGGCAGCGGGGGGGGGGGGGGGGGACACAGTAGCCTGCAAGATATAAGGTTGGGTAAACCTCACAAATATCTCTTGGTAAATATGGGAAATAAGATGGTGGTGCACTGCCTATTTGAAGCCCTGGAGGGGGTATGTGGGATTGAACAGCCTCAGAGAAGGCAGTTCCACAGAACGGGAAGAGAAACACAAAAGAGTTAAGGTGTGTGCATAAACCTGTATAGAACGGGAAGAGAAACACAAAAGAGTTAAGGTGTGTGCATAAACCTGTATTTTGAAGATTTATCAAAGAGAATTTATCAGAGAGGGGGTTACTGCAAAAACTCACTCATCCTGGGAAGATCCACCAGAAGAGCAAACCTCTTCAGGTGAAATTGCCAAAATCAAGGCTCTGCTCACCTTCACTCCTTCATTCCTCTTTACTCCCACCTCTGGAACAAACTCCCTCACTCTTCAATCCCACTCCTCCCTCCAGTTCTTCAAAACAGCTGTTCACCACCATCTCTTATCTTCCCCGAACCAAAACCTTGATCTTTTTTAACCCCTGTTAATTCACCCCAGATCCACTTTTTTGAAATACCGACTTCTTTCCTGGAAGTCCTAGCAGTGTCCATATGTTTATACTATATATATATATATATATATATATATATATATATATGTTTATACTATATATATATATATATGTTTATACTATATATATATATATATATATATATATATATATATATATATATATATATATATATATATATATATATGTTTATACTATATATATACACACACACACACACACACACACACACACACACACCACACACACACCACACACACACCACACACACACACACACACACACACACACACACACACACACACACACACACACACACACACACACACACACACACACACACACAAAAAACAATGTGTATTTGTGTGACGTCTGTCCTGCATACGTCTAGGTTTTAAAGGTTTTGAGTAGCACTTTAGGAGGAATTTGAGTGGGGTTTTAATGGGCAATCTTTGAACACGACTGTGTCCATCCGATAAAAGACCTAAAAGGCTCTGAGGACCCAAAAGACCCCGAAGACCCAAAATACCCAAAAGACACAAAGACGAAAGAGGACTGAAAGGTACCCAAGACCCTTAAAGACCCAAAACACCCCAAATACCCTTAAATACCTTGAAGACTCAAACGTACCTTAAATACCCTTAATACTGAAAAGACCCAAAAGACCCCAACACCCTTAAATAATCAAAATACCCCCAAAAACCCAAAATACCCCCAAAGACCCAAAATACCCCCAAAGACCCAAAATACCCCAAAGAACCAAAATACCCCCAAAGACCCAAAATACCCCCCAAAGACCCAAAATACCCCAAAGATCCAAAATACCACAAAATACCCCCAAACAATCCAAAATACCAAAAATACCCAAAATACCCCAAACAATCCAAAATACCAAAAATACCTGAAGACCCTGAAAGACCCCGAGGACCCAAAAGGCCCCGAGGACCCAAAAGGCCCCGAAGACCCAAAAGGTCCCGAAGACCCAAAAGGCCCCGAGGACCCAAAAGGCCCCGAGGACCCAAAAGGCCCCGAGGACCCAAAAGACCACGAGGACCCAAAAGACCACGAGGACCCAAAGGACCACGAGGACCCAAAAGACCATGAGGACCCAAAGGACCATGAGGACCCAAAATACCCAAAAGAAGAGTAATTATGTCTTACATTGGAATTGTAGACGGTGGCTTGCAAACAGAGCCTCAAGATAGGTGTGCAGAAGCGTTTTTTTTGGGGGGGTTTGGTTTTTAATAACAATAAATACAAGGCACAGGGAGGTGAAATTCGCTGCACATGATGTGCAATGTCCACAGAGCAAACAGGGTTCATTTACGTCTGTAGGATGTCTAATAAATAAATATACAAGACCACCTGACACAAGGCCAAGGTTTCAGCATGCTCACGTGGCTGCACCGTTAAATAAACCATTCCAACCCTGATTTTTGAGGGGCTTTATAGTAACACACATATGTATGTATGTATATATATATATATATATATATATATATATATATATATATATATATATATATATATATATATATATATATATATATATAGTGCCTATAGAAAGACTATACCCCCTTTCAAAATTTTCACCTTTTGTTGCCTTATAGCCTGGAATAAAAATGCATTAAAAAGATTTTATTTTTTTCCCCCACTTTTATTTACACATTGTAAATCACAACTTCCAAGTGAAAACAAATTCTACAGATTTCAGAAGATTAATTAAAAATACAAAACTAGATTATCTTGGTTGGATAAATGTCCACCCCCTTTAATAGCAATTGTAAATTAGCTGAGGTGTAACCAATCACCTTCAAAATCACACACCAAGTTAATTGGCCTCCACCTGTGTTAAATTGTAGTGATTGATTATTTCAGAATAAAATCAGCTGTCCCTGTAGGTTTCCTCTGCTGGGTAGTGAATTTCACAGCAAAGAACAGTGAGCACCAAGGGAGCTTTCAAAATAATTGGGATAAAGTTGTGGAAGGGTACAGATCAGGGGATGGGAATAAAAATATTTTAGAGGCCTTGAATATCCCTTGGAGCACAGTCAAGACAAACATTAAGAAGTGGAAGGCGTATGGCGTAACACCAAGACCCTGCCTAGATCAGGCCGTCCCTCCAAACTGGATGACCAAGCGAGGAGACTGATCAGAGAGACCACCAAGAGGCCAATGGCAACTTCGAAAGAGCTACAGGCCTATATGGTAAAGACTGGTCACGGTGTGCATGTGACAACAATACCCCAATCACTCCACAAGTCTGGCCTGAACAGTAGGGTGGCAAGAAGGAAGCCATTACTCAAAAAAATCCCACCTTGAGTCCCATTTGAGGAATGCAAAAAAACACTGGAGATTCTGAAGCCATGTGGCAAAAAGTTGCGTGGTCTGACAAAACCAAGATGGAACTTTTTGGCCTAAATGCAAAACGTTACATTTGGCACAAACCCAAAACAGCACATCACCCAAATAACACCATTCTGACTGAAGCATGGTGGTAGCAGCATCATGCTATGGGGATGTTTATCAGTAGGGACTGGGGCACTTGTCAGGATATAAGGCAAAATCGATGGAGCAAAATACAGAAAATTCCTCGAGGAAAACCTGCTGAAAGAAAGCTGAAATTAGGAAGGAAGTTCACCTTTCAGCATGACAACGACCCAAAGCATACAGCCAAAGATACACTCCAGTGGCTAAGGAACATTAAGATAAATGTCCTTGAATAGACAATCAGAGCCCCAACCTAAATCCATTCGAAAAATCTGTGGCAAGACTTGAACATTGCTGTCCATCAACGCTCCCCACACAACTTGACTGAGCTTGAACAGTTTTGTACAGAAGAATGGGAAAATACTCCCCAATCAAGGTGTGCAAAGTTGGTAGAGACATATCTCAACAGAATCACAGCTGTAAAACGTGCTTCTACCAAGTATTAAGTCAAGGGGGGTGGACACTTATCCAACCAAGATATTCTAGTTTTGTATTTTTTATTTTCTAAAATTTGCAGAATGTTTTTCACTTCGAAGTTATGGGTTACGATGTGTAAATAAAGTTGGAAAAGTCTGTTTAATTCCAGGCTATAAGGCAACAAAAGGTGAAAAATTTCAAAGGGGGCATAGACTTTTTATAGGCACTGTACACACACACATATATATATATATAAACAAAATTCTGTGGTGAGGTCAATGACACTAAAATGATACTGTAATGAGGTGAAGTAAGGCAATAGGGGTACTGTAGTTGCGAAAAGTATACAATTGTATGGAGTATGGAGTGATCGGCAGTTACATTGAAGTGAGGGGAGTTGCCATTTTACTGATACTACACTTTCGTAGAAACTGCCCAACTATAAACTTTTAAATATACCAGTGTAGAACTGGCAGCATACAATTGCACTGCAGTACAACTATAGTGCAGTACTTTGCAGTTACTAGTGCACAACAACCAAATATATCACAGCAATGCTATAATATTCAAACTAGTATTTTATAGTTACTACAGTACTACTGTTGGAATGCTCTTACCTAAAGCAGCTCAGCTGGATTTGAAATCCAGATTTGTCAGACAAGAAAAATCAATATCAGAGAAGTCAGACCAGGGAATATCCTTATTTTTACTTTTAATGTTAAACAAGTACAAAAAGTTTTAATTAAAACAAAAGCCACGTCGATGTTACACAATGCCTAGATGCAGCTGTGCCTATAACGTCGATGTTATAGGCACAGGACATTCCTATTCATTCGATTACTTGGTTATTTTTGTGCAAAGTGAAAATATATCTCGGCAATTTCCCGTGTGTGGCGACGAATTTTTAATATATCTCGGCATTTTCCCGTCTGTTATTTCAGGCGGTGTATGACTGACCATGCCGCGATTTAAAAATATATATCTCGACAATTTCCCGTGTGTGGCGACACGTGAACGAAGCTATGCTCCTCTCTCCACATTATTGTGACGACGTATAAATTAAATATTTCATCGTGACGATTGTCATCAAATGGACGAATTTTTAATATATCTCGGCATTTTCCCGTCTGTTATTTCAGGCGGTGTATGACTGACCATGCCGCGATGTAAAAAATATATATCTCGGCAATTTCCCGTATGTGGCGACACGTGAACGAAGCTATGCTCCTCTCTCCACATTATTGTGACGACGTATAAATTAAATATTTCATCGTGACGATTGTCATCAAATGGACGAATTTTTAATATATCTCGGCATTTTCCCGTCTGTTATTTCGGGCAGTGTATGACTGACCATGCCGCGATTTAAAAAAAATAAATCTCAATGGACTTGAAGTTACAGGCCTTTGAGAATTCATTTCGTTCTATAAAGGGCAACTTTCATCGGATTTTCTTCCCGTTTTTTTCAACCGAGTCTAAAACTATGTTAGCGACTGTGAAAAATGAAATGATATATCGAATTTGATTTGAAATAAAACTGTGTGAGAGAGGAAGACACCACGGGCCTACAAAACAGGCCTCAAAGCTATGCGAGTTAATAAAATGGTGGATATTTGTTTATATGAAGGCTCTCCCAGAATGGGTGGAGCTATGGTTCCCAGAATGGGTGGAGCTTTGAGGTTTTGTCTTCTCTGCAAGAACAAGAAGAAGAACAAGAAGAAGAACAAGAACAAGAACAACAGCAGAGGGCACTCTGACCAGCGTCTTGCGACGCGGCTAAAAATAAGTAAACAATCTTTAATTTTGCACTCTGTTGCAGGTCATATAGAGGGGTTTGTTTGGAGTCAAGTAGTCAAATGTGCCTTTATATCCTGGAATACAAACCCAGAAGATTGCAGGCCACTCTCAAGGCTGCAAATACAAACGCCTCAATAATCACCACAATTTTTTTAGGCCAAATGAAGTATGTTTGCAGTATTGATAGTGCTCACTGAGTGCTCACATGCCATTTCAGGAAGAAACATTTTTGACGAGGAAAAAGTACTTTGGATAAGACTACCTACCGCACAACTAAGCTTTCCTGAAAAAGTCTATATTATTGTTTAGAAAAAATAAAAATAAAAAAAACACCTGTGGGCAGTACTCAAAAGTCTGCAAATCAAATATTTAATCTTCACGAGCTTTAATGCATGGAGAAATTGATTAAAGCGGTTAATGCAAAGCGTTTCAAATCCAATAAAAATGACCTCAGCAATGCCCTCACAATCGATCCATATGGTTTTGCAGCAACTCTTGGTTCTCAATTACGCATTTAATTGCACTCAGCTACATACAGGCAAAGGATGTTATATGGAATGTTTCCCGAAACAAAATTGCACAAGTCAGGGGCCATGTACAAAATGCACTTGCATCGTGGAATAGTAAGAAAGGGATTGATCGCAACAATTAGAGAAATACGCTCAGCCATTACATATTTAGTAGACCAAATACAATAATCAATTGATGTGAATGAAGAATGCAATGAGCATCATACCCCATAGTCAAATGAGATACCTGGAAAGTTTATGGACTGATTATAATATGCCAATGGAACAATGTTTTCTCTTTTGTTTTACCCATTTGGCCAATTGACCTCCAAGTGAACGATCAGTCAATATTTGAAGTTTTTAATTTTTATCTTTCTCCTCTGTTCGACCAAATTGTAAGCATTCATCCAGTAGCCAATTGCATGTTTCCTCTTAAAGTGCAAGCTTTACGCATGGCTCTATTCCTGTGCCACTTCTCCAATCTACTGAATTGCTTTCCTGAAACTGTTTCACACACTTCTCTTCAAACCTACAGCCTATTATCTCAGGTTATCTCACATAGCCTACCCATCTTTTTTTAGTGTCACTAACTCTGCTTCTACTCCAGATTTCCATGATTACAAAAACTCACTGATGTTGTTCATCTGTTTCCTGGCCACCTGATACTTATGCTCCACCACCTTGTCAGTCATATATGTTTTGCACTTCTTCAATAAGCTTCTTCAATATATGTTTTGCACTCTTCTGTGTATGTGCATAACATGGATCTATTACAATAATTGAAAGGAAAAAAAAAATTAAAAAAAATTAAAGGGTTTTGAAAGTGTCAAAGCGATTTGTGTTCTAGTCTATTCAAGAATATAATTCAATTGAAATAAAATAGATTTTCAAGGTTGTAGAAAATAAAACTCAGACGTTTACAACCATTGATGTCTAATAGATACACGACATGACCAAAAGTATGTGGACACCCGAACATCACACATCTCATTCCAAAATCATGGGCATTAATATAGAGTTGACCACCCATTGCTGCTATAACAGCCTCCACTCTTCTGGGAAGGCTTTCCACTAGACTAGATGATGGGACATTGCAGCGGGGATTTGCTTCCATTCAGCCACAAGAACATTAGTGAGGTCTGGCACTGATGTTGGGCGATTAGGCCTGGCTCGCAGTCAGCGTTCCAATTCATCCCAAAGGTATTCAATGTGGTTGAGGACAGGGCTCTGTGCAGGCCAGTCAAATTCTTCAACACCAATCTCGACAAACTATTTCTGTATGGACCTCGCTTTGTCCACGGGGGCATTGTCATGCTGAAAGAGAAAAAGGGCCTTCCCCAAACTGTTGCCACAAAGTTGGAAACACACAATCATCTAGAATGTCATTGTATGCTGTAGCGTTAAGACTTCCCTTCACTGGAACTACGGGGCCATGCCGGAACCATGAAAAATAGCCCCAGACCATTATTCCTCCTACACCAAACTTTACAGTTGGCACTATACATTCGGGCAGGCATCGTTTTCCTGGCATTCGCCAAACCCAGATTCGTCCGTCGGACTGCCAGATGGTGAAACGCGATTCATCACTCCAGAGAATGCATTTCCACTGCTGCAGAGTCCAATGGCGGCGAGCTTTACATGACTCCAGCCGACGTTTGGCATTGCGCATGGTGATCTTAGGCTTGTGTGCAGCTGCTCATCCATGGAAACCCATTTCATTAAACTCCCGGCGCACAGTTGTTGTGCTGATGTTGCTTCCAGAAGCAGTTTGGAACTCGGTAGTGAGTGTTGCAACTGAGGACAAACGATTTTTACACGCAACGCGCTTCAGCACTCGGCGGTCCCGTTCTGTGAGCTCGTGTGGCCTACCACTTCACGGCTGAGGTGTTGTTGCTCCTAGATGTTTCCACTTCACAATAACAGCTTAATTGATTCGCGCAGTTGAATGTCACTGAGCTCTTCAGTTCGGCCCATGCTATTGCCAATGTTTGTCTCCGGAGAATGCATGGCTGTGCTTGTTTATATATACCTGTCAGCAATGGGTGACTGAAATAGCTGAATCCACCAATTAGAAGGGGTGTCCACATACTTTTGGTCATGTAGTGTGGATCACCTTATTACATCAGCCACCGAAGGTGGGCGGAGATTATGTTTTCACCCCCATCTCTGTTTGTTTGTGAACAGGATATCTAAAAGTTATGGACAGATTTAGACGAAATTTGGCAGACAGGTTAGATATGTGCCAAGGATTAAATTATTATATTTTGGTGAGATCCAGATTCTGGATTTTTTATTTATTTTTTTTAACATTGTTTTCACCATGGAGAGATGGGGCCAAAATGATGCACAAGCACAATATCACAAAAGGTTATGTACAGATTCAGACGAAATTTGGTGGACAGGTTGGATTTCGAATCAGATCTAATACTTTTTAAAATGATTCCTCATTGAGGGATAGCTGGGGGGAAAAAAACAATGTATAGGATGGTATTTCAAAATGTTGTGGACAAGTGAATACAACTAGGTAGATGATTTGGTTAGGTGACAAGAATAAGCAGATTCGATTTTGGTTCAGGTCCAGATCCAGATCCAGTCTATCAGTGGGATACAAAACAAACTGCTCAGCCTGGTGGTGGTATGCGCTCTTCCAAGTGCCATTCTAGTTTAACAAATTACATTAGTTCTTCGTGACTGTGTCCTGACATTCTTAAAAGTTGTTTCCTGTTTGGAATGATTTTCAATTTTGTTTGACAGCCAGAGTTAAAATAAATGAATAAATAAAAATTCACCCGTGTCCAAAAGAAGCAGTTTAGTTTCGCATTTTTTATATGAAATTAGCAAGACCTAGAAACAAGCGAAACCAATTATAATTACCCTTTAGAACCCACTAGAATTACCCTTTAGATCCCATTAGAATTACCCTTTATAACCCATTAGAATTACACTTTAGAACCCCTTAAAATTAAACATGGTGGGTTAGGAAGGTTCTTCCTTGTTGACGGACGGCCATAGCCAAATATTGAAGCTGCTTCACCACTTTAAAATTATCTCGCTCTTCTCTGTGCATCTGTAATCGGAATGAATTCAGAGCCAAAGTGCTGCTAAACTGCAGATTCTTTTTCTGATCAGTGTTCAAAATAAAACATTCAATGTAAACCAACTTGTTCCTGATCAAGTTGTTGATCATAAACAGACATTTGTAGACAGAAGAACAGACAGAGAAGTGAAGTAATTGCTTACCTTGTTATTCACCGCATGTGTGGGGTAATAACCCTTACAAACCCCCAGGGCAATCACCAACTCCAAGCAGCTTGCATGTAAAAGCACTTACCACCACCACCACACTAACACTTATCGGTGAAGATAGAAAAGTGGAAAATGCAATGCAAAAAGACAAAACTTTAATTGTAAGCAAGCTCATGCTTAAAAGAAAAAGTGCACGGGTGTTATTGGCTGTGCCAGGCTTAGGAAGATGCCATTAAGAGATTGAAACAAGCACACCAGTGTTGCATTCATAAATTCAAAGCCTGTTATTTAGATTCACTGTGGCATATCTATCAGCCACAGACCTCAATAACACTCTTGCATTGATGAAGTCAACATAAATTTCCCAACCCTTTTGGAATAAAAAGCAAACCGGACAATGTGACAAAAAAGTTTCAAAGCACCAAGACTCAAAATGAAGTGAAGGGTTGTTCTTGAGAGATAACAACTCAACAAGCCAGAGGAAGAACAAGTAGCTGTACGCCATATGCTCAAATCAACATTTCAGCAGCAAACAACCTTTGGAAAAGGTCACACAAAAGGACTTTACCCCACCGGCTTCTCCTAGAACACTTTGCCTTTGCCACTTATGGAAAATTTAACATGATGCTGGAAAACAGCAATTAAACACGATGGAAAAGTCACCGTTTCAAGAACGGCAATTCATCCTGCCAAATCCTTTCCAACATGGTTATTTTGGATCATTTGTTACGTTAGAAAAAGCCATGAATCAGAATGCAAATATAAATTCATGCCATTATTTACAGCAGATATCTGTTGTGCCCAAAAGCGCTATCGCACGCTCCTCCGAATCAAAGATAGATTGACCTTCTAGACTTATTTAGGCCGTAATGACTTGGCCAGGCAATTACCCAGGCAAGGCCTAAATCAATGGCAATGAGTGGTTTTTGCATTGCAGGGTTCACTCAGAGTATTGGGATATTGCAAAAACGGTGTAACCTCAGCATGGTAAACTAGCAAAAACTATGTTTCACCTTTGAAACTAATCAGGAAAGTCAAATAATTACTTGCACTGCTCAGACTAACTAATGTAACTAAGCATGTTGAGAACTGCCATCCAATCACACATCAGGATGGATCTAGATTTTGAGTCTTCGACAGAATAAATCACAAAAAGTGTCCGATCATTTGAGCCAGCATATGACTTAGAAATAGACCAAGGGTCCATGATGTTAATCTACATTACAAGGTATGCAAAACAATCTCTCCCACTCCAACCTGCTGTTTTTCTCTATTATCCATGGTTAAAACCACGTGACACTTCTTTGAATACGTCTAATGAGGCAAGAAAATTTCTGTACAAAGATTAAGAAAAGGTACTCAATCATCAGACTTAGATTGTGTTCTAGTTTCTTTCATCTATCAAATGCCTACAACATCATTTGCTTGCACTATGGGGTAATATAGTATTAATGGATCAACAAGAATAAGAAATGTCCTAATAAAGAGTCTGATCAATTGCTTGTTGAAGAAACTGGCAATGAACACAAAGTAACACAAGTCTCAGATGCCATGGGATGCCATGGGATGCTCTGCATAGGAAAAGCACAAATCAGGTTTACTCTTCTTCACTAGACAACATGAACCAAGATGAAAGACACAGATAAAACAGCAGCAGTTTGTTTAATTTGTTTCTCCTTAGCATCAAATAGCTCAACAATGCACATACCGTTGTTCATTTTTACCAATGTTCTCATACAGTACTGCATGCTTTCAGACTGTAATGCTCATGACACCGAGGGAGAGGGCCATAGACAATACGAGGGAGGAAGCGAGGGTTGGGGAGAAAGGGAGATGTCATTTAAGGTCGGAGGGAAGGAGGTGTACGCAGGGGTACAATGGGAAGATAAAGTAAATCAAGGATGGCAAAAATACAAAGGGGGGTGGTGATTGGATAATGTGAGAGCTGCAACTATGGGGATGAGAGTTACTGTTGAATATTTAACATTATATTATCCCCCAATGTAAAGATCCATTGCAAACTCCAACATGCACAAAAATAACAATCCCTAAATACCAATTACACAACCAGGTGTTGCCGACTGGTTTAAAAAAAAACAAAAAAAACAAAAAAAAACAGCGGGGTATTGGGGGTATGGGTGAGCCAAAAGCAAATGAAAAATGAGCCCAAAGCAGCAAGGGTGTATGGGTCATGTTAGGTGTTCGGTGTACCTGAACACTTGCCTTGCAGCACAGCGATGGGGGTTTAAATCCCACAGGAACTGCATTCATTTACAAAATGCAAATATTATTCTACAGAAGAAAAAAAACCACATCATGTACAAGATCCTCCAAGAGTCATCCAGCATGGTATTATGGATCGAAGGGAAAATTAAAAGCACCGCCGGGACTGATGGCACGGCATGCACAAGGTCATTCTGTGTAGCTGTCCCTTGACCTATGGTCTTTTCATCATGTTTCTCATAGCAGCATGTTACAGCTGTACGGAAATTAGCTGTACAGGTAATACAAGCAAAAGAAGAAAAAAAGAAGACAATTTGGCCCATCATGCCTGTGCTATACTCACTTGCATCTTCATCTAATCGTAATCCAAGTCCTCCATGTACCAATCGCTAAGCTAAACCACCCCAATTAAACCTTATTCTGACCAGTCTCCTGCAATTCCTCTGCTCATGCTGTGGTGCACACATTTGTTGTTGGCCCACTGCTCTCCCTTTGCACCTATTTGTCTGTTCATTCCAAATCCCCATTGCTTGACCACCATGAGCCTCATTATCTGTATTAAAATATATAAAACAGTTAGTAGTCATATGCATGTGGGATGGTGATGGGGGTGTTGCAACTGATGGGTGTTTGACAATTTTGTGAATGAGGACAATGATGCGACCCTCTCAAACACATCTGTCCTGTACATCAGGTGGACAAGACAGGAGTAAACAAAGCAAAACCATCATACAGAACACCTTCAGTATGCATAGCACACCAGTCTTACATCACCTGTGGATAAAGTGCTCTTCCTGTCAACATTTGGCAGCTCTGATTTGACAGCACATACAGATTGCTGCAGGTTGTTCACAGCATAGGTGCAGTGCATACAATGCATCCCTGAAAGTTTGTCCGTCCTTTGAATCCCTGGAAGTGCCCTGGGGGCCAGTGCTAGTTCAAGGTAACCGGCATGAGCCCCACGATGAAGAAATATCAAACCAGTGAGTGGAAGGAATGATAGACTGCAGGACCTGTCATACTATTTGTTAGATCACCAAAGGTTGTGATCGGAGACAGACATTTAAAAGAGGGCATTATATACAAGTATCAGAGGAGGAGCAAGTGGAAGAGAAATAGTCGTTTTGTCTTTAGCAAAGAGTGGGAGCCATGGTACGTATGGGTTGGGAATCCAGCAGATTATGTAAGGCATGAAGTATCACAAAACGTCTTGGCTGCAATACCAGGAACAGCAAAATGTAGACAAAAGCTAAGCCAGCTGGAGTGGTGGAAATTGAATTATTTTTTTGTATACATAGTTAAGGCTCCTGAAGAGCGAGAAAGGCGGAACAGATCAGGACACAAAATAACAAGAAACAGCAGGGGAAGGGGGGAAACACCAACAGCAGGGTGGAGTAAGAAAATAGATGGACATGGACAAACAATGGATGCATGTAATCATGAAGGGTAGGGGAGAATGCAAGGAGGGGAAAATGATATACAGAATTTTTTTTGGGTGTGGTGGGAATGGTTTTGGCTGTGGGATAATTTGAGTGGTGGTAAACAGCTGAGTGGTGCCAAAAATATTGACACCATTGCACTTTTTTCAAATAACCCACAATTTTCTCAAAAAATAAGTTGAAATTGACAAAAGTATTTGGTCTCCACAATCCTATATTTCACTGTTAATATTACAAAACCTTTGTTTTTGATTCAGAACTTAGTATATCCTTTTAAATCAGAAGATTAAAAAGAAATGGCATTGACAAAATGATTGAGACTGTAGACTTAATATTTGGTAACACAGCCTTTGGACAAAATAACTGAAGCCAAGTGCTTCCTATAGCCATGAATGAGCTTCCTTCACCTCTCTACTGGCAGTTGGGCCCGTTCTTCTTGTGCAAACTGCTCCATTCTCCCAGATTTGAAGGGTGCCTTCTCCCAACTGCTGTTTTCAGATCTCCCCACAGGTGTTCAATGGGATTTAGATCTGGACTCGTTGTTGCTGGCCAGTACAGAACAGTCCAGCGTTTTGTCTTGAACCTTTCCTGGGTACTTTTTGAAGTGTGTTTGGGGTCATTGTCCTGCTGCAAGACCCATGACCTTCGATGGAGACCCAGCTTTCCGACACTGGGTTGAACATTGTGCTCCAAAATTCCTTTGTAATCTCTTTATTTCATGATGCCATGCACACATTCAAGGCACCCAGTGCCAGAAGCAGCACAGCAACCCCAAAACATCACTGAACCTCCTCTTTGATTGACTGTCAGGAAGGTGTTCTTTTCTTTGAAGGCTTCATTTTGTTTTCTGTAAACATAGAGATGATGTGTTTTACCAAAAGCTCTAATTTGGTCTCATCTGTCCACAGGACATTCTCCCAGAAGGATTTTGGCTTGTTCAGATGTGTTTTGGAAAACTCCAGTTGGCCTTTCCTCTGTCTGTCTCTCTGTCTCAGCAGTGGAGTCCTCCTGGGTCTCATACCACAGAACACCCTTTCATTGAGTTGGCAACAGATGGTGCGAGTTGAAGCCGTCTTACCTTGTGTCTGAAGGTCAGGTTGAATCTGTTTTTCAGTTTATCGAGGTGCTTTCTAAACCATTCAAACAATCATTCGCTGCAATCTTTGATCAAGTTCTCTTACGGCCATGTCCAGTGAGGTTGGCTACAGTGCCATGGGTCTTAAACCTCCCGATAACATTGCGTGCAGTGGACACAGGAATATCAAGGTCTCTGGTGATGGACTTGTAGCCTTGGGATTGTCCATGCTTGGCTACAATCTTGTCTGACCTCAGACAATTTTCTCGTTTTCTTTCTTTTCTCCATGCTCATTGCGGTACACACAGTGACACAAAACAGCAGAATGGCTCCTTTTCTCCAATCAAACTGGTTGAATGAGTGGTTTTTATATTGCAGGCACCTGCATCTCACCACAGGTGAGTTCAATTCCAAAGTAAAGGAGAATCACCTGCTTGAAATGCAATTATTTCGAACAACTTCTAAAAGGCACCAATATTGTCTGGGCCATTTTGGGATTTCTGTGTGGAATAAGCTAACATTTAGTAATTTTTTCAGTTTTTTTGTTTTGTTCCACTGCAAACCAAAGAAATACAAATGTGGATACCAAAAGATTTTTTTTTCATTTCAACAATTTTCTGGAAGAAATGGTGCATTATTTAAATAAAAATAAAAAAAGTGCAAAGAGCCAATATTTTTGGCCACGACTGTACATGAACTCGGTAGAACACAAATCACCTTCATAATACTTCCAAGAACCATACTAATATATATATATAGATAAATATAGATAACTTTCACGAGCCTCGATTCAGTATACAAAAAAATATATATACATATATATACATATATAATATACATATATATATATACATACATACACACATGCGCATGGCTACAATACTCGGTACACCAAATGTTACATCTGAGTGGAAAAATAAAGTTTCAGGAAACCAAGTATGCTGTATTATGTTTTATTAAAATTGAAGTATGGAGTTGAACACTAGTGCATGGGATAAAATGTTCCATGAACTCTCTATTTGTCGAGAGCAACAAGATTGTACAATATTAATCTCAGTGACATGATGGTGTGAAGCTGCAACAAGTGATAAGATGTCCATCTCAGGAATAACTGTCTACAAGCTCAATCATCTAGTTTGAAAACTGACTTGGAGGCAACTGCAAAGATAAATCTCATGAAGAGGTGGCGAGGTAAGCAAAGAACAAATAATAGGGACTTTGCAAGAGAGCAATATCGTGAGGAACACTTGAAAAGGAAGAGTGGGTAGCAGCAGAATTGGGATTGCAACTTGCAATTCCACCATTTATACAATAAGCATTATTCCTAAAAATAGAAACCTGGAGTTTGCAGTTGTTTCCCTCCACAGAAATGACTCATCATTTGCAATCATGCAGTTTGGAGGTCGACTGTTGTTAGTGACAGCATGTATGACAGGGGTTGCCTTTGTGTTAGTTTGATAGAACCTGTTTTTGAATGCCCAAGGCAGGTCTGACCCACGAGTAGTACGACAGATGACAATATGCGAAAGACAAATGAACGCACCTGCACTTGACACATTTACTCGTCTTTTCATGTACAACTGCAATGAATATATATATATATATATATATATATATATATATATATATATATATATATTATATATATGAGAGTACGCTGGATCAGCATGTCACTGCGTCCTTGGACAACTCAGCACCATCCCGACACCACTGTGTGCGCTGCGGAATGAGATGGTGTTTTTACTGTGGCCGGAGTGCAAATCCTGCCACCAACCTCCTTGAGAGAGGACCCAGTACCCTGGTACTCATTTCGCTGACCTCAGAAGGATGACATCCTTAGCCACCTGGTATTAATTCAACAGCTGAACGGGATTCAAACTCGGGACCTTAGGATCCCAAGCCCGCCGCCCTAACCATTAGGCAAACACCAGGTATCAAAGACGAATCTCTGACTCAAAATAAAGCACATCCAAAATCAAAGAGTCTCAGTGTCTCAGAAATGCAAACCGACAAGCAAATAGTCTCAGCAAAAGAGGGCAACAGGATATCTCAATGGGTACAACACTCTCTATCGACCTGTTTAGTCTGGGCTCACACTTCCCATTTTGATGCAGCACACATGAGGTGCTGAATCGGAGATCGCATTTATTCAGATGGGGATTCATAGACAGTTGCAGTCTACATTTAGTTTGTAAATGAAAGATCAAATGGTATTTTTCTTGAAGAAAATTAATCATTTTGATGCAACAAAAAAAAAAAAAAAATGTCCTGTTAAACTTCACTACTTTATTTTTGACACTATGGGGAAAGAGTCTAGCCCAACAATCAAGAAGGGCCCCTGGGTTGGAAAAGCAAGGAAGATGAGGAAATATATAATCAGGATAGGGGTGCCGCAGATGATTGAAATACAGGAAAATAAAAGACGCAAGGAGCTTCAGGGAATTTTGCAGACAACGAGGATTCCAGATGGCACCAACAGTGCAGACTAGTGGCCTCAGAAAGGCCTCCAGGAATCCCATGCTTGGCACATGCAGCTCCAGTTGCAAACTGGCACAAAAGGGGCCTGAGATTATGCGCCAGATGATAAGGCAGCCTCCCAGGTCTCTGCACCTGGGTCCAAGCCTCTAGTTTTCTGGCAGCAAGCCATTGGGAACAGTGATTTCAGCAGTACCCTCTATAGCAGGCGCTGCAGAAACAGCAACACAACCCACATGGCAGAAATTAACCCCAAAAATTCCACTCCACTAACACAACCAATGTCCCGCTGAGGGATTCGAAGGTACAGGTGGTAGTGCTGCCCCAGGCAGGTGCAGACAAGCCCATCACAAAGGTTAACTTGTGGTTACCTGTATAATTGGATAACTGAGAGATGCATACTCACCTTTGATCCATCTAGTCTGGGATTGAATCTCAACCTAGCTATAAACTGCCATCCTGGTGTTTCTCTTGCAAGATGAGGCAACAGTGCATTTGCCCTGACCAAATGCTGTGAAGGAAATGGCAAACAACATCCAGCACAACTCAGAACTGTTTCGGCAGTGCCTATGCTCTGCATAGGAAAGTTAGCTTTTACCAGCTCCAGAAGAGAAGATGTTACAGTTGGCAATTGGGATTGCAAAATGTGCAGATTGGATCAGATGCATAGTTGTCAAAGGCAAATTAGCTGTAATCCCATAGCTGGTTGTTGCAAAAGTTAAACAAGCGAGCAATCTGATATGGCAAGGGTCACTGCCATTGCTGGCATGCAATTAGCACCCCCACCCCCACTATACATTTAACACAAGATACCTACTGCCCCTCCCCACACCCAACAACCCCAACCACCTCAGATAACATTCTCCTCCAACAGCACCACACAACATCCTACTCCACCCCATAACATTCCCCACCCCATAACATTCCCAACCACATACAACAATGCCCAACCACATACAACAATGCCCACCCATCATACAACATCCACACATGACCACAACATCCCCCACAACCATAACATCCACAACCCCTCCAACAACCACACATCCATTACATCAACACCAACCCCACCCTTCTGCAAAAGCATAAAACATACCCCACCACCCACCATTCCCACAACACATCCTCAACGCCTCCCACAACCACACAACATCCTCCACTCCAATCATAGCACAGCAGCAGCATCCAAACCCCCTACTACAATTACACAATGACTGATGAAGTCGTTTTTCAGGTCACCTGGGCAAATAGGGAGAAATCTGCACCATCAATACATCCATGATCTATCCGCCAAGTGCCGAGTGCAGAGTGTTAAGCAAAGAAACAAGGTACAATTTTTTTTTTAATAGTCTTGCTAGGACTCGGCCATGATCAGAATGAAATGCAGATCTTCCTTCCTCAGAGCAGATATTCCAACCACCATGTCAGAGTCTGTTGTGCTATCATTTTGAGAACATGTCAGTATGCGACACAAATGATTGTGCCACCATTTTGACTGACAGACCAATGGAACCCAGTCCCAAAAACTTATGAAACAGACCATTTAGAATGAAATACCATATTTGATCGCAAACACAAATGCCACAGTTCGACCAAATTGGCAGAGATACAACACATGGCACTCGACCAGCTGGCCATGAAGGATGGCGTTGAAGTCAGATATGCAGCGAGATGCAAGAAGCACGTGGGATGGAGATTCTCAATGCAGCGAGGCAAAATGGCACATGACAATTCAAACCATTGTCACATTCACAGTAGCATGTCAACTTAACAAACAGCAAGCAGCCCTTGTTTACAGATAAAAATCACAGCCCAGAAGGGAATATATGGTACAATAAGAACAATATGGCATGTCATAAAGATAGAGGGAGAGACTTTTAGCCATGTAGCTGGAGCTGTGCTTGTGTGCACACACACACAGGACTCAAATTATGGTTCAACCCGGCAATTTCACAGGAAATAGGCGCAGCTGTAGAGCAGGTGGAATTATAGAGGTTACGTTGCACTGAGAAAACTTTTGCTGCAAAAATGCGTGGGGAGTGTGTAGGGTAGGGGGCTCAGTTGTGTTGAAAGTACAGAGCAAAGGCCTGAAATTTGCTCAGAAAAGGACTCTGGTTCCTGCCAGTGTACGTTCATTTATTTGTCCATCAAACAAATGCGTTACTCAGCCATGGATAGCTTTAGTATACGGCCAGCTGAGCACGAGCCCTGAGCTAGAGGGATAGACTCGAGGTACGCACATTCGCTTTCCAAGCTGTCCACCTTGGGTTCAAATCTAAACCCGACTACAAACCATCATCCTGGTGTTTGCAGGCAGGTTGGGGCATCCTTGTGTGCGCTGTCCCAAGGATGGGCATCAGACTGGGCATCCCATCTCCCATTCAGTGGGCATTAAAGATCCCGTGGTGTGCTTCGCAAAAAAAAAGAAGAAAAAAAAAGGCCATCCCCAGCTGAATTTGTTTTTCTGTTGCCCTGCATTTATGTTAAAGCACAGCCCACTTGGCCTTCATTTGAAAACTCAGAAAAGAAAATGATACAGGTAATAGTTTCTCACTTTATACTTGAGGCTAATAAAAATTATAATTAATTAGCCTACACAAATCAAAACACGAGGTACACTAAAAAGACAACCCAGTCTGTGTATATATCACAAATAAAAACACATTTTGGTTCAGAGATCCAGTCTGCAAAAACATAGAACCTGCATAATGCAATGTCATCCATCACAGGTCGGCCCACAATCGGCTTTAGAAACCATTTGTCAAATTTCCGGCCCACCCTTTGGAGAAAGGAATCAATCCATGGACACATTTCTGGTGTCCTGGCTGCCATCAGCATGGAGTGAATCACCCCCATACCCAAGGAGATAAGCAGGCAGGCCATCCCTTGAGCCTGTATACAACCAGTACCTAAACCGGTTTGCCGATAAAAGGCTTCTAAAGCCTATATAGGCTGATTGACGAAGTCAGCAGTGTAACAGTCAACACTGCTTTATGCAGTAAGCAGTTCTGTTTTTCCCCCACAGACGCAGTGCACATTTCAATGCAACATTTTTCTTCCCAACTACAATTTGGAGATCCAATTGACTGGCAATGATTACATAAACAGGATGACTGTGTGGCAGGCACTCCCTGTTGATCAGGACCCTTGCAGCAAGTGCTGCTGTGGGTCAGAGGAGCACGTTCACAAATCCAGTGACGTGCTACTTGAATATACTCTCTTGGGATAGCATATCAGTTCATCAGGCGTGACACCACTCTCTGCAGTGATTAACCGATAGTCACATGACCATTCATGTTGGTCCTGTAGGCTCAGGTATGTGTTTGCATGACGATGCACGTTTTGGCCTCTGGCCTGAAGTGTGTGCATATACTAATTTAACAAACTTTGTTGGACTGTGTACTTTGGTCATGGGGCTGAGGTTGCAGTCCTTAGTTTTGTTAATGTTTGATTTCTTTAATAATAATATACTAATTCATTTATTTTGTATAGCGCTTTTCATGAAGCCCAAAGGCGCTTTGACAGAGTGCAAAACATAATGCATAACAAAACATGAAAACAACAATTGCAAAAAGACAAGAATCAATAGGGAAATATTTAAAGCAAAAGGAGGGAGAAGGAGAAGTGATAGTCAGGGGTTAAATGCTGTGGGATGAATGTTGAATGCAGTGCTGAACAGGTGGGTCTTGAGTGATGTTTTGAATGTGGTGAGTGAGGAGGAGTCTCTGATGGTGTGAGGTAGTGAGTTCCAGAGGGTGGGAGCAGCGATGGAGAAGGCCCTGTCCCCCCAGGATCTGAATTTGGTCCGGATGGGGGGGGGGGGGGGGTCAGGAGGTTGGTACCAGCAGAGCGGAGATTGCGGGTGGGAGTGTGTCTGGAGAGGAGGTCAGCCAGGTAGGATGGGGCCAGGTTATGGAGGGCTTTGTAGGTCAAGAGGAGGATTTTGTACTGGATTCTCTGGGAGATGGGGAGCCAGTGAAGCTTGTAAAGGACGGGGGTGATGTGGTCACGAGTCCGGGAATGGGTGAGTAGACGGGCAGCGGAGTTCTGAATGTATTGGAGTTTATTGGTGATTGTTGAGGGTGAACCATAGAGGAGGCTATTGCAGTAGTCCAGACGGGAGGTGATGAAGGCGTGCATGAGGGTTTCTGCAGCCGTGGAGGAGAGGGATGAGCGGAGAAGGGCGATGTTTTTCAGGTGAAAGAAGGCTGTCTTTGTGATCTGTTTCGTGTATTTGTCGAAGGAGAGGGTTTGGTCAAAGATGACACCAAGATTCCGGATGAGAGGGGAGGTGGATACTGGGATACCGTCGATGTTGAGGGCAAAGTTATGGGTGGATTTTGTGAGCGTTTTTGGGCCAATGATGATTATTTCGGATTTATCACAGTTAAGTTTGAGGAAGTTGATTTGAAGCCAGGATTTTATTTCAGAGATGCAGTTTGTCAGGATAGAGTGGGTGTCGGTGGAGACAGACTTGGTGGAGATGAAAAGCTGGATGTCATCGGCGAAGCAGTGGAATTGGAGACCATGACGGCGGATTAAGTGACCGAGGGGGGACAGGTAAAGGATGAAGAGGAGGGGGCCAAGAACTGAACCTTGGGGGACACCTTGGGGGAGGGGAGCAGTGGGGGATTTGCAGTTATTGATGGAGATGAACTGGCGTCTGTCAGAGAGGTATGATTTAATCCAAGAGAGGGCAGTGCCAGTGACGTTAAAGGTGGATTCAAGTCGGGTGAGGAGGATGGTGTGATCGATGGTGTCAAAGGCAGCGCTGAGGTCGAGGAGGACGAGAATGTTGAGGTTGCCAGCGTCAGAGGAGAGGAGAAGGTCGTTGGTGATTTTGAGGAGAGCAGTTTCAGTACTGTGGTTGGAGCGGAATCCGGATTGGAATGTTTCATCCAGGTTATTGGCAGAGAGGTGATGTTTGAGTTGAGTGGCTACAGCGCGTTCCAAAACTTTCGACAGAAAGGGTAGGCTGGAGATGGGTCTGAAGTTGTTTAGGGTGTCAGGGTTTAGACCAGGTTTTTTTAGAATGGGGGTAACAGCAGCAATTTTGAGGGATGGTGGGACGATGCCTGTAGACAGGGAGGAGTTTAGTGTTGCAATGATAAGTGGAGAGAGAGCAGGAAGGGAGGCCTTGACAAAGCTGGAGGGGATGGGGTCAAGAGTGCAGGTGGCAGTTTTCATTCCTATGAGGAGTTCAGAGAGGTCAGTAGGGGAGACCGGGGAGAATTGAGACAGGGGAAGGCAGGATAAGGGGGGGGGGGCAGGTGGTTGGAGGGGGAGCAGGTGCGGCGGTGGTCAAGCTGTTGTAGATGTTGTCAATTTTGCGTTGGAAGAAAGAAAGGAAGGAGATGCAGTTGTCTACTGTGAATGACTGGGTGGTGGTGTCCAGGGGGCGGAGGAGTTTGTTTATTGTCGAGAAGAGTGCTTTTGGGTTTCCGGAGCCAGAGTGGATAATTTGAGAGTAGTAGGCGGAGCGGGCGTGGGAGAGGGCATCTTTGTAGTGTTGTAGGTGGTCCTTGTAGGCTTGGGAGTGAACTGTGAGACCTGTTTTATTGCGGAGTCTTTCAAGTTGGCGAGCACGAGTTTTCATCAGGCGGAGTTCAGGGGTAAACCAGGGAGCAGAACGGGTGAAAGAAACTGTTTTGGTTTTTACAGGCGCAAGCTGGTCACGGCAGGAGGAGAGAGTGTGGTTGTAGTAGTCAGTGAGGTCGGAAGGGGTGTGGAGGTCAATGAAGGGAGAAGTGGACATTTTTTCAGAGAGGGTGGATGAGAATGAGGTAGGTGAAAGAGCGTTTAGCTTACGGAAGTTGATAGTGCGATAATGTCGGTGTTGGGGTGGGGATGTTGATGGTCATAGTGATGGCTAAGTGGTCAGAGAGGGTGAGGTCGGAGCCAGAGAGATGGTGCAAAATTAATCCAGTGGAGCAGACAAGGTCCAAAATGTGACCACGGATATGCGTAGGAAAGTTGACATGTTGAGTGAGGTTAAAGCAGGTGAGTAAATCAGTAAAGTCAGTGGTCATTGTGGAGTCAGTGGAATCCATGTGGATATTGAAATCACCAAGGAGGAGGATTGAGGGGGAGAGGGAACATAGCTGGGTCAGAAAGTAGGAGAAGTCAGACAGGAATAATGGGTGTGGTTTGGGAGGGCGGTAGACGACAGCCATGACCGACTGCGTGCGACCAGAGAGTTTAAAAGCCAGGTGTTCAAAGGATGAGGATGAGGCGATGGGGATGAGGCTGGTCCTGATGTCTTGACGGTGGATAACGGCAATTCCACCACCTCGGCCCTCCGAGCGTGGTTTATTGACGTAGGAATATCCATTGGGTGTGGTGAGGTTGAGCGTGTAGTAGTCCAGTGGTTGTTGCCAGGTTTCAGTGAGACAGAGAAAGTCCAGTTTGTTATCCAGGATGTAGTCGTTGAGGATGAGGCATTTGTTGTTGAGGGACCGGGTGTTGAACAGGGTGAGCTTGATGTTGTTTTGAACAGCGGGGATGAATTCAGGTGATTTAGCCAGGGTTCGCAGGCAGGAGGCGCGATTTTGTGCGTTGCCGTGACTAGGTGCGCTGGGACGATGAGTGGGAGTGCGCTGAGCCGACCAGAGGACGGGGATGGAGTGACCTGATTGTACATATACAAACTTACGACCGAAAAGGTTAAACCTTTTATTAAAGAAGGGCAGTCTCTCAAGGCCAACTGATAATTATTGGAATGACCATGCATTCTGGCCCTGCGGGCTATGATAGGATGTACGTTTTTTATACGATGAGCTTTGGCCTTCAGGCCAATGCGCATTAGTTTGATCAAGATTTGCTTGACCATGTACTAAAAGCAGGTGTTGGCTTAACGGTCAAAGTGACAGACTTAAAATCTTAGGGTCTCGAGTTCAAGCCCCTGTAGTGCCATTAAACACCAGGTGAGTTGAATCAGCCTGCCACCCTGATCAGAAGTGTCGTGGCTGACACCGTTTTATGCAGTGGGCGGTTCTCTGGTTTTTTTTTTTGAAGACAGACCGAACCAAAATGCATATTTAATTGTGACATCTTTATTCCTGGAGACAACTTGGAGATCTTAACAACAGGTAATGGATACCTAAACAGGGTGGATGTGCGGCACTTAAGTTCTACATCATTCGAGTTGAGAGATGCGAGCTGTACAAAACAAACGTATGGAAAAGCACAGCCAATGAAAAATCTGCACAACAGGATGGAGCACCAGTCTCAGGCGACACTTCATCCATAACCCATTGTCCTCTTGCGCTCTTAGAGTCCCAGCTCTGACATGTGACACGGTTTTGCCAAACTATTAGCAAAATATACCAATCTGAGCAAGCGATACGCATCTCCAACTTTAGGGTGAAATTTGTACCAAACAAATCTTTCGCAGGTGAACCTGATCCACGGTACACTTGAATGCGAGGTGAGACACTTGGATCACTTGGATCTCAAGGTGAGACTTAGGGCAGCCGCATGAACAGTGAGGCGATTCACCATAGCCACGATTATCATCCCAAATTACAGCCAACTCTGAAATTTGCTCATCAAAATGAATGTTTGGGATCAACGCTCAGCCACTCGACAATTCATCCTGCCTCCCTCAAAATGGTTAATTCTGATAAGGAATTCAACATCAAATACCGACACTTAAACTATTATCCCACTCAAAGGCATGATAATCAGCGATTTGGTAATTGTACCCGAGTTGGTACAAAATTAAATCGTAGAGGAAAGTCTGCATTACTGGTTTGGTAGTGCAAGTAGAAATCTACATATTACATGTGCAAAAATTGGACAATTTGCACAGAACCTCACATCCCCAACACATTTCCTTTAGCATTCCACTTTTCCCTGCCATCCTCCACGATTTCCTCCGCGCTCTGCGTACACATTATACATCTGAAGACAGACCCCAAAGTTTGGACCAGTGCACACACAAGCATGCATGCATGCTCACACCTTGCCATGGCTTCATCTGTGAGCAAATCTACGAAGAAACCAGTCTGTACCAAAATAAACAACACTCCACCGCCATTAATGTTTCATCCCACTTGGTCCAGAGCAGCTCTATAAAGTAGTGCACACACAAAATAGATTTGGTAAACAAACTATTTACCAAAAAAAGAAACTCACCCCCTCCAATCCAATTAATGGACAACACAGCAGTTTCCACTTTTGAACAGTCTTTTTTATGGCCCCTAGGTTTAGCCCCTTATCCTAAGGGAATTTTGTGATGCGTGCCCACTTGCATGAACCGAGCTTTCCCTTGAACACAGATTTTGACTAAACATTCACCTTCGCTTCCAAACATCGCATCTTTGCATATAAAGCAAAAAGCACATCCCTGGACAAAAGAAACACCACATTTACAAACAGCCATTGCAATTTATTCATAAATCTCAAGTCAAGACAAATATTAGTTCAGTCCATGAAACAGATCCTTTTGTTTTACCAAGACTAGCCTGGACTTTCGAAGAGCTCTGAGACGACACGTCACAAAAATATTACGCACAAATACATGGAAAAAGCTATAAAAATTGATCAAAGGTAGAGTACTTCTTTAGTGGGCAGGTGGTGAAACGTGCAATTTTCCAAGACACAGATTGAGACTCAGCGTGCAATTTCAGACATACGACAAAGTTGACAGCCAGAAAAACCCGAGCCTCAAAGTGCAGGAATCTATAAAAATGGACCCGCTCCATCTTGCAACAGTAGCATGTCAGAAATAAAGCCTTTTCTTCATCGCAATTGATGCACATATTATTAATGGTGCCATCGACTGTGGCACGCAACATGCCCACCAGCTTGCGGACTTCCGATTCACACATTTCTGAACTGTCGATAAAGCTGGTCGTCAGGTCAACACATTGGCATCAGGAACTGACCAAAAGGGTCCTTGCGCCTCAAGTACACTTACCTTGCTTGTAGGAAACAGATGGACAATATACAAAAATTTAATAAATAATCAACCTTCACATTCAGTAATTTTTCCAACAAAAAAAATTAAATAATAATTTTTAAAAATCACAAAATGCACGAAATACAGCAAAATGGACAATGATGAGCACAAAATTTGTTTTCCAATGAGCAGAGGAATTCTGAAGAGTGCACACATTGGGAAGCAGCCTCGATACATCCAGGTGAGCAAGCACCAATTGGATTTCCCACTTCCCAGACCGATTCATTGGCACAAACGCAGGTTAAACATACCCATTGATTATACCCACCCATCAATATGCCACTTCCTCCAGGTATCCACCTCCAGATCTTTCAACAACATACTAGTAGAGTACTGCACATGGTAGAAGCTCTTCATTTCATGGAATTTCCACTGCCTGATTCCCCAAAATACTACGACTACTACTATCTCGTGGGGATGTTTGGCCCAAATAGTTCACAAACCGGCTGGGCAGGCCCGCTGTTCAACGAGAACAGATTTATGAATTTGCAACATGTTCAGCGTCCCCTTTAATTATTGACGCTGTCAATGTTAACGATTTGAAAGGTTTGAAAGGTCGAGGATTCGCGTCGCCAATAAACATTTAGCATTAGATTAAACAGATCAATGGACACGTCCACACTGACCGGCGGAGGCCGTGGAGGGACGTGGGCCAGGACATGCGGGTCCGTCCCAGACCCTTTCTGTCCGAACGCTCCACAGGGGCAGACGGCGGGGTGTCCGTGTCGGACAAGACGCGCCGCTCGATCCGGATGTGGGTCCTGGGCTGGCGCCACAGGTGCTTCGGCGCCCGGCGCGGTTGTGCATCCTTGTCCATGTTGCGTGTCGCGGGTATAACTCGTCAAGCTTTCAAAGTTGCGCCGAGACCTGAAAAATAGAAAGACAAATGGAAAAAATAACTACCACAGTTGAAGTTCACGATAACGAGCTGACACGGCTACAGGAGAAGTCCCTATCAATGCCCGTAACGATCTGTCTCAGGCGTGCAGCGAGAGATCAAGTGGAGCCACGCACTCGCGACCCTCATCTGCTCGCGATCCTCACCCATTCTCGCACTTGCGACCCCAACTCCACTCCCGCACTCACGACCCCAACTCCACTCCCGCACTCGCGACCCCAACTGCACTCCCACTCCCACTCCCAATCCCACTGACATCCCCCCCTCCTCCACTCCCACTCACGTCCCCAACCTCCCCTCCCACTCGCGCGGCCCCCTCCGCTCCCACTCACGTCCCCCCCCCCCTCCGCTCCCACTCACGTCCCCCCCCCTCCGCTCCCACTCACGTCCCCCCCCCCTCCGCTCCCACTCACGTCCCCCCCCCCTCCGCTCCCACTCACGTCCCCCCCCCTCCGCTCCCACTCACGTCCCCCCCCCTCCGCTCCCACTCACGTCCCCCCCCCCTCCGCTCCCACTCACGCCCCCCCCGCTCCCACTCACGTCCCCCCCCCTCCGCTCGGCCCCCTCCGCTCCCACTCGCTCGGCCCCCTCCGCTCCCACTCGCGCGCGCGCCCCCCTCAGCTCCCACTCACGCGCCCCCCTCAGCTCCCACTCGCGCGCCCCCCCTCAGCTCCCACTCGCGCGCCCCCCCTCCGCTCCCACTCGCGCGGCCCCCTCCGCTCCCACTCGCGCGGCCCCCTCCGCTCCCACTCGCGCGGCCCCCTCCGCTCCCACTCGCGCGGCCCCCTCCGCTCCCACTCGCGCGGCCCCCTCCGCTCCCACTCGCGCGGCCCCCTCCGCTCCCACTCGCGCGGCCCCCTCCGCTCCCACTCGCGCGGCCCCCTCCGCTCCCACTCGCGCGGCCCCCTCCGCTCCCACTCGCGCGGCCCCCTCCGCTCCCACTCGTGCGCCCCCCTCCGCTCCCACTCGCGCGGCCCCCTCCGCTCCCACACGCACGCCCCCTCCGCTCCCACTCATGCGCCCCCCTCCGCTCCCACTCATGCGCCCCCCCTCCGCTCCCACTCATGCGCCCCCCCCCCTCCGCTCCCACTCGTGCAACCCCACTCCACTCCGCTCCCACTCGCGCGCCGCCCTCCGCTCCCACTCGCGCGCCCCCACTCCGCTCCCACTTGCGTGCCCCCCCCGCGTGTCCCCCGCTCCCACTTGCATGCCCCCCGCTCCCACTCGTGTGCCCCCCCCCCGCTACTACTCGCCCCCTCCCCCACCACTCGCGCCCCCCTCGACTCGCACTTGCGTCCTCCTCCACTCTCGCCAACTCCCCCCCCCCCCTCGACTCGCACTTGCGTCCTCCTCCACCCTCGCCAACTCCCCCCCCCCCCCAATCCACTTAATACACCACCCTGATCGTCTTAATAAAACACCCCTCGACCATCTTCATACATCCCCCACCCCCGACCCTCTCGACACACCCTCCCCTACCCTGATACAACACAACCCCCTTAATACACTGCCGACCTCCCATAATAGACCCGGGCCCCTTAATACACTTCCGACCCCCTATAATACTGCGGACCCCCCAGAATACACTCCCGACCCCCCCCCTCCATAATACTCCCGACCCCCTCCATAATACTCCCGACCCCCCTCCATAATACTCCCGACCCCCCTCCATAATACTCCCGACCCCCCTCCATAATACTCCCGACCCCCCTCCATAATACTCCCGACCCCCCTCCATAATACTCCCGACCCCCCTCCATAATACTCCCGACCCCCCACCATAATACTCCCGACCCCCCACCATAATACTCCCGACCCCCCATAATACACTCCCGACCCCCCATAATACACTCCCGACCCTCGTTAACACACTCCCGACCTCGTTAACACACTCCGACCCCCCAGAATACACTCCCGACCCCCCATAATACACTCCCGACCCCCCCGAATACACTCCCGACCCCCCATAATACACTCCCGACCCCCCATAATACACTACCGACCCCCCATAATACACTCCCGACACCCCCATAATACACTCCCGAACCCACATAACACACTCCCGACCCCCCCATAACACACTCCCCACCCCCCATAACACACTCCCGACCCCCCATAACACACGCCCGACCCCCCATAACACACTCCCGACCCCCCATAACACACTCCCGACCCCCCATAACACACTCCAGATCCCCCCATAATACACTCCCGACCGCCATAATACACTCCCGACCCCCCATAATACACTCCCGACCCCCCATAATACACTCCCGACCCCCCATAATACACTCCCGACCCCCGTAATCAACTACCGACCCCGTAATCAACTACCGACCCCCGTAATAAACTCCCCGACCCCCGTAATACTAATACACTGCCGAACCCTGTAAGTGTAATACACTCCCGACCCCCGTAATACACTCCCGACCCCCATAATACACTCCCCACCCCCGTAATACACTCCCGACCCCCCATACTACACTCCCGACCCCCCATAATAGTAATACACTCCCGACCCCCCATAATACACTCCCGACGTCCCCATAATAGCAATACACTTCCGACCCCCATAATACACTCCCGATCCCCGTAATACACTACCGCCCCCCATAATACACTCCCGACCCACATAATACACTCCCGACCCCCCATAATACACTCCCGACCCCCCCCCCCCCCATAATACACTTCCGACCCCCCATAATACACTCACGATCCCCGTAATACACCCCCGACCCTTCCTTCCTCACTTCTCACATTCGAACCCTCCCTTCTCGACTCGGAGCCCTCAGCACGTGTAAAGAAACCGCGAACTCCCCGCGCCCGCACCGTCGCTTTTAAAGGGGGAGTCAGTGAAGAGCAGGCGGAGTTAAAGAGGGCGGGGCTTCATGGCGAGGGGTTCGGCCCAGGATGGGGGAAGTTGCCACAACTGCCATTAGCAATAAGAAAATGAGGTCGAATGGAGGGAGTGGAGTGCCAGGAAGATGAGAGACACTAATCGGAGCTCACCTCGTGCAGATCGAACACGTGTGTCACGTGGGTTCCACCTGCCAATCCGTGCAGGGCAGGCATGCTGGTTAAAGCCGTTTGATTATTAGACTCCGCGGTCGTTAATTACTTCAGCAGTTGCATGAAACGTTTAATAAATCACGCGACGGTCGCACGAAACGGGCCGATCTTTCAACACTTCGTACCGTCGGCACATCTTTTCGGGCCGCAGGTGGTCGCATAATAAAGGTAGCCTTTTTGTAATCCAGGTGTGTGATCGGTCTTTCATGAGAAACCTGCGCAGGAAGAAAGTCACAAATTCTCACAAACGGTTTCATGATGTTAAACGTGGCTAATTACCCTGCGCTCGCGAAGCGAAAACCGGGGTTAAGCAATCTTGTACGAACGTACATTACCGGTCAAAAGTTTTAGAACACCTCAATCTTTCCAGTTTTTATTGAAATTTAAGCAGTTTAATGTCTCAATGTACTCTGAAATTAAGCAGAGAAGAAATAAACAATTGGAGATAAAAAAGAAATCATAGAATCATTTTGTTTAACTAAATTTAATTTACATTTTTGACTCGGCAAAGTAGCCACATTTAGCAGATATAACCGCCGAACACACTCGTGGCATTCTTTCTGTCATGGAAATCAAATATTGTTCGGGAAGTTCTTCCCAACACTGTTGCAGAAGTTCCCACAAATGTGTTGCACTTGTAGGTTGCTTTACTTTCACCCTTCTGTCCAGTTCATCCAAACCACCTCGATGGGGTTTAAGTCTGGAGACTGTGCTGGCCATTCCATGATTTGAAGCCTACCGTCTTGTTCTTTTCCTCGAAGGTAGTTTTGACATAGCCTGGAGGTGTGTTTAGGGTCATTATCTTGCTGTTGGATGAACCCCTGACCAACTAGGCGTATACCAGAGGTTATTGCATGGCGCTGCAAAATGCTGTGGCAGCCCTTTTGGTTCAGGGTGCCAGTCACTCTGTGCAAGTTGCCGACTCTGGGTCCAGCAAAAGAGCCCCAGACCATCACGCTTCCTCCTCCATGTTTGACAGTTGGTGTCACACACTGAGGAATCATCCTTTCGCCTACTCGACGGTGTACAAAAACCTTGCGTGATGAACCAAAGATTTCAAATTTTGATTAATCGGTCCATAAGACCTTCTTCCAGTCTTCAGTAGTCCACTGGCGGTGCTTCATGGCCCAGTCAAGCCTCTTTTTCTTATTTTGCCATCTTAGCAATGGCTTTCTTACTGCCACTCGACCTGTCAAACCTGCAGCTCGAAGTCTTCTCTTCACAATTGAAACTGAGACTTGCTTACTTCGACCAATGTTAAGCTGTGCTTGAAGCTGTTGTCCTGTGAGCCGCCTATCATGCAAGCTGTTGACTCTCAGAAACTTGTCTTCTGATTCTGTTGTGGCTTTGGGTCTGTCAGACCTCTTCCTGTCAGAGTTTCCTCCAGTTTCCAATATACTACTTCCTGCAGTGCAATATCATCCAAATAATGCTTCAGAGGGTGCAATATCAGTCTGTTCAATACTGCTTTAATGCAGACAGGGGGTTTGTAATCGAGTAATCAGCAGAGGTTGGGACACCTGTAGGAATTGTTTGCATCAACTTTCAAGGCTTAATTTACTTCCATTGCTGTGGAACAGCTGTAAGTTGTTAACCCATTCATTACTTGTTCCCTGAAGGCCTTTTTTCTTTTTTTTTACAATATAACTGCAATTTACATTATTTTCCCGTTTTTGCTAACCTAAACTTTTTTTTAACCTCGAGCAGTTTACTGCTTACCTTTGTACCACTTCAGGTTATTCACTGGACTTGAATTGCTTAAATTTAAATAAAAACTGGAAAAATTGAGGTGTTTAAAAACTTTTGACCAGTGGTGTCCGACTGTCCGTGTCTGCATTTCAGTAAAGTGTGTGCCGTGTCAGCATTTTAAAAATTCATTTTCTCGGCAATCGTTGCTCCAATTGGCATGAAATTTTCACCATGGGAGGGCCTCCTCCTCTAGAATATTTTAGTGTATATTATGACGTCATAGGTGACGTGGTACAGGCGCCATCTTGGAAAAACGTTACACTTTTTCTCCCAAACCACTCAATGGAAAAAATGGAAACATGGCTCATTGTCAAGTACTCACCATGGGTAATAAGACATGATGATGATGATGTCATCAGTGCTTTAATTATGACGTCATAATTGGACAAGTGCCACACTTAATCTGATCAGTTTGAAAAAAAAAATTCCTCTGCAACTTTGTCCGATTGGCACGAAATTTTCAGAATATGAGCAGCTCTTCGTGTGGCATTTTTAAATGATAATTATGACGTCATATGTCACGCGGTACAGGCGCCATCTTGGAAAAATCGAAAAAAGGTTGCACCTCTATATCTCCAAAACCGCTCCATGGAAAAAAACTGAAACATGGCTCATTGTCAAGTACTCCGCTTGGGGAATAAGATATATTAATGATGATGTCATCGATACTTTAATTTTGACGTCATAATTCAACAAGTACAACGCTTGGCTCGATCAGTATGATTTTTTTTCTCTGCCATTATTGATCTAATTGACCCGAAATTTTCACCATAGGAGCGCCTCCTCCTGTAGAATATTAAAATGATTATTATTAATGTCATCTGTCACGTGGTACAGGCACCATCTTGGAAAAACTTCGCACCTCTATATCTCTGAAACCACTCAATGAAAAAAATTGAGACCTGGCTCTGTCACCGACTACCCATGGGGAATAAGATATGTTAATGATGATGTCATAGGTGCCTTCGTTCTGACGTCATAATTCGACAAATACAACACTTATCCATCCAATCATTATTTTAAAATTTTCAGCAAATGTTGGTCTGATGGACACGAAATTTTCACCATAGGAGAGCCTCCTCCTTTTGAATGGAAAATAAATAGAATGGAATATAAAAGATAAATGGAAATGCTGTTGAATACAGAGAATGAATGGGATGGCAACGTAGAGAGTAAACCAGTTTTAGGACCGGCAGAGAAGATAACTGAGAAGGAAGTTGAGGAAGCGATAAAAGCAATGACAAGTAGAAAAGCGGGAGGGCCGACGGGAGTTGTGGGAGATATGTTGAAGGCAGCAGGAAGTTGGGGTGTGAAGATAATGACAGAGATCTGTAATCTGGTGGTGAAAGAAGGCCGCATTCCAGTGGATTGGGAACTGAGTACCCTCGTCCCTCTATACAAGGGGAAAGGTGACCCTCTGGAGTGTGGCTCGTACCGAGCGATAAAGTTATTGGAGCATGGAATGAAGGTATTGGAAAGGGTGTTGGAGAGGAGGATAAGGAAGAAAGTGAAGATCGACGAAATGCAGTTTGGATTTATGCCAGGAAGAGGGACGACAGACGCACTTTTCATTGTGAGGCAGTTGCAGGAGAAGTACATGGAGAAGAGGAAGAAGTTGTTTCTTGGGGTTGTTGATCTGGAGAAGGCATTCGATAGGGTTCCACGCAAAGTATTGACATGGGCATTGAGGAAGTTAGGAGTGGAGGAATGGTTGATCAGAGTAGTGATGGCAATGTACAAAAGAGCGCGCACAGCTGTAAGGACGAAGGACGGGAACAGCGGTGAGTTTGAGGTGAAGGTGGGAGTGCATCAGGGGTCGGTACTAAGTCCACTACTATTTGTAGCTGTGATGGAGGTGCTGGCTCAGAACGTAAAGGAGGGTTTACCGTGGGAGTTGTTGTATGCAGATGATCTGGTGTTGATTGCAGAAAGTATGGATGACCTGAAGGAAAAGATGAACAAGTGGAAGGAATGTATGGAGACAAAAGGTCTGAAGGTGAATATCGGAAAGACGAAGGTGATGGCAAGTGGTAAAGCATGTGGTGAGTTGGAAAGAACTGGGAAGTGGCCGTGTGCTGTGTGTAGGAAGGGTGTCGGTGTGAACTCTATTCAATGTACAATGTGCGCTGAGTGGGGTCATCAAAAATGTAGTGGTCTGAGAGGGTCATTAACCAGTGTGGCAGCGACATTCAAATGTAATGTGTGCACAGAGGGAGCTGCAGATGGAGGAAATGTTGAGTTGGATCTTGGAGACGGCATGAAGCTGGAAGGTGTGAAAACATTTTTCTACCTCGGAGACATGCTGAATGGAGAAGGTGGATCAGACTCGGCAACGGTTGCTAGAGTGAGATGTGCATGGAAGAAGTATCGGGAACTGAGTGGCGTACTGATGATGTGGCGTGCTGATGAACTGAGTGTCGTTGAAGCTGAAGGGAAAGGTGTATGCTGCATGTGTGAGAAGTGTTATGATTTATGGGAGCAAGACATGGGTAATGAACATAGAGCAGCAACGAAGGTTGGAAAGGGTGGAAATGCGAATGGTTCGACGGATGTGCGGAGTATCGTTGAGAGAGAGGAAGACAAATGATGAATTGCGAAAGATGATGGGAATAGAGCCTGTGATTGATGCTGTGAAGAGGAACAGGTTGAGATGGTTTGGTCATGTGTTGAGGAAGGATGAAAGTGACTGGTTGAGAAGAGTGATGGAAATGAATGTAGAAGGAAGTAGAGGACGGGGAAGACCGAGAAAGACTTGGCTAAAGATGGTGGAAGAAGAAATGCCGGCAAGGGGGTTAACAAGAGAGATGCAGAAAATAGGGCAAAATGGAGAAGATTGTCATGGGGACCGCAAGGCTAACCCCCGCTCTAGTAGGGAAAATTGCCTTTTAAAATGCATGTTGTGTTGTTGTTGAGAGCCTCCTCCTTTAGAATATTTAAATGATTATCATGACGTCATCGGTCATGTGTTACAGGCGCCATCTTGGAAAAACCGAAAAACGTTGCACCTCTATATCTCCAAAACCGCTCTATGGAAAAAATTTAAACGTGGCTCATTGTAAATAACTCCATATGGGGAATAGGTATAAACGATGACGTCATTGGTGCCATAATTATGACATTGTGGCGGACACGAATGCTCACTGGCGTGATGGCATCATTCCGCGCACCAAGTGGGCGGCGGCCACGCCCGAGGGGTAGGCGTGGCCGCGGGATATACACGGGGGCGCGCAGCCCGGAGCGCTCCAGTGCGACAGTGGAGCTCTTGTAATAAAGACTCTTTGAACTTACCGCGTTGTCCGCTTCCTCCTTGCTAAACAAGTAGCGCGCATAGCACCACGCTTCATTGGTGACCCTCCGACGTTCTGGTCAGCCATCGCTGACCACCCGAACCCGCCACAGCAATGGCAACCAACGCGGTCACAATCAAACTCCCTGAGTTCTGGGAGGCTCAAGCTGAAGTTAGGTTCCTGCAGGCAGAAGCCCAGTTCCGACTTCGAGGCGTCACGGTGGACGAGACCATGTACTGCCACGTGGTCGCCTCCCTCGGGCCCGGCTTGGCCGTCCGCGTTGTGTCGGTCCTGAGGAACCCACCGGCCGATGGCAGGTACGAGGCGATCAAGCGTCTCCTCCTCGCCACGTTCGGCCTCACGGTGGACGCACGGGCCGACCGCCTCCTGGACCTCCCCGAGCTCGGTGACACGTGACCGTCGGTCCGCATGGACCATATGCTGTCGCTGATGGGCGACGAAACCCCAAACGCTCTATTCCGGGCGTTATTTTGACGCCAGCTGCCGGCACGAGTACGCCTCGTGTTGGCCGGTTCTGCGACGACGGAACCCCGAGCTCTCGCTGCCGAGGCCGACAAGTTCTTCGCGGCTTTGGACACGCCGGCGAGTTTTGGTGCGGCCGTCGCGCATCCCGAGGCTGACCCTGATGCTGATGCACCACACCTCGTGGATCTCGAGGCTGATGCACACCGCGTGGCCGCCGCCACGCCATGCCCACCACCACCGTGAAAACCACGGCCTCCGCCTTCGCCGCAAACCTGGTGCCATTTCCACGCCAGGTTTGGCCACAAGGCGAGGAATTGTTGCCCGCCGTGCTCCTTCGGCAAGTCGGGAAACTACAAAGCCGGCGCTCGGTAGCGGCCCTGAGCGTCGGCCATTCCGGCAGCCTTCTTTTTATAACGGACACCTTGTCGGGCACCGTTTCCTATGCGACACGGGTGCACAGGTGAGCGTTATCCCTGCCTCTACGTCCGACAAGCGAACCGCGGGCCGGGGCCCCGCGTTGCTTGCCGCGAATGGAACACCCATACGCACATTCGGGAAGCGCTGCCTCTCCCTGCGGTTCGGAAGGCAACGCTTCACGTGGACATTCGTAACTGCTAGTGTCCCCATGGCACTGCTCGGTGCGGACTTCCTCTGTGCAAACGGGTTGTTGGTAGATGTGAAGAACAGACGCCTTGTCCAGGCTGAAACGTTCAGCTCGCTTGCTTGCGCGCTGAGCAGCTCGTTGAGCGGCTCACTGAGCGACTCACCGAGCGGCTCGCCAAGCGGCTTGCTGAGCGGTTTGGTCCCGGCGAGGTTAGTTTGTACGCTTCCGGCAGCGGACGAATTCACCCGCCTCCTCGCCAGCTTCCCGGCCCTTACGTGGCCCACCTTCTCGGCGGGGGCCGTCAAGCACGGGGTGGAACACCACATCCCCACTGCCGGGCCACCGGTCTACGCCTGGGCATGCCGCCTAGAGCCGACGAAGCTCGCGGTAGCTAAAGCGGTGTTCGCTACGCTGGAGCGGCTCGGCATCATGCGGCGCTCCGAGAGTGCTTGGGCATCGCCGCTCCACATCGTGCCAAAGCCCGGCGGGGGATGGCGACCGTGTGGGGACTACCGGCGCCTCAACGACGCCACCATCCCCGACCGCTACCCCGTCCCCCACATCCAGGACTTCTCTGCCTGGTTGGCGGGCATGTCCTTCTTTTCAAAGGTGGACCTCATACGCGGCTACCATCAGGTCCCCGTTAGGCCGGAGGACATCCCGAAGACGGCGGTCATCACGCCATTTGGACTTTACGAATTTCTTCGGATGCCCTTCGGTTTGAAAAATGCGGCTCAGGCATTCCAGCGACTAATGGACAGCGTCTTGCGCGACTTGGATTTTCTGTACGTCTACCTGGACGACATCCTCGTCGCCAGCGCGTCCCGCGAAGAGCACCTTCGCCATCTCCGCACGCTTTTCGAACGCTTGGGCCAGCATGGCCTCATCGTGAACCCCGCCAAGTGCCGGTTCGGCGTCACCGACATCGACTTTTTGGGGCACCACGTCACCAGGCACGGGGCCGTCCCCCTACCGGCCAAGGTGGAGGCGGTGAAGGGGTTTCCGCACCCCCGCACGATCAAGGGGCTCCAGGAGTTCCTGGGCATGGTAAACTTTTACCATCGGTTCCTGCCCCGCATCGCCCAGCTCCTGCGCCCCTTGCACGAGGCCCTCCGAGGGAAGCCGGGCAAAGGTGACGTTACCTGGACCGAGCAGATGGACGCGGCGTTCGCGGGCGCGAAGCTCGCCTTGGCTAACGCCACCATGCTCGCGCACCCGGCGCCTGATGCACCGATCGCCCTCACCACCGACGCCTCGGACTACGCGGTGGGCGCGGTGCACGAGCAATGGGTGCATGGTGCCTGGCAACCGCTGGCGTTCTTCAGCCGGCAGCTTCGCCCGCCTGAACGCCGTTATAGTACCTTCGACCGCGAGTTGCTCGGGCTTCACCTGGCGGTCAGGCACTTCCGCCATCTGCTCGAGGGCCGTGCGTTCACGGCCTTCGTCGACCACAAGCCACTGGTCTTCATGATGGGCACGGTCGCAGAGCCGTGGTCGGCCCGGCAGCAGCGTCACCTCTCGGCCGTGTCCGAATATACGACGGACATCCGGCACGTCGCGGGGAAGGACAACCCGGTGGCGGATTGCCTTTCCCGGTCCGTCGCCCACGCAGTCCACCTTGGCATCAACTATGCCCGGATGGCGGCGGACCAGGCCGCCGACCCCGGCATCCAGGCCTTGCGGACCACCGTCATGGGCCTCCGCGTCACCGAGGTGCCGTTCGACGGCACGGGCATGGCCCTCTTGTGGGACGTCTCCCTCGGGCGGCCTCGCCCCATCGTGCCCGCGGGCTAGGTTTTTGACGCCATCCCCGGCCTGTCCCACCCGGGCACGAATGCCTCCCAGAGGTTGGTCGCCGACAAGTTTGTCTGGCATGGCCTTCGGAAGGCCGTCCGCGGCTGGACCAGGACGTGCCTCGCGTGCCAGCGCGCGAAGGTGCACCGACACACCCAGGCCCCACTGGCCCCATTTACGGGGCCGGAACGTAGGTTCGACCACGTTCATGTGGACCTGGTGGGACCTCTGCCCCCCTCGCGGGGTTTCACCCATGTCCTCACCATGGTGGACCGCACCACCCGGTGGCCGGAGGCCGTGCCTTTGGCGGCGACGACGGCGGCGGACGTCGCGCAGGCGTTCATCGCCACCTGGGTCGCCCGGTTCGGCGCCCCCTCGGACATCTCGTCCGACCGCGGCCCCCAGTTCACCTCGGAGCTCTGGGGAGCAGTCGCGCGGGGGCTCGGGGTCAAGCTGCACCGAACCATGGCCTACCACCCCCAGCCCAACGGCCTGTGCGAGCAGTTCCACCGCTCGTTGAAGGCCGCGCTCCGGGCCACCCTCCGCGACGGCGGCTGGGTCGACAGGCTCCCCTGGGTCCTGCTGGGCCTCCGGACGGCGCCCAAGGACGACCTGCACGCATTCGCGGCGGAGTTGGTCTTCGGACAACCGCTGCGGGTGCCGGGCGAGTTCCTCCCCGACCCCACGGCACCATGGTCCGCGGCACAGGAGCGCTCCGCGCTTCAGGAGACTGCCCGGAGGTTCGCCCCGGTGCCGACGGCGCACCACGGGCACCCACCTACGCACGTCGCCCCGGAGCTTCGCACCGCGGAGTACGTCTTCGTCCGGCACGACGCCCACCGGACACCACTGCGGCCCCCGTACGACGGGCCTTTCCGCGTGCTGGAGACCGGGGTGAAACATTTCACCTTGGACATCGGCGGTACTCCCGACCGCGTCTCAGTGGATCGCCTCAAGCCGGCCCACCTCAACGTGGACCACCCACCGCCGGTGGCTCGGCCCCCGCTTCGACACCGCCCCCCTGCGGGCGGACCCCTGGCACCGCCCAGCCCCGCCGGCACGCCGCCCCCCGGTCCGGCACCCATCCCGGGTGCAGCCGGAGGCATCCCAGCTGGCATCCCTGCACCCCGGACACCGCCAGTCGCCAGAGGGCGCTTCGGCCGGGTCATCTGTTTGCCCCGCAAACTGGCCCTCCAGGTGCGCGGTAATTCTGGGGGGGGGGGGGGGCGCGTGTGACGGACACGAAAGCTCACTGGCGTGATGGCATCATTCCGCGCACCAAGTGGGCGGCGGCCACGCCCGAGGGGTAGGCGTGGCTGCGGGATATACACTGGGTGCGCAGCCTGGAGCGCTCCAGTGCTACAGTGGAGCTCTTTTAATTTTTTTTTTTTTTTTTTTTTTTGTATACTGAATCGAGGCTCGTGAAAGAGCTAACATTTATTTCAGAAACAAATCAACCAGACAAACAAAATATACAAAAAGAGGGAGCGGAAGACAAGATGGGGAGAGAAGGGGAAGCACACAACCACAACATTTGAGAGCAGAGAGAAGTGTGGGAGGGAGAGGGCTTGGGGGCAGGAGGCGTGGGAAGGGGGTGGGGGGGGGGGGGGGAGGTATAAAACAGAAAGGGACCGAAATTAGCGGGGGTAGAAAAGATCAAGGTTTTGGATGGGGGAGGATAAGAGATGGTGGTGAACAGCTGTTTTAAAGACCTGGAGGGTGGAGTGGGATTGAAGAGAGTGAGGGAGTTTGTTCCAGAGGCGGGACAAAAGAGGAATGAAGGAGTGAAGGTGAGCAGAAAGTCTTGATTTTGGCAGTTTAACCATAAGAGGGTTGCAGGCAGATCTTGTGCGACCTGTAGGAATATTTGGGGGACAGAGCCCAGAGAGAGCTGGGGGGGGCAAGGCCAGAGAGGAGTCGGTAGAAGACGGAAAGACCATCAACCTGCCTGCGGTGAGGGAGTGAAAGGCCCTTGGAGTTAGCTTCATCGCGGGAGATTCCAATGATTCTGAACGCTTTGGTTTCAACAGTGTGAAGATGAGCTAGGTGTGAGGCAGGAGCACCAGACCAGAGGGGAGAGCAGTATTCCATAGAGCTGCGGATGAAAGCCTTGTATGTGGTGAGGAGCTCAGGTGTGCCAAGGAAGGACTTCGCACGACGGAGGATGCCCAGTCGGCGACTGGCTTTGGAGGCCAGATTTGAAATGTGGTTTTCCCAGGAAAGATCATGGCAAATAGTGAGACCCAAAAGCTTGAGTGACAGAACTTCTTGGAGAGGATTATTCAGAAAGTGGATGGGAGGGTTTTCCAGTCGGTCTTTTCGGAGAGATATCGTAAGAGTGTGAGATTTATCAGGATTGAAAGACATGTTCCATTTGTTTGCCCAGTCTGTGATTTTGTCCAGGTCTGCAGAGAGTGAGGAGGCTGCAGACTGCCGAGCTGAGGGATGAGGAATGGAGCGACAGAGAGTAGAGTCGTCAGCAAAGAGATAGAGAGGATTTTCAAGAGAGTCAGAGAGATCATTGATGAAGACCAGAAAAAGCACAGGGCCCAGAACACTACCTTGGGGAACTCCAGCCTGAATAGGAAGAGGAGATGAGAGAAACCCATTCAGGGCCACACGTTGACTACGACCAGAGAGGAAGTCCGCCAGCCATGCATGGAGATTTCCATGGATACCAAAGGAGGAGAGTTTGGTGAGCAGAGCAGGGTTCCAGACCGTATCGAAGGCACGTGAAATGTCAAGGGAGACAGCTCTAATTTCCTGTTTGGCGTTGAGGACCTCCATCCATTGTTGAGAAAGCAGAAGCAGCATGTCCAGAGTAGAGTGACCAGGTCTGAAACCAAATTGATGATCAGAGATCAAGCCATTGGAGAAGAGGAAAGATTTCATATCTGAAGCATTGATGGATTCCATGACTTTGCTGATAATTGGGAGAAGGCTGATTGGTCTGTAGTTGCTAGCATCTGTTTTTGCACCTTTTTTGTGCAAAGCGGTGATGTTGGCTGATTTCCAAGCAGATGGCAGATGACCTTGAGCAAAAGAGAGGGTGAAGAGAACAGAAAGAGGGAGTGAAAGAGCGGAAGAACATGATTTTAGGACCCGTGGGCTGATGCCGTCAGGACCAGTTGCAGAATCAGAGTCGAGGGTTGACAGAAACTTTTCCACCTTGTCAGGAGGAAAGGACACAGAGTCCAGGAGCAGCTGGGTACGACTGGGTATGGTGGGTACAGAGAGGGATGGGTTTGGGACACAAGATTTAGAGGCAAACACAGAGTTGAGGCATTCAGCTTTTTCATGTGCGGAGTCAGCCGTTAAGCCGTTTGAGGTGAGGGAGGGGATGGAGGGGGAACAAACACCAGAAACAGATTTGACCAGACGCCACCAGGATTTGGAAGAGGGAGACAGATAAGAGAGTTCGGTCTTGAGAACGGTGAGATATTGTTTCCTGGCTCTCCTGATGGTGGACACACACTTGTTTCGGGCTTTGTGAAAGGAAATGAGATTTCCTTCCGTTGGATTTGCTTTCCAGGAGACGAAAGCAAGTTGTTTCAGGGCAACAGCCTCACCACAAGATTCCGTGTACCATGGACGGGAGGAAGGGTATGACAACTGAAGACGAGATGGGATAAATCTGTGCATGAGAGAGAGCAATTTACTTTGAAAGAATTCCCAGGATGAGTTGATGTCAGAGGCGGTAGAGATGGGAGACCAGTCCAGATGATTGATGGCTGCTTGAAGACCGTGCCAGTTGGCCTGAGTGAAATGCCAGACTCGTCGATGCTGAGGAGGCTCTCTGAGAATGGTCAGAGAGATGTCCACTTTGACAAGCACATGATCAGATGAGCCGATTGGAGCAGAAGAAGAGCAGCAGACATTTTCAGGGAAGTTCGTCATAACCAAATCCAGAAGAGAAGATGCTCCGTTGACTGAGATCCGGGTCGGGAAATTGACAGATTGTGTCAGTCCCAGTGAGTCGCAGAAGTCCTTTGCTGAAGAGCCATGGCTGGTGAGAGAGGTACCCACACCCAGCCAACTGGCATGGTGACAATTGAAATCACCACATATGAGGAAGAGAGAGTTGGGATGGGTAGATAGAAGTTGGTCCATATTATCAGACAGCGAGATGTAGATGGAGTCATCACTGTTTGGTGGACGGTACAACACACATATGAACAAAAGGTGGGAGCGAAGGGGAAGTCGTAGCCAAAGGTATTCCTGGGGGTGAGGTGGAGAGAGGGCAGTGGAGGGCGAGTGAGGAAGAGAGTTTTTTATAAAGATAGCAACCCCACCTCCAGGACGAGGCTCAGGTCTATCATACCGGAGGAGGGAGTAACCTGGGAGAGATACCAAGGCATCAGAGACATCATGAAGGAGGAAAGTTTCTGTTAAGCAGATCACATCTGGTTTGTCAGAAGCAACCTGTATGGAGAGATCAGTCAAGTTTGAGCGAAGGCCCCGGATGTTTGAGGTCCATACCGTTAATGAAGAGGAAGGGGGAGCATCGGGTACAGAACAGGGGGGGTGAGGGGTAGGGTAAGATGTGGAAGAGGAGGAAGAGGTAGGGAGAGCTGTTGAAGGTGTGTCAGAGATTTCAGAGATTTCAGAATAGCTTGGAGAAAGGGAAGAATGGGCGGACAAAAGGTTTGATGGAGATTGGGTGAGGCACAGTGAGGTGTTATTTGAGGAGGGGGAAGAGCGAGGCAGAAGGTTGGGGGAGATGAAGGTGAAAGTTGGAAGGGGGAAGAAGCAGGGAGGATGCTTTGAGGAGGAGGGGTGGGAGGGGAGTCTAGGAGGGGAGGAGCGAGGGAGAGTCTCGGAGGGGAGGGGTGTGGGGGGAGTTTAGGAGGGAGGGGAGGGAAGGGGCAGGGGGAGAGATTTGAAAGGGATGGGTGATGGGGAAGTTTTGGAGGGAATGGGGGATGGGGAAGATTTGGAGGGGAGGGGTGAGATTGGATTTTGAAAAGTGTACGATTCATGGGAAACGAACATTTTTTGCAAAATGAGTTTGAGACCTTCGAGTCAAAAATACGTTTGAGGACACTGAAGGATGGGTGGAGTTCTGGATAGTTTAGGGAAAGTAGAAAGGAGGAACTGTAAGAGAAGGTATTATTATTATTTTTTGAATGAATAGATTTGGTGAGTAAGACGAAAGCATCCTTTTGTAGGAGAAGAAGAAAAAGGTGTTATAATATATGAGAGAAAATAGTTGTTCAGGGGAGAGATTATACATTTCTAACCACGTGATCGCGTACAACGTGAACGAAGAACGAACGAACAAGTAAGAACAATAAATAAACGAATAAGACCTGAGAAGGAAATATTTTTTTAGGTTTTTTTTTTTTTTGAGTAGAGATATTAAACAGGGAGGTATGGGGTGAACGACTGGGACGAAACAGAGAACGAAAATAAATGCAGCGCATTCGACGAATCGCTGAGAGAAAAACAAAACCATTGTTTTGTAATAAAGACTCTTTGAACTTACCGCGTTGTCCGCTTCCTCCTTGCTAAACAAGTAGCGCGCGTAGCACCGCGCTTCAACATCATAATTCGACAGGGACAGCGCTTAGTCTGATCAGTTTGAAATTTATTGAGCATGATCTATGCAACAATTATTTAGAGAATATAAATTTACGATGTCATCGCTCACGTGGTCTGGCAGCCATATTGGATCAAAAAAAAAGAAACGTTCAAAAACAGAAGAGTTGGCTCACAGCAATTGACTGCGCAGGTAAGTATTCTATGTATACCATCTAGTTGTGTGTTTGCAAACATGTTTACATCTTTTGTTACTTTTTAACGATTAATCACCACATCTTACTCAATTATATATGCATGATGCCCTTAAAGGTATATACATTGACCATCACGTTGTTCTATTTGATACTTTTGTGTTAGATTATGGATTTCCCACATCCCCCTGTTTCAAAGACCACTGAATACCTGAAAACCTGGAAACTGGATACTTGGATACTGGATATCTGGTTACCTGGAGACTTGATACCTGGATACCTGGATATTGGATAAATTGATACTTGATACCTGGATGGTTGGATACTAGATACTTGATACCTGCTACCCCCACTACCTGGATCTAAGGTTCTTGGAGGAGCTAGCACATACATCACATGCAGGACAGAGACATGAGTTTACGTCAATGTATACTTTTACATGAATACCAGAACATGTGTAGACAAGGGACGAACGCATATGGTACACGGGATTTGAACCTGCCACACCTTGCTTCACATGGTAACACCAACAAGCGAGCTTCGATATACCCCCTCTACACTTAATAGCCCTGTGAGGTCTCGTACACAAAGTAAGTAGCAATGTTTTGACAGTTGTGACTCCTGACACCCTCACCCCCTCCCCTCCACCCCTCCTCCCTCCATCCCCCTCCCTCCTCCCCCACCCGTGACGTTTCGCATGACCCTCGTACTCGCCCCAAAAAATCCGTGACTCCATCAATATACCCCCTCCAGATTCAAGAATAACCTTCCCTCTCGCAATGACACAAAACATCTTCGAAATGATTGATTCACTGAACAATCATGATATCTGGTAAAGTCCAGCGGAATTGTGAAAAAGCATGTTGTAGCGTCATTATGAAGTTTTTTTGTTGATTTATTATCTCTGAGCTATCCTGAATCAGAATCAGGTCGGTGCCAGACTGGCACCCTTGAGGAATTTTGAGGAATAAACAACCTTTGGTGGTGTCCCAAAGATGCTCACGGGCAAGAAGTTTCCCCAAAACATGAGAGCCTTGCACATGGTAGTTGAGGAACTCCTGAGATCAATTGTTGTAGCTACAGATGATTACAAGCAATTGCTCTCCATCCTCAATGTCAAAGCAAGCCAGAGCAGAACAGCAAAGCTGTGGATTGATAACCTGATCAAGCCAGTACTCCTGATGATGGTGTTTGTAAGAGCTGAGCGAGAAGCCGACTGGCCTCTTCATCTGTGGGCAGTTGCAGAGATTATATCCTACTTTTTTGCCTCCAGCCATTGGAATTATGCCCGGTATGGTCTGTATTATCTACGATCCATGGAGCATCTTCCAAACGATCTTCTTAAAGAGTTCATGAATGGTAAACATGTCATGCGTCACAACCCAGGCATATGGAACGTCATACGGTCGGCCATGTTTATAGAGTCAACATTTATGAGATATGGCCATGAGTCTGATGGACTCACAGAACTCACTCTTATCATTATCGGATTCCTTGACAATGAAAACACAGAAGTAGACACCAAAATTGTGTTTATAAGTGCATTAGAAGTGAAGATATTGGCAAAAACAAAATTTATCGGACAGTCCTGGCGGCCATTTTGTTTTACGCCTCCAAAAAAAAATCCTCAAGGGTGACAGCCTGGCACCCGGCTGATTATACTTCAGGATAGGTCAGAGATAATGAATCAACCAAAAAACTTCATAATGACACTCAAGCACGCTTTGCCTTGAAATGCCTGTTTGGCATCTGGACTAGTAAGGTTCAAGACAATTATGGAATGTTTCTAATACAAACAACAACAACAGGCATTTTAAGGCCATTTTCCCCTGCAAGAGCGGGGGTTAGCCTTGCGGTCCCCATGACAATGTTCTCCATTTTGCCATATTTACTGCATCTCCCCATTGTTAACCCCCTTGCCCGCATTTCTTCTTCGACCATCTTTAGCAAAGTCTTTCTCGGTCTTCCCCGTCCTCTACGTCCTTCTACATTCATTTCCATCACTCTTTTCAACCAGTCACTTTCATCCTTCCTCAACACATGACCAAACCATCTCAACCTGTTCCTCTTCACAGCATCAATCACAGGCTCTATTCCCATCATCTTTCGCAATTCATCATTTGTCTTCCTCTCTCTCAACGATACTCCACACATCCACCGAACCATTCGCATTTCCACCCTTTCCAGCCTTCGTTGCTGCTCTACGTTCATTTACCCATGTCTCACTCCCATAAATCATAACACTTCTCATACATGCAGCATACACCTTTCCCTTCAGCTTCAACGACACTCCCCTCCTCGTCAGCACGCCACTCAGTTCCCGAAACTTCTTCCATGCACATCTCACTCGAGCAACCGTTGCCGAGTCGGATCCACCTTCTCCATTCAGCATGTCTCCGAGGTAACAAAATGTTTTCACACCTTCCAGCTTCACGCCATCTCCAAGATCCAACTCAACATTTCCTCCATCTGCAGCTCCCTCTGTGCACACCTTACATTTGAATGTAGCTGCCACATTGGTTAATGACCCTTTCAAACCACTACATTTTTGATGAACCCACTCAACGCACATTGTACATTGAATGGAATTCACTCCGACACCCTTCCTGCACACAGCACACGGCCACTTCCCAGTTCTTTCCACCTCACCACATGCTTTACCACTTGCCATCACCTTCGTTTTTCTGATATTCACCTTCAGACCTTTTGTCTCCATACATTCCTTCCACTTGTTCATCTTTTCCTTCAGGCCATCCATACTTTCTGTAATCACACCAGATCATCTGCATACAACAACTCCCACGGTAAACCCTCCTTTACGTTCTGAGCAGCACCTCCATCACAGCTACAAATAGTAGTGGACTTAGTACCGACCCCTGATGCACTCCCACCTTCACCTCAAACTCACCACTGTTCCCGTCCTTTCCCAAGTTTCTAATGCATTTTAATATTTATTCCGATCAATGAAAGCCATTTCGACTGCGAGAATGTGGCCGAAAAAATAGGGATAAAGTTCAATTATTTTCTCAGACATTCTCTCATAGAGCTCCTCGATATTTCAAAGTGTAAATGGGAGTTCCATGTTGGGCACCATATATGTATTGATGGAGTCTCGTGACGATGACACCCTATACCCTCCGTGACGTCCTGTGATGATTGCCCACCCCGAAAAACGTCACATTTTGTGTGCGACAACTTAAATATTTACATCTAAAGAATCAATCTATATATATAAAACACAGTTTGTGTGTGTATAATGTTACCGGTAGACTCCTAAACGGAGAGGCTCACGTACTTGATATTTGGCACAAACATGGCCATTGAGCCTGGGAAGGACATGGTCGACCTAAAAATGTATTTCATAATATTTTTAAACCATATTTTTACCTCAGCGCATTTCAGCGAGGCATATTATGACCGGAATGGCAGAGCAGCGCGCTGATTCGCTCAGAGCGATCACGTGATGTTCCTTGCCGCCATTAACCCAGTTACGCGTTCGCACGTATTTCAGAGCGAAAAGCGATTCCGTTTTTTCACATTTCAGCGAAGAATATTGCCATTCACACCACATAGGTTTTTTTTCCCTTTCATCTTTAGATCCATATTTTTTGCTATAACGCAGCGCATTATGGCTCTCTCGAGCTCGAGTTAGCCAATCACCTGGGAGCATGAGGCCACGTTGGCCACGCCCACGACACGACGCAGAGTTGCAATCGATCGCTCAGAGCGATCACGTGATGTTCCTTGCCGCGCGATTGCGTTTTTTCACATTTCAGCGAGGAACATTGCCATTCACATCACATAGGTTTTTTTTTCTTTCATCTTTAGATCCATATTTTTTTATACACGGATTCTGAATCGGTGGCAGAGCAGCCCGCTGATTCGATG
>NC_136261.1:129732503-129932503 GCF_964187855.1 Myxine glutinosa
AGGACTTCTGTGACTCACTGGGATTGACACAATCTGTCAATTTCCCGACCCGGATCTCAGCCAATGGAGTATCTTCTCTTCTAGACTTGGTTATGACTAACTTCCCTGCTAATGTCTGCTGCTCTTCTTCTGCTCCAATCGGTTCTTCTGATCATGTGCTTGTCAAAGTGGACATCTCTCTGGCCATTCTCGGAGAGCCTCCTCAGCGTCGACGAGTCTGGCATTTCACTCAGGCCGACTAGGACGGTCTTCAAGCAGCCATCAATCGTCTGGATTGGTCTCCCATCTCCACTGCCTCTGACATCAATTCTTCCTGGGAATTCTTCCAAAGCAAACTGATCTCTCTCATGCACAGATTATCCCATCTCGCCTTCAGTTGTCTTACCCTTCCTCCCGTCCATGGTACACTGAATCTTGTGGTGAGGCAGTTGCCCTGAAACAACTTGCCTTTGCCTCTTGGAAGGCTAATCCAACTGAAGGAAATCTCAGTTCCTTCCACCAAGCTCGGAACAAGTGTGTGTCTACCCTCAGGAGTGCCAGGAAGCACTATCTCTCCTCACTCAAGAATGAACTCTCAAACCTGTCTCCTTCCTCCAAATCCTGGTGGCGTCTGGTCAAATCCGTTTCTGGTGTTTGTTCCCGCTCCATCCCCTCCCTTACCTCAAATGGCCACACAGTTGACATCGCACGTGACAAAGCCGAATGCCTCAACTCTGTGTTTGCCTCAAAATCCTTAGTCCCAAACCCATCTCTCTCTGTTCCCACCTTTCCCAGTCGAACCAAACTGCTCCTGGACTCTGTGACCTTCTCTCCTGACAAGGTGGAGGAGTTTTTGTCAAACCTCGACTCTGATTCTGCAACTGGACCAGATGGCATCAGCCCACGGGTCCTAAAATCCTGCTCTGCCGCTCTATCTCACCCTCTCTCTGTTCTTTTCACCCTATCTTTTGCTCAAGGTCATCTGCCAGCATCCTGGAAATCAGCAAACATTACCGCTTTACACAAAAAAGGTGCAAAAACAGATCCTTGCAACTACAGACCAATCAGCCTGCTCCCAATTATCAGCAAAGTCATGGAATCCATCATTGCTTCGGATATGAAATCTTTCCTCTTCTCCAATGGCTTGATCTCTGATCATCAATTTGGTTTCAGACCAGGTCACTCTACTCTGGACATGCTGCTTCTGCTGTCTCAACAATGGATGGAGGTCCTCAATGCCAAACAGGAAATCAGAGCTGTCTCCCTTGACATATCACGTGCCTTCGATACGGTCTGGCACCCAGCTCTGCTCACCAAACTCTCCTCCTATGGTATCCATGGAAATCTCCATGCATGGCTTGCGGACTTCCTCTCTGGTCATAGTCAACGTGTGGCCCTGAATGGATTTCTCTCATCTCCCCTTCCCGTTCAGGCTGGAGTTCCCCAAGGCAGTGTGCTGGGCCCTGTGCTTTTTCTGGTCTTTATCAATGATCTCTCCGACTCTCTGGAAAATCCTCTGTATCTCTTTGCTGATGACTCCACTCTCTGCCGCTCCATTCCTCTTCCCTCAGATCGGCAGTCTGCAGCCTCCTCACTCTCTGAAGACCTGGACAAAATCACAGACTGGTCAAACATGTGGAACATGTCTTTCAATCCTGACAAATCTCACACTCTTACTATGTCTCTCCGAAAAGATCGACTGGACAACCCTCCCATCTACTTTCTCAACAATCCTCTCCAAGAAGTTCTGTCGCTCAAGCTTTTGGGTCTCACCATCTGCCATGATCTTTCTTGGGAAAACCACATTTCCAAGCTGGCCTCCAAAGCCAGTCGCTGACTGGGCATCCTCCGTCGTGCGAAGTCCTTCCTAGGCACACCTGAGCTCCTCACCACATACAAGGCTTTCATCCGCAGCTCAATGGAATACTGTTCTCCCCTATGGGCTGGTGCTCCTGCCTCACACCTGGCTCGGCTTCACGCTGTTGAATCCAAGGCTTTCAGAATCATTGGAATCTCCCGCGATGAAGCTATCTCTGAGGGCCTTTCACTCACTCACCGCAGGCAGGTAGGTGGTCTTTCTGTCTTCTACCGACTCCTCTCCGGCCTTGCTCCCCCAGCTCTCTCTGTGCTCTGTCCCCAAAATATTCCTACAGGTCGCACAAGATCTGCCAGCCACCCTCTGATGGTTAAACTGCCGAAATCTCGGCTCTCTGCTCACCTTCACTCTTTCATTCCTCTTTTCTCCCGCCTCTGGAACAAACTCCCACACTCACTTCAATCACACTCCTCCCTCCAGGTCTTCAAAACAGCTGTTCACCACCATCTCTTATCTTCCCCCATCCAAAACCTTGATCTTTTCTACCCCCACTAATTCACCCCAGATCCACCTTGTTTGAAATTCCAACTTCTTTCCTGGAAGTCTTGGCAGTGTCCATATGTTTTATACCTCTCCCACCCCCCCCCCTCTCCCATGCCTCCCCCCCAAAGCCCTCTCCCTCCCACAGTTCTCTCGATGTCTCCATGTCTCTCGGTCCCTGCTCTCAAATGTTGTGTTTGTGTCCTTCCCCCTCTCTCCCCATCTTGTCTACCGCTCCCGATGTTATTTGTTTTGTGTCTGTCTTTCTGTGTGATTAATGTTCGCTCTTTCACGAGCCTCGATCTTGTATACAAAAAAAAAAAAAAAAAAAAATACACAGAAATCAAAATCAAAACCCATAACTTGTATTCTCAGTGATAATACGGATGATATACCTTCACCTCAAGATTTAGATAAATCAAAAAAGAACCTCGTTATCTTTGATGATTGTGTTAATGAGAGAAACCAAACAGTAATGGATAGCTACTATACAAGAGGGAGACATTCTTCTTGTAATTGTATTTATCTTAGTCAGTCATATTTTCAACTCCCTCGGCGCTCAATAAGAAACAATGCCAATACTTTTATTTTATTTAAGTTAAATTCAATAGATGTAAATAATTTTTGGAGAGCTAATTGCTCTACGTTATGTAATAAAAAAGAATTTGAAAATTATATGAAACACACGTTTGGAAAATATAAATATATTGTTATGAAACAAGATGAGATACTCACTGATATTTTACACACATAAATGACAACTATTATTATTAATCTTGTGGGTAAATCTGCTTCAGGAAAGAACTTTCATAAATCTAAACTCTTGAATAGTAAAAATGAAAAGATTGTAAGTTTTTTTTAAAACACCCTATGATTCGTTTTGTAAGTACTACAACCAGAGCAATGCGACCAGGAGAAGTAGAAGGGAAAGATTATTACTCCATTTCAATGGAGAAACATATGCGATTGAGGAACGAAGGTCAAATATTTGAGGAGGTCTCTCTTGGTTCTACAAAATATTCACATTGTAAGAGTGAGTTAAATATAGTAAAATCTAATGGTCTTGGGATTTTAGAAACTAATCCTGAAGGAATGAGACAAATTATTAAACATTTGCGTGGTGATGGAGTTAAGATTTTATCATTCGGTTTTGATATCGATGAGGAGACTCAACGCAAATGTATGAAAAGCAGAGATACAAGTATTAGTGAAGAAGAAATAACAGCTCGTATTAATACCAATAAAGAATTTGATAAAATATTTAAAGAAAAGGATTTATTTCAACACATTTACTATAATGACGAAGAAAAGGAAAATTTTCCCATTAACCTTTACAATTCATTAAATGATATTTTTCAATAAATAAATACAGAAAATGATTACTGAAGAAAGAGCAAGAAAGTTTAAAGAACATCAAGAGTTGGTTTCAAAAGTTGTAAAGCAACAGGAAGAGATAAAGAAGAAACGGAGACAGAAACTAACTGGTGAAGAAGCCTTTGAAAGAAAACAAGAGAAATTTTTTAAACCACTTTTGAAAACTCAACACTCACCTACAGTTCCCACAGTAGAATTTACTCCAAAAAAAACTTCAAATGCTCAAAGATTTTAGTCAAATGACGGCGCATGAACTTGGAGAATTAGAATATGATGATGAAAGATTATTTCGGAAACTTGAGGAGGTAAATCAACCACCTAATTATGTTGTGGAAGCTCTTCAAAACAATGAATATTCGGTGGGTTCAAAAACCAGAGCAGGTCTCATTCCAACAGAAGAACAAGCACAGTTCCATCTTGTGAAAGAAAAGTTATTGATATTTAATGATAAATTGGTGTTCTTAAGTTCTGCTCAACCAAATGTTGAATTAACTCCAAGATTAATGTTTCTTCTAACAAACTCCGGATTCAGCGGTTAAAAATATTTTGATGAACCACTTGATATGGAAAATGCAGAAGATAGGGTATATATTGATTTACTAAACTCACTTGATTATGGAGTTTCTGTTTCCGGTAAAAGTAAGAAGAATGAGAAGGAGAAACATATTATTGATGCTTTAAGTAAGCTTGGTTCGGGTGTTAGTTTTCTTCCAAATGACCCATCACAATTAGTTAATAGGTTATTATTGTTGTTAGGTAGTAAGAAGGCTGGAAACAACAATTGTTTTAATGAAGCATCCGCCATTTTAGATCAGTTGATGAATATGAAAATAATTAATAAATGTCAATACAAAGATATTTTATTAGATATTAAATAAGATGAGAAGCACAATTCTTAGTTTTAATTTCACAACGAGTGATTACACAGCTTCATTCCCTTACCCACTACAACTTGACCCCACAAAAGAATATGAGGCTTCTTTGTTGTCAATGGAGACGTATAATACCTTGTTTAATATCACAGAGAAAAACAATAAGTTTAGTTATAATCCAGGAAGTGGATATAAAACTATAACCGTTTCACCCAGAGCTTACGAGATTTCTCAAATATCTTCTGAAGTCTCTCGCCTTATGAAAGAAAAAGGTGATGAACCAAAAAATATGGTAATAGATATTCAAAAACACACTTCAAAATCAACGATTAAACTTAAAAATAATTATAACGTTGATTTCATGATTGAAAATTCGTTTAGAGAGCTATTGGGTTTCTCTTCAAAAAAGATTGAAACTAACGGGACGTCTTACAGTGATAATGTCATTCAAATATCCTCCGGTATAAATTCAGTATTAATTCATTGTGATTTGATTGATGGTGTTTATAACGATGGAATAAGAACAAATACAATATTTTCATTCAGTGCATACTCAACCCCGATTGGTTATAAATATAATATGGAACCAAAAAATCTTGTCTATTTACCTGTGTCAGGAAAAACCATATACAGAGTAAATTTTAGGATAACCGACCAAGATAATCGTATGATATCCTTTAATGATGAAATTATATCCATCAGAATTCACCTGCGTGAAGTTTTTTTTGATAAATAAATAATGGTTATTGTGAGAAAACACGAGTTGGGAAAATATAAAATAATTACAGGGGATGGGATGTTCCTTTCACCATACTATAAGGGTGAAGGTATGTTTCTTGGTAGAGGATACTATAAACCAAAGAGACAATGGGGTGTGGGACATCAATTTAGAAATAAAGGAGATGGGATAATTGATACTCTAATGGGTATTGGTTCAACCATCCTTAAACATAAAGACCTAATTGGTTCAACTGCTTCTGCCGTGGGAAATGTAGCGGGTGCTATAAAGAGTATAAAAGATGCTCAAAAGGAGTCTCATAAATTACAAGCAATCAAAGAAATTAAAAAAGGTAAAACTCAACTATCTTCACAAGAACGACAAAAAATCATTAAAATACTTGGGTCAGGGTTTCAACAATTTTAATGCAATATAAATACAAGTATGGAAGCGATTCATAGTATCTATGATTTGGATGATACGATTATCATTTCAAACTCCACTAAAAAGGAAGACTATTTTAAGGTAAATGCTATAACAGGAACAGACTGGAATTCAAACAGAACAAAAAGTTTTGAAATAAATAATCAACAAACTTACTTGAATATAGCTGATAGTTTCTCGGTGTAAATTTAAATTCACTAAGACTGCGGCTAATACTAATGCTACACTCGTAAATGATTTCTTCTGGAAAATGTTTGATAGTGTCCGCCTGTATATTGGAACACAAGAGGTTGAAGCGGTTGATTATGTCTCTGCTACATCTGAAATGATGAAATTTACACTATATTCGTTTAGTGATAGAATGGGTAAGGGAGCTGTTGAAGGTTTTATTCCTGATATGTCAACGGGAACAAATGCTGACCCTGGTTATAGTCAAAGGAAGGCAATGTATAATGATGATACAAAAGCAGAGAATAGTTTTACCGTAGCAGTACCTCTTAAAGGTATATTTGGATTTTGTGATTATGATAAAGTTTTGAATGGGCTTAAAATTAGATTTCAACTACAAAGGAATGATAATGTAAATAGATTGCTTTTTGGGGCTCAAAATGCTTTTGGTGATAATAATAAATTTGTTATTAATGATTTGTGTTGGTATATCAGCGAATATACTCCTAGTCTTAAAACGGAAGAGATGTTAAACAGAAGACTTAACTCAAAGAAACCGCGAAATGTATCATACCTTAAAAGAAGATGTCAACACGTTAAACTGGAACACACTACCTACACTTGGAATTTGGGTGTTCTTCAAGGAAAGCCACGATACCTATGGCTCATTTTTAAAAAACCAGATGGGGAGGAGGGTACTGATAAGAATAATGCGCTGAGTGATAATGCTAAGGTGAAACAACTTCGGGTTTCTCTTGATGGCACATTTTATCTGCGAGATAGATTGGAAATTGATTGGGAAAAAAATGATTATGCGGAAGCCTACAAGTCTTACCAAAAGGGGTGGGAAAGCAATGGTAATAATGATCCTATTTTGGATATAGTTGCATTTCAAAAACTTTATACAATCTATGCAATTGACCTGAGTTCTCAAAAGGAAACTATAAAGTCTAATAGAGTGGATACTTCTCTATACATTGAAAGAGGAGAGAATGAAGAAGTTGATGCTTATTGTTTGCTTTTGGAAGAAACAGAATGACAGATTAATACAGATAATGGTGTTATGATTAATATCACATAGGTTTTTTCTCATAAATAAATGGTAGGGGTATATGTTAATCAAATCAATCTTAATAAATTAACATCTTGTATTCAAAATCAAAAGCCTTGTATTATTAATGTTAATACAATTCAAAGAAAAGGAGCAGTAAGAATTGATGTTTTACTCACAAGAGAGCTGGTGAAAACACTAAATGATGTTGGATCACTTAAAATTAAAATGACAAAACCTATGTTGAAGAAATATTCAACACGGGAAACGAGTGGAGGATTTCTACCATTTCTAATTCCTTTATTTGCTGGTTTGAGTGCGGCAGGAGCATTGACTGGTGGTATTTCAGCAGCGGTAAAAACTGCTAACGAAAGGAAGGCACAACTAAAAGCTCAAAAAGAATTGGAAAGACATAACAAGGAGTTGGAGAAACAAATTAGTGGAAGTGGTGTAATTGTAGATTTTGCTCAAAAACTTGAAAGTCTACCTGATAAAGCTAGATTGTTGGTTGGAGATATGCTTTCCTCTATCGCTCAAGCGGGTGTTAAACTAACTAAACGGGGTAATGGATTGTATCTTTCTCATAAATAAATGGATAAATGGTTTAAACAATTTGGAAAGAATACAACGTCAAATATAGAACGAGCTAAGTATTGTAAAAAACTAAAAATGGATAACGTGGTAATCTGTATGAGAGATGAATTAATACATATAAATAAGAATACAAATAATATTATTATGAATTTAGACACACAGAATGGTTCTCATTGGGTTTGTATTCATAATAGTCAGGATAAATATTATTTTGATAGTTATGGTATGCCACCACCTGTTGAAGTAATACAATTCTTACAGAATGGTGTTTATCAAACATTTCAAGTTCAAGAAATTAATTCTAAATGTTGTGGTCAATTATGTTTATATGTATTATTTCAACTCAACAATAATGAAAATTTTTATGATATCATTTTTAATCTAATATAAATGACTTATGTTGGAAAAGATGGTTCTATCTTTGGAGAATCCTCTCAGGATATTGATTTATCAAATTATTATACAAAGGCACAGGCTGAACGACAAAAATATAGTATAAGTAAAAATATTAATATGAAGAATACTTATAAATTAATCAATTATCCAAACCCTACAGATGTGAATGACTTAATTAGATTCAGTGATTTATCACAATATATATTTTTAAAGAAAACAGCACGTTTTGTTAAACAAGTAAAATTTACAACCACAACACCTGGTTATACTGACCATACACCTTTCCTCATTAAATTTAACTATCTGCTTACAATTGAATTTTATAAAGAAGGACATATATTTAATATGCGAATTAATAAATGGGGGTATGATATGCCTGATTTAGGGTATAATTGGTCTTTTTCAATAAACTTAGAAGACCTACATGATTTTAATCAGTCTCGTAAAGAGGAATATTATCCGCTTCGTGAGGATAAGGATTTATGTGGAAGTACAATTAATAAACAACAAATACATGGTTTTAAGAAAAGAAAAATATATGATAGTATAGCGATGGTTAGCATGACAAAGAAGGAAGGTAATGAGATAAGGATAGAAAGCCGAGGAATACAAACCGATTTGGTAGTGGGAAGATGGGGTGGTATTACCTGTCATAATATTAATCTCACATATATTTCTGATACATAAATGGCAGGAAGAAGACTACAAGAGAATTATAATTTTTGTATTCAAGGATACCTACAAGAAAAGGGTGCTCGGTATTACATACCTTATGATGTGGAGCATATACATGGGAATTTTGTCATTAAAAACTGGCCTTATACTGATATTGTTAAACCCACAAATAGAGACTTGTTTAAAATATTAAATAAAAATGAACTTCTCAAAGTTATGAAATACAAAACTCTTTTAGAAATCATCAACAAATCTTATTGGTATCCTATTATGAGAAAAATAATTTTAGATACAAGAATATCTCAAAATCCAGATGAGTATATGTATAATATTCTTTGGGGCTCAAACTCAAGGGTAGCAAGGGATGAGGAAGGAGTTGAAGAAGAGAAGGAGGAAAGAGAGAAAAAGGAGAAGGAGGAAAGGGAGAAAAAGGAGGAGGAAAGGGAGAAAAAGGAGAAGGCGGAAAGGGAGAAAAAGGAGAAGGAGGAGAGGGAGAAAAGGGAGAAAAGGGAGAAGGAGGAGAGGGAGAAAAAGGAGAAGGAGGAGAGGGAGAAAAAGGAGAAGGAGGAGAGGGAGAAAAAGGAGAAGGAGGAGAGGGAGAAAAGGGAGAAGGAGGAAAGAGAGAAAAGGGAGAAGGAGGCAAGAGAGAAAAAGGAGAAGGAGGAGAGGGAGAAAAAGGAGAAGGAGGAGAGGGAGGAAAGGGAGCAAAGAGAGAGGGAGGAAAAATATAAAAAGATGGAAATCAGTGAGATTCGTAAAAGATTGAGTGTATTACAACAAATAAATCAATCTCAACGCACCAAAGAGGAAAATAAAGAATTAACAACTCTTACTAAGATAATGATTTTAAAAATGGTTGAGATGAGTTCAGCGAGGAGATTTACATGAAGAAGACAAAGGTCATATAGTTGATGATGCTATTGACTTTAGTTGGTTTTATTTGTAAATAAATGGAGGAGAGAGTGAAGGCATTCCTAAGGATTCTTTATGTTTTAAAAATTAAGATAGAAATGTATATGTTGAAAACCAAAAATGTTTTGATACTCTGTTGGAATTTTTCTGATAAATAAATATGAGTTATTGTCTCAAATGTAAAAAGAAAACCAAATCTAAAAATATCTCTTATGTTAAAGCTAAAAATAATAGAGTTTATCAAAAAGGAATATGTGAAGTGTGTGGCTCTAAAAAGTGCCAATTCATCTCTCCTAAAAGTGGAGGAGACATACAAAAGTTTCTGTCAGGAAGTAAATTTACAACAACTGGAATTCCTGGGGAACTACATCTACCTGGATATTCTTTCTGTGGTCCTGGAACAAACCTGGATAAAAGATTAGATGAGGCTGACAATCCTAAACCTTGGTCCAAGCCGATAAATAGGGTTGATGAAGTGTGTATGAAGCATGATATTGCTTATGGGAATACCACTACATTGGATGAAAAACATGAAGCAGACAGAGAAATGTTGTATAATTTGTCCTTGATACGAAATCCTACATTGAGAGAGAAAGTTGATAGGTTTATTGTGAAAAAAATGATAAGTGCTAAATTGAAACTTGGTCTTGGTTATTCCCCAAAAAACGATTAAACTCCAATGATGTTATCAAGACTGAGGAGCTTTTGGCTAATGAATTACATAAACCTATAATCACAAAGTTTAAAAGAAGGAAGGTTTATTCTAAATACACCGACCACATATGGTCCGCTGATTTAATTGAACTAAATAATGATAAGGGATAAAGGTATGCTTTAACCGTTATTGATTTGAGGAGTAGATTTGCTTGGGTTGTTCCTTTAAAAAATAAAAGGGGTGATACTTTAATGTTAGCCTTTAAGCTAATATTTGGTAGGGATAAAAGAAAACCAAAGAAACTGTGGACCGATGAGGGAACAGAGTTCTATCACAAAATATTCATGAAATTTCTTAAGGGGAAGGGTATTAAATTATACAGCACCTTTAATGAAGGAAAGGCAGTTGTGATTGAGCGTTTTAATCGTACTTTGAAAGAGAAATTATATAAAAAATTCACACAACTCAGTTCTCAAAAATGGGTGTATTTAATTCAGGATATTGTAGATGATTACAATAATACAGTTCATTCATCAACAAAATCAAAACCAACGGAAACATTTACAAAATTAGAATATGAAAAGGAGATTAATTTGAGAAAGCCCAAGTTCAAAGTTGGTGATATTGTAAGAATATACAAATGGAAAAGTCATTTTGAGAAAGGTTATACACAAAAATGGACTAATAAATTATTTAAAATCATTGATGTAATGGATACAGTCCCTTGGACCTACAAATTATATGATTTAAATGGAGAAGAAATCTTGGGTTCATTTTACTCGCAAGAATTACAAAAAACACAAGTAAAACAGCTGTTCACCACCATCTCTTATCTTCCCCCATCCAAAACCTTGATCTTTTCTACCCCCACTAATTCACCCCAGATCCACCTTGTTTGAAATTCCAACTTCTTTCCTGGAAGTCTTGGCAGTGTCCATACGTTTTATACCTCTCCCACCCCCCCCCCCCCTCCCCATGCCTTCCCCCCAAAGCCCTCTCCCTCCCACAGTTCTCTCGATGTCTCCATGTCTCTCGGTCCCTGCTCTCAAATGTTGTGTTTGTGTCCTTCCCCCTCTCTCCCCATCTTGTCTACCGCTCCCGATGTTATTTGTTTTGTGTGTCTGTTTGTCTTTCTGTGTGATTAATGTTCGCTCTTTCACGAGCCTCGATCTTGTATACAAAAAAAAAAAAAAAAAAAAAAAAAAAGCAGATAATACCCTTGAAAATTATAAATAAATAAATTAAATGTAATGGGGATACGTTTTTAAATCTGTGAACTCCAAACACAGAATCCCACAACTTTTAAGTTGGGGCTTAACTTTTGTGTGTGTATAATGGGGATACGTTCTTGAGATCTGTGAACCCCAAACACAAAATCCCTCAACTTTTCAGTTGGGGCTTAACTTTTGTGTGTACAATGGGGATACGTTCTTGAGATCTGTGAACCCCAAACACAGAATCCCTCAACTTTTCAGTTGGGGCTTAACTTTTGTGTGTGTGTATGTGTGAGTGAGTCATAATAATATACAAACCCTAACCCAACCCCATCCCTAACCCAAACCCTTCCCTAACCCAACCCCAACCCCATCCCTAACCCAACCCCATCCCTAACCCAACCCCTTCCCTAACCCAACCCCATCCCTAACCCAACCCCTTCCCTAACCCAACCCCATCCCTAACCCAACCCCATCCCTAACCCAACCCCTTCCCTAACCCAACCCATCCCTAACCCAACCCCATCCCTAACCCAACCCCATCCCTAACCCAACCCCATCCCTAACCCAACCCCATCCCTAACCCAACCCCATCCCTAACCCAACCCCATCCCTAACCCAAACCCTTCCCTAACCCAACCTATCCCTAACCCAACCCCATCCCTAAACCCAACCCCATCCCTAACCCAACCCCATCCCTAACCCAACCCCATCCCTAACCCAACCCCATCCCTAACCCAACCCCATCCCTAACCCAACCCCATCCCTAACCCAACCCCATCCCTAACCCAAACCCATCCCTAACCCAACCCCTTCCCTAACCCAACCCATCCCCAACCCAACCCCATCCCTAACCCAACCCCATCCCTAACCCAACCCATCCCTAACCCAACCCCATCCCTAACCCAACCCATCCCTAACCCTCACATTCAAAATCCCAACCCTAACCCAACCCCATCCCTAACCCAACCCCAACCCTAAACCTCACATTCAAAATCCCACCCTAACCCAACCCCATCCCTAACCCAACCCCATCCCTAACCCTCACATTCAAAATCCCACCCTAACCCTAACATAATCTTTTTTTCCTTTTCTTTTTTAAAATACGTATTTCAATATTTTTTTTTCTTTTTTTTAAATACGTATTTCAATATTTTTTTTTTTCCTCTTCCTCCAATTCTGTCTTTCAAGGCTTTCAAGTTGGAAAAAGTAGAAATGGGAAGAAAGTATTTTCCAGCATCTTCTTCCCCGAACTTTCTTGATATTGCTGAAATACATGTAAAATATATATATATATTACTTATCTAATATTGAATGAAATAACATATACTTTAATTGATTATTAATCAACTGAACTTACCTTAAATCAAACGTCATTAAAGAAAGAACATTGTTCATTGCTTTAGAATCCAAAGAGCCTCCAAGGTAAAACTATTTTGTTGGATTATCAAGGTAAAACTCGTTCTCTTGGTCATGGTTGCTCAAAAGGTCTTTAAACAAATCGATCATTTCACCCCAGATTGTGGCAAAAGTGGTATTTTCATTTTGTATCTCAGATACAATTTCCTGTGAGAGAAAATAACAACGTATTAATTAATTATTTTTTACATTTAATACACAATTATTATATGTATATTAAAATAAAATATTACCTTCATTGATGAGAGATTTGAATCGAGTTTATCAAGGTGAAGGTTGAGCTCCACACAGGTAGAGTCTCCAAAATAGACCCCACAGGCAGAGTCTCCAAAATGAAACCAGTTTTCAAAGTCTCCACGGTAAAACTCTTTTCCTAATTTTATGAAATTTAGTGAGTCTCCAAGGTAGGCTCCACAGTTAGAACCATCTAGGCAGACCTCATAATTTGTTTTTCCCAAATTTAGTGAGTCTCCAAGGTAGGCTCCACAGTTAGAACCATCGAGGCAGACCTCATAATTTGTTTTTCCCAAATTTAGTGAGTCTCCAAGGTAGGCTCCACAGTTAGAACCATCTAGGCAGACCTCATAATTTGTTTTTCCCAAATTTAGTGAGTCTCCAAGGCATAACTCTTTGGCTGGGTCATCAAGGTAGAACTCGTTCTGTGGGTCTTGGTTGTTCAAAAGGTCTTCAAATAAATCGATAATTTCACTCCAGGTTGTGGCAAAAGTGGTATTTTCATTTTGTATCTCAGATACAATTTCCTGTGAGAGAAAATAACAACGTATTAATTTAATACAATATTATTATTTATATAAATCAAGCTCTGTGAATATTAAAAGAAACTTTGCTAACTCTTACACGAGTCTTATCTAAAAAAAAAAAAAAAAAAAAAAAAAAAAATCAAATAAATAAATAAATAAATAAATAAACTTACCTCCATTGATAAGAGGTTCGAGTCCAGTTTATCAATCTGGAGGTTCAGTTCTACACAGGTAGTAGGACTCCAAGGGATACCATTTCATGTCAGCACAATAGTCCATTCTCAGGAGAAGCAGAAAGCGTGTTTAAAAAAACCTGTGTGATCGGTACCTTTTATAAGAAGGACGGGGTGTGTCATTTCCTGTGGAAATTCCCTGGGCATGTCTTAACTGAAAATGATGTGATGGAAATTCCCTGAAAATGATGTAATGTCCTAACTGAAAATGATACAATGGCAGAGTTTAGAAAGTGGGTGGGGCTTAGCAAAAAGTGGGTGGGGCTTAAAAAGTGGGTGGGGCTTAGTAAAAATGGGCGGGCCTTAGCAAAAGTGGGCGTGGTTTAACAAAAAAGTGGGCGGCGCTTAACAAAAAGTGGACAGAGCCGACCAAAATGTGTGTGGCACAGGAGGCGCTCAGACAAGAAGAACATTAAGGGAGGTTTATCATTTTATCTTAGCTCAGTTAAAATATCTTGACAAAGAACCAAACTCAAACATATACTTTGTTAATATATTAGATGGTGAAGAGAGTTGAAGGAGAATTAAATTATTTCCTACGCATAAACAAATATTTGTAGGATCATTGTTTGAGTGGTCTACTCGTGATCATTGATAGTAAGAGTACCATAAGACCAAGGGGGGATCATTGTTTGAGTGGTCTAATGAACAACATTAAGGATTGGTGTCAAAAGGCTAAAAGGTTCGTAAAGAGGTGAGAGGAAAATTAACATGTAAGTGAATGGGTCGATGTTTGAGTGGGTCAAAGATAATCTGCCAGATGATATGTAGAAGAAGGATTATAGGTCTATAAGGGAAAACAAATATTTGTAGTGTTTGAGTGGTCTAATGAACAACATTAAGGATAGGTACTATAGACAAAAGGTTCATAAAGATTAGGGTGGGAGAAATAGAGGTGTTAATGGGCAATGAGGTTAAGAGGAAAATTAACATGTAAGTCGATGGGAAAATGAGAGTGTCCCAGAAGCAACATATATACACTACTGCCACGACGCGCACCGGAGGCCGCTCCGGCCACCATACGACGGACCCTTCCGGGTCCTACGACGGGACAACAAGTCCTTCGGCGTCAGCATCGGCGGCCGGGCGGACCGGATTTCGGTGGACCGCCTCAAGCTGGCCCACATGGACGAAGGCCAGCCGCCACGGCTGGCTCTCCCACCGCGGCGCAGCCGCCCCCCGTCCACTGCACCCCCCGTCCGGCCACCCGCCACCACACCGGAACCCCCCCCCCCCCCCCCCGCGACCAGCCAGGGGTCATTTCGGTCGGGTCATCCGGACCCCCCTCAGGTTGACCTTCCTGGACCAAGTCGATTCTGGGGGGGGCGTGTGTAGCGACCCATGGGTCCCCCAAAGCTCGAGACCAGCAACAGAATCTCCTGGCCCAAGCCGGTGACGTAACCGGCGGCCAAACCACGGCGCCGAGGTTATAATCCTTTGCACCTGTCGGTCACATGACCACCAAAGCGTGCCTCGCCTGAGAGGCGGGGCTTTGGTTCTGATGTATGCTTTTTGGTTTGGATATATATATGCGAACCCGATAAACGGGCTTTCAGAGTTCCCGAGATGACTATACAATAAACATCTTCTCGGACGAGTTTGTGTCTTGTCCGTCACTTCGTCCGTCTCAAGCAGGAGCGCTGCTCCTTCACAAGCAAGCCTAGATTATGTACGTATACGCACCATCCGAGTCTACATGTCATAGATTAAATGTCACAGGAGTGTCTCGGAGCGACGGTCGTCCGAGTTCTTATAGACGCCTCTCAGTGGTTAGAGAGAGCATCACACCTGGGTTCAACTTAGACACATTTTCATTACACTGACGTCACCGGTCCTCCCTACCAATCAGTCCGTCGCCTCTCGACCTCTAGAATGTCCGAACCACGTCAGTCCCTCACCATTGGCCGAGCGCTTCACGCTCTCCTCCTCATGCCATCAGTCGGTGGCCAATCAGTTAGTCGCTTCTTCCTACCAATCAGCTGGTCGCTCTTTGCTCTGCCCCTGGCCAATCACGAGTCCCTCCCTACCCTGGTCTTCCCATTGGTCGACACCTGGCCGACTGGTGTGATCTCCCCATCAACTCCTCGACCAATCCATCGCGAGGTGGGCATGGCCTCAGCCGACCCGAACAATGTTTTATCCCATGTTGGCGTAATGCGTGGCCGCTTCCTGCCTGTTCTTCCGGTGAGTTTTATTGTGGGGGAGAATTTAATTAGTAAGTGTGTGCTGTTGAGCCTGACTAGTGTCTATGGTGTAGTGCCATATGGAAGAATGGATAAATCACAGGTCTCATGAACAGGGGAATTAGCATAATCCCTACTCTAGTTATCACAAGGATCATCCTTGTATGATAACAAAGATACACTTATGCGAACAACCCGTCTAAACAAACTTATTACATGTGGGGTTCCCCATCACGATAATCGCAGCACTCTACCTATACAGATCTACCTGAATCTATATATCACACTACACCAAAATTCATAACACAGTCCCCCACCTGGAACCGTAGCCCCTGCAAGGTTCACTGCAGGTGCTACCATTCCAGTCTTAACACTTACTGCCTCACACTTAATTAACTTATGAAATAAATCAGGAGGGCTGTGGGAAGTTTGTCGAAGCTACCTACCTATGCTCCTTAACATGCTACCCCCTTAAACAACCATGCATTTCAAATATGTACAATGATTAGAAGTTCGTGCTCCTGGGAAGGAAGAGAAAAACAACACGCAAATCTAACTTAACCACAAAACTTAACCAAAACTTGCAAAAATTTCAATAAACATTTATACAACCCCTTCCTACAGACCGCACCCCCCCCCCCCCCCGGTGGATGCCACAAGATTCAACGTTACCTGTGGGGCCATCCCAATGCACCCCAAATTTCCGTGGGCCCTGTTACAGGTGAGTAACATGGCTTGGTGGATTTTGCCCACATTCATTCAATCATTCAACACAAACCCATAACCACTCATACACATTCCAAAAACCAAACATTCCAAAAATCAACAAAGCACTTATTCCACCCCCCCCCCCTCCCCCACCTGCAGGACCATGGCATAGATGTCATACACATGTGTGTGCGTTTCTCTACTAGGCAGCGGGGAGGTACCATCCAAGTAAGATGGTGGGGGTGCTTCAGGCTGTGGTGTCCGCAGTCCCAAAAACAAGTCACCCGACTTAAAACTTCTTCGTCCCCCCGTCCCCCCCGTCCCCTTTACCTCTTGGCCCCGTGACAGCCAAACAGCTCCTTACACTGTCAACCCACTGGTGGGGGTCTCCACACACTAGGCTCCATTGCCTCAAGCTTCCTTGCAGCCTCAAGGGTCGCCAGGAGTCTCTCACCCCAGGGCGCCCAAACAGACCCCATCACCGACTGGCTCCAATTTCCAGACACCACTGGCTGCCAGGAGTAATCACTGTGGAGGGGAGCCGCAGTCAATGCTCCTCCAGAGTTTTATCCGTACCTGTGGACACACACACCTTCCCCACCCACAAAATCCACAACAACATTTCCTCCCCCACTGCAATTCAATTATCAACCACATATCCATGAGAAGATGTTACAAAAGAGGTGTTTCCAAAAGTTGCTGCCATGGCCTGCTTATCATCATGTGAAATCCCTATTCACATTTAACCATTTCCATACATATTTCAAAACACAATCACTCATATTCAATTTCCATTCTCCCAACCACACCAAAACACAAACACCTCTACACAAAAACAAACGCCACCCACAAGACACTGTGTAACACACATTCCAACCCCTCACCGCCCATGCCATCATTCTCACCCGCCCCCTATTCCAAATATTACATGTCCCCAATTTCTCAAGCAAGTACTGAAGCCTGGGACAGTACACCTCAAAGCACTTACCTCACCTCTGGTGTGCATGTATTTGCTGGTTGGTCAGGTCCAAAGTGTCATCCACACGACAAAATCCCAAAATGTATCCCTTTGGGCCCACCAAATTCTTCCAAATTTCCTTTTATCTCCACAGTACTGGCAAGTATGTGGATCCGCCACCCCCAGTGACTTCTACTGTACGACTACATTTGGCAACGACAGCTCCGCACCTCTACTGTGCAAGGATCATCAGGACAAGCTGAGCAGCCAAAACGTCAACATGGCCCATGAGCGTCCATAAGGGTGCGACCCACCATCCATCCTTCGGCCCCCCTGTGAGGAACATGGCTCCTCTAGCCCCAGCTGGCCAATGTGGTGAGCACCTGCTGTCAACACTACCACACCCACAAACATTGGCCCTGGGGGCAGCTGTCACAGTGCGTGGCATCCACAACACATCACCTGCACCGCCCACATCCCCCAGTCCACACAACTGCAGCCCCCAGTGCCCACCCACACTCGACCACACCAAGGTCTAGCAGACAGCCATGCTCCACCAGGAGACTCACCCAGAAGACATGGTTCACACATGTTGGACACCCATAGCACCACATTGACCCCCAGACTACCCAACTACATCACCACAACCCCACGTCCCAAATATCAGCGCAGTCGCCCCCATAGCCAGTTGAAGGCTGTGTCCTGCTAGTCCATCAATTTTATTTGAGCCTCCATCACTTTGGTCTAACACACCTGGATCAATAATGGTGCCACTGCTGTCAGTGTCCACCATGGCCTCTCAAAATTCACCCTTAAATTTGCATCTAATCCTCTGATTACCAGTGCCAAATATTTTTCACAATTCACTAATCTCACCAAAGAAGGATGCTTCTCCATACACATGCCAGCCTAGCATGGCCCATATGCTCGGATCGTTGCAATCTCCCGATTCATCAATCTCATGGCACTCTTCCCAAGCCGAGAGTCCACAAATCACAGCGGCACATCTGTGGAAGATCACTCTCACACCATCATGTTCCACAGATGCCCCAATGGTTGTCCAGTAAGCTATAGCATTCCTGTCCATGCAGATCGACCCGCATCCATAGACCAGCACAGCATGGCAGGTCAACATATGCTGGCTGTCCCAGAGTCTCAGGGAGAGGCTGCCAGGCCACATGCCCAGGCAGTCACAACATCAGGCCCATGTTGGCCGTCCGTGACGCCGCCACCAAGGCGCGAGCCACAACACCTCCCCCTAGTGGTCCTCAATATACGCCATCCCAGGCCTGAGAAACCACCTCGGACACCCCTGGTGGTCTTAACCCCCACCAGGGTCCAGTGACCCTGCCGGCCTGAGACACACACTCAGGCGGCGCCCCGATGGACAAGGGACGCCACACTCCACCAGACCCCCCGTGGGGCCCAGGTCGTACCATGACACCCATGGTCGGACCCCACGTCCAAATCTCACCAGCATAGCCCCCCAGCTGGCTGGCATAACCAAATTTCCAAAGGGGCACCTTTTCCCTGAGGCCATCCCCACTGACCTCTCCTGGTCCGAATTCCGCAGCCCGGGGACCAACTCCCACCAAGGCTGTGCGAAATCAATTTCCCATTTAAATATAAGTTTCTTTTTAATAATTTCTATCTCCCCTGCCAAACAGCAGCTGCAGGTAGCAACCTCCTCCTTGGGTTGCTCTGCCCCTCCCTGCAGCTGTTCCACATTTCCTATGGGGACCAGATCTTTCGAGGCTCTATTTCCTAACTCTTCCATGTCCAAGTCCAGCTCGGAGCCAAAACACTCCCCCAGCTGGGTATCCAATTTCAGAGCCTCTTGTACCAAATTGTTGTGCATGGAGAGGGTCCCCTCGGTCACCTCAACCTCCTCCTCGGACCGACTCAAGCTCAACCCCCAAACTCCCTTAGACCTGGTCAATCTCCCCCTCAATGGTGCTGCCACAGGTATCCAGCCGCTCCTCTCCAAATTCATTCACATCATCACCCCCAATCAGTTCTGGCCCCCACAGGCCTTGATCAATAAATACCCGGTCCGGCTCCGTCACATGGACCTCCAAGCTTGTTACCCCCTGTTGGTGTGTTGCGGCATCCACACCAGCCTGATAACCTTCCAGGCCTTCATGTAGCAAACATTCCCCATTTAAATTTGCACACTCCCCATTCACCTCCAATTGTTCATTCATCTCCCTAATTTCCTTCCCATGTTCACTCATTCATTCCTTCTATCTTTCCTTCCAGCCGAGCACTAATTCTCTTCATTTCTCCCTTCATTTCATCACTCATTCCCTTCATTTCATTTTTCATTTCCCCCATCTGCTCACCCTGGGCATCTATTTTGTTATTCAGTCGCTCCTCCATTCCCTTCATGTGTTCAGTATTGGCCCTCATTTGCCTTAATAATTGGTCCCAAACCTGGTCGGGTATCGCCGCCGCTCCATTTATTTCCCCCTCTTGGACAGGGGAGGTTTCATCTCTATTTTCAACTCCCTCTATATTCGGCTCACTTCCAACTTCCTCGGCATCCCCAATCCACATGCCCATTTCAGGGACCGCCATTACGCTGTTCGCTAAAGCGGTTCCCGTTCGCGTATTTTACCTCAGACAAAAAAAAAAGATTTAAATTTTTACAAAAACGCGATGTCACGCTTCATACACCCCAATTGACTATCAAAATTTGACACCCCGGTGGCCTGGTACTATGACTACCTCCCCCGCTACGAGGGGAAGACAATCGTTAAAATTTTTGAATACCGAATGCTGAGCACAATTTGCCCTCAGCTGGTGTCGAACTCGCAACCTTCAGACACCAAGTGTCCGCTAGGCTCGAATCCCACTCCTGACACCAAATGTCGTGTGCCTGCTCTCAGTTAAGACAGAGAGTGAGCCACGGATGGAAACGAGCGTTATGGAGGCGTTCAACTCAAATCGATGGCAGATGATATGCGAGGAGGAAGAAGAATACCGATTTACCTGGAAGGCCTGCGCAGGCGTCTACACCCTGCGAATTAACTCACACCAAAAACAGATTGTGAAGTTTACAAAAATACAACAACACAACAGGCATTTTAAGGCCATTTTCCCTGCTAGAGCGGGGGTTAGCCTTGCGGGCCCAATGACAATCTTCTCCATTTTACCCGAATTTTCTGCATCTCCCCTTGTTAACCACTTTGCCTGCATTTCTTCTTCAACCACCTTTAGCCAAGACTTTCTTGGTCTTCCCCGTCCTCTACTTCCTTCGACATTCATTTCCATCACTCTTCTCAACCAGTCACTTTCATCCTTCCTCAACACATGACCAAACCATCTCAACCTGTTTCTCTTCACAGCATCCATTACAGGCTCTATTCCCATCATCTTTCACAATTCATCATTTGTCTTCCTCTCTCTCTCAATGATACTCCACACATCCACCGAACCATTCGCATTTCCACCCTTTCCAGCCTTCGTTGCTGCTGTACGTTCATTACCCATGTCTCGCTCCCATAAATCATAACACTTCTCACACATGCAGCATACATCTTTCCCTTCAGCTTCAATGACACTCCCCTCCTCGTCAGCACGCCACTCAGTTCCCGAAACTTCTTCCATGCACTTCTCACTCGAGCAACCATTGCTGAGTCTGATCCGTCTTCTCCATTCAGCATGTCTCCTAGGTAGCAAAATGTTTTCACACCTTCCAGCTTCAGGCCATCTCCAAGATCCAACTCAACATTTCCTCTATTTGCAGCTCCCTCTATGCACACCTTACACTTGAATGTAGCTGCCACACCCTCTCAGACCACTACATTTTTGATGAACCCACTCAGCGCACATTGTACATTGAATGGAGTTCACTCCGACACCCTTCCTGCACACATCCGCTTCCCAGTTCTTTCCACCTCACCACATGCTTTACGACTTGCCATCACCTTCCTTTTTCCGATATTCACCTTCAGACCTTTTGTCTCCATACATTCCTTCCACATGTTCATCTTCTCCTTCAGTCCATCCATACTTTCCGCAATCAACACCAGATCATCTGCATACAACAACTCCCACGGTAAACCCTCCTTTACGTTCTGAGCCAGCACCTCCATCACAGCTACAAATAGTAGTGGACTTAGTACCGACCCCTGATGCACGCCCACCTTCACCTCAAACTCACCACTGTTCCCGTCCTTCATCCTTACAGCTGTGCGTGCTCTTTTGTACATTGCCATCACTACTCTGATCAACCATTCCTCCACTCCTAACTTCCTCAATGCCCATGTCACTACTTCACGTGGAACCCGATCGAATGCATTCTCCAGATCAACAAACCCAAGAAACAACTTCTTCCTCCTCTCCATGTTCTTCTCCTGCAACTGCCTTCCAATAAAAAGTGTGTCTGTCATTCCTCTTCCTGGCATAAATCCATATTGCATTTCGTCAATCTTCACTTTCTTCCTTATCCTCCTCTCCAACACCCTTTCCAATACCTTCATTCCATGCTCCAATAACTTTATCGCTCGATACGAGCCACAGTCCAGAGGGTCACCTTTCCCCTTGTATAGAGGGACGAGGGTACTCAGTTCCCAATCCACTGGAATGCGGCCTTCTTTCACCACCAGATTACACATCTCTGTCATTCTCTTCACACCATAACTTCCTGCTGCCTTCAACATATCTCCCACAACTCCCGTCAGCCCTCCCGCTTTTCTACTCTTCATTGCTTTTATCGCTTCCTCAACTTCCTTCTCAGTTATCTTCTCTGCCGGTCCTAAAACTGGGTTACTCTCGATGTTGCCATCCCATTCATTCTCTGTATTCAACAGCATTTCCATATATCTTTTCCATCTTCCTTTAATTCCATCTGGGTCCACAATGATTTGTCCCACTTCATCCTTCAAGCAACTCACCTCCATCACTTCACACCTCTCTTTCGCTATCTGCTTTGTAATCTTGAATACCGCTCTCTGTCCCTCTTCCAAATCCAAGCGTTCTCCGAACATTTTCCTACATGCCTCCTGCGCCTTTGCTACCTCTTTCTTTGCAGCCTTCTTGGCTGCCATATAACTTTCATGCTCTGCCTTTTCTGCCCCCATACCCTTCGCCTTCTGCCACTCCTTGAACTTCTTCCTCTTCTCGTCAATCCTCTTTACAACTTCATCATCCCACCACAATGTTTCTGGGTGCCCTGGTGGTCCTTTTGTCCATCCACATACCTCACCAATGGCTCCCATCAGACTATCTTTCATTGACATCCAACCACTTTCAAGCTCAACCACATCATTCTCTACCATACTCAGTCTCTCTTTTAATGCCTCCCTCAGTGTCACCTGTTTCAACCTCCACACTTTCATTCTCGGTTGGTACTTCACCCGCCGAGCTCTCCTCGAACCTTTCACCCTTATGTCGCAGACAACCAAGTGGTGCTGTGAAACAGCCTCCTCCCCCGGGATCACCTTTGTGTCCCGGAGGTGCCCCCTATCTCGCCTACGCACCATCAGTCGTCAACGGATGTTGTCGACCCATCTGAGATGTATGTAACAAGCTTATTATCCTCTTTCTGGAACGGAGTATTACAAATCAACAAACCAGCTCCATCAGCAAACTCCAAAATCCGTTCACCTTCTCCATTCCTCACACCATATCCGTCACCCCCATGAACTCCCTCAAAACCGTCTATACTCCTTCCCACATGTCCATTTAGGTCTCCTGCTACCACAAACTGTCTTGAGACGGAATTGATTTTTGATATCCTGTGATTTCGACAATGATATTTATGTTGTCTGACAGGATGGTTGGTATCAGGTATCAGGTAACATGCGCATCCTTTGAGCTGTCTATGTCTATCCTGGGTTTGATTCCCGACCCGACGATAAATCCATCCATCGGATTGGTGTTTAGAACATTACAGGTATGGCGTTGCATCGTCCTTCGAATACAAGTTAACATGGGTCTCCCATCTGCTAACATTACTTGGTGGACGTTAAAGACCCCAAGGTGTCCAACGTGAGACATCCTGTACAAATCACAAATTCCTGTCACCTTCAGTCGAACGACAGACCTGAACAGTCGGTTCGTGAAAGGCTTGGATCACAAAACCTTCCCCAACCGACCCCACAACAAGGTAGGATGAACTTCTCGTGGCCGTCAAACAGGTACGAGTAGATTTATGAAAAGAGGATTTCAGTGTTAAATAAATAAACGGAAGATATAGCCATTCTTTTCAAGGATCGTTCCTAGTCCTTAACCGAGTTGAGCAGTCAGCTTGAACGATCCCATAGGTCTCCATATTCTATAACGGAAAACGAATGAATGATATATACGGCAAAATGAACGTTGGAAAACTTTATATACTGTCCCCGGGGTGCTCGAAGGAGAAACCGAGAAGGGCTGGGGGAGGATGTACGTGGGTTAGCTCGGTCGCTGTGGGAAATGAGTTCTTCAGAGAAAATTTCAGGCCAAACAAGGCATGGACGGGGAAAGGAGGGAGGGTGCTGGGCATGCAAGAAAAGATAGTGAGAGAGAGTGAGAGAGAGTGAGTGTGAGTGTGAGTGTGAGTGTGAGTGAGAGAGAGAGAGTGAGAGAGAGAGTGAGTGTGAGAGACTTTTGTGCCCTTTTATTATAAAAATACAAGCAATTCCACAAAGCGGTTGTAAGCAAAGCAACCAGTTTAAAGAAACATTTCGTAAGGATCATGAATTCACCAAAAGGAGCAAAGGATATTTAAAGGAAACCAGCAAGTATAAAAATTTTACAAACCAAAGGTGAAGACACAAACAAAAAACCACAAACAATTTCAAAGGAAATGCTCATGCAAGAGCTATGACCACATCAAGAGCAAAAATTAAGCGTTTAATTAAATTAAGCGAAAGATTGAGAGAGGGAGAGAGAGAGTGAGTGTGAGAGAGAGAGAGTGAGAGAGAGAGAGATAGTGTGAGAGTGTGAGAGTGTGAGAGTGTGAGAGCGAGAGAGAGAGAGAGAGAGTGAGAGTGAGAGTGAGAGAGAAGAGAAGAGAGAGGTGGGGGAGAGAGGGAGAGGAGAGAAAGAGAGAGAGAGAGACAGAGAAGAGAGGCGTGGTGGGAGAGGGAGTGGAGAGAAAGAGGGAGACACAGAGAGGGGTGGGGGAGAGCGGATGGAGGGAAAGAGGGAGAGACAGAGAGGGTGGGGGAGAGAGAGAGACAGAGAGGGGTGGCGGGAGTGAGGGAGAGAAAGAGAGGATGGGGGAGAGGGAGTGGAGAGAAAGAGAGAAAGAGAGACAGAGAGGGGTGGGGAGAGAGGGAGAGACAGAGAGGGGTGGTGGGAGTGGGAGAGGATAGAAAGAGGGAGAGACAGAGAGGGGTGGGGGAGAGAGGGAGAGACAGAGAGGGGTGGGGGATAGGGAGTGGAGAGAAAGAGGGGAGACAGAGAGGGGTGGCGAGAGAGAGGGAGAGACAGAGGGGTGGGGGAGAGAGGGAGAGACAGAGAGGGGTAGTGGGAGTGGGAGAGGATAGAAAGAGGGAGAGACAGAGAGGGGTGGGGGAGAGGGAGTGGAGAGAAAGAGGGGGAGACAGAGAGGGGTTGGGGGAGAGGGAGTGGAGAGAAAGAGGGGGAGACAGAGAGGGGTGGGGGAGAGGGAGTGGAGAGAAAGAGAGAGAGAGAGAGAGGGGGTGGGGGAGAGAGGAAGAGCCAGAGAGGGGTGGTGGGAGAGGGAGTGGAGAGAAAGAGGGAGAGACAGAGAGGGGTGGGGGAGAGGAGTGGAGAGAAAGAGGGGGAGACAGAGAGGGGTGGACAGAGAGAGGGAGAGACAGAGAGGGTGGGGGAGAGAGAGAGAGAGACAGAGAGGGGTGGGGGAGAGGGAGTGGAGAGAAAGAGGGGGAGACAGAGAGGGGTGGGGGAGAGGGAGTGGAGAGAAAGAGAGAGAGAGAGAGAGGGGGGTGGGGGCGAGAGGAAGAGACAGAGAGGGGTGGTGGGAGAGGGAGTGGAGAGAAAGAGGGAGAGACAGAGAGGGGTGGGGGAGAGGGAGTGGAGAGAAAGATGGGGAGACAGAGAGGGGTGGAGAGAGAGCGGGAGAGACAGAGAGGGTGGGGGAGAGAGAGAGAGAGACAGAGAGGGGTGGGGAGAGAGGGAGAGACAGAGAGGGGTGGGGAGAGAGGGAGAGACAGAGAGGGGTGGGGAGAGAGGGAGAGACAGAGAGGGGTGGGGGAGAGAGAGAGAGACAGAGAGGGGTGGAGAGAGAGAGGGAGAGACAGCGAGGGTGGGGGAGAGAGAGAGAGACAGAGAGGGGTGGGGAGAGAGAGAGAGACAGAGAGGGGTGGGGAGAGAGGGAGAGACAGAGAGGGGTGGGGAGAGAGGGAGAGACAGAGAGGGGTGGGGGAGAGGGAGTGGAGAGAAAGAGGGGGAGACAGAGAGGGGTGGAGAGAGAGAGGGAGAGACAGAGAGGGTGGGGGAGAGAGAGAGAGACAGAGAGGGGTGGGGAGAGAGAGAGAGACAGAGAGGGGTGGGGGAGAGAGAGAGAGACAGAGAGGGTGGGGGAGAGAGAGAGAGACAGAGAGGGGTGGGGAGAGAGAGGGAGAGACAGAGAGGGGTGGGGAGAGAGGGAGAGACAGAGAGGGGTGGGGAGAGAGAAGGAGAGACAGAGAGGGTGGGGGAGAGAGAGAGAGACAGAGAGGGGTGGGGAGAGAGAGAGAGACAGAGAGGGGTGGGGAGAGAGGGAGAGACAGAGAGGGGTGGGGAGAGAGGGAGAGACAGAGAGGGGTGGGGGAGAGAGAGAGAGAGACAGAGAGGGGTGGGGAGAGAGGGAGAGACAGAGAGGGGTGGGGAGAGAGGGAGAGACAGAGAGGGGTGGGGAGAGAGGGAGAGACAGAGAGGGGTGGAGAGAGAGAGGGAGAGAGAGAGAGAGGGCGGGGGAGAGAGAGAGAGACAGGAGAGGGAGAGACAGAGAGGGGTGGGGAAGAGAGTGAGAGACAGAGAGGGTGGGGGAGAGAGAGAGAGACAGAGAGGGGTGGGGAGAGAGAGAGAGACAGAGAGGGGTGGGGAGAGAGGGAGAGACAGAGAGGGGTGGGGAGAGAGGGAGAGACAGAGAGGGGTGGGGGAGAGAGAGAGACAGAGAGGGGTGGGGAGAGAGGGAGAGACAGAGAGGGGTGGGGAGAGAGGGAGAGACAGAGAGGGGTGGGGAGAGAGGGAGAGACAGAGAGGGGTGGAGAGAGAGAGGGAGAGACAGAGAGGGTGGGGGAGAGAGAGAGAGACAGGAGAGGGAGAGACAGAGAGGGGTGGGGAGAGAGGGAGAGACAGAGAGGGGTGGGGAAGAGAGAGAGAGACAGAGAGGGTGGGGGAGAGAGAGAGAGACAGAGAGGGTGGGGGAGAGAGAGAGAGACAGAGAGGGTGGGGGAGAGAGAGAGAGACAGGAGAGGGGTGGGGAGAGAGGGAGAGACAGAGAGGGGTGGGGAGAGAGGGAGAGACAGAGAGGGTGGGGGAGAGAGAGAGAGAGAGACAGAGAGGGGTGGGGAGAGAGGGAGAGACAGAGAGGGTGGGGGAGAGAGAGAGAGACAGAGAGGGGTGGGGAGAGAGAGAGAGACAGAGAGGGGTGGGGAGAGAGGGAGAGACAGAGAGGGGTGGGGAGAGAGGGAGAGACAGAGAGGGGTGGGGGAGAGAGAGAGAGAGACAGAGAGGGGTGGGGAGAGAGAGAGAGACAGAGAGGGGTGGGGAGAGAGGGAGAGACAGAGAGGGGTGGGGAGAGAGGGAGAGACAGAGAGGGGTGGGGGAGAGAGAGAGAGAGACAGAGAGGGGTGGGGAGAGAGAGAGAGACAGAGAGGGGTGGGGAGAGAGGGAGAGACAGAGAGGGGTTGGGGAGAGAGGGAGAGACAGAGAGGGGTGGGGGAGAGAGAGAGAGACAGAGAGGGGTGGGGAGAGAGGGAGAGACAGAGAGGGGTGGGGAGAGAGGGAGAGACAGAGAGGGGTGGGGGAGAGAGAGAGAGATAGAGAGGGGTGGAGAGAGAGAGGGAGACAGGAGAGGGGTGGGGAGAGAGGGAGACAGGAGAGGGGTGGGGGAGAGAGAGAGAGACAGAGAGGATTCTGCAGAATAAGGAAAGGCACGTCACCATTCGGGATGAATACAAACTTCAAACATGTTCAACTTTTACCGTGATTTGTATGCAACGACTGTGCTGTGTGGCACAATGACATAATGTTCCCGGGCCCATGTGTTTACATAACATGTTCTCAGACCCACGTGTCCACATGACATGTTCCCACACTCACGTGTCCACATGACATGTTCCAGGTACCACGTGTCAACGTGACATGTTCCCAGGCCCACGTGTCAACGCGACATGTTCCAAAGACACGTGGCAAGATAACATGTTCCCCATCCACGTGGCAAAACCAAGGGCCTTTGAAATGAAAAAAGAGCAACTTTGAACCTTGTCTGAAAGTTTGAACGAATGCCTGAAACGCTCACGGTTTCTTGGAGAGCCATCCCAGACAACAAACTTCACTAATGTGGAGGGTTTGTAAAAAGTTCTGGCTGTTATGTTATAAATGAAAAATACGTAGGGAAAGGGGCGAGAGAAACTTGCGTTTCATTAATGCAAACACGAGGCGCGGAGTGAGTTTTTCTTTCGGCTTTTATGAAAATAAAGGGCCAGGTTTAAAGAGCGCCGAGGCAAAGGTGCGTAAAAATAGAAAAACATGGTGAAACACGCGCTTGTTGTTAACAGGCGTGTTAAAAGCCTTATTTTAAACGCCTTTCGCCGCTCTGGTCTTCAATTCTTCGCCTCCATGCTTAACCGGAGGAGAGAAAAGGAAGTGTAAGTACCTATATGGAGGTGTGCGCACGTGTGCACGGTTTGGGATAAAGGTGTGCGAGGGCGGTTACACAAAGAGTGCATTATACTCGGGCCTGCAGCAAAAAGCATTATATCCGACCTCAAAATCACCATACCATTAAAACAAGGGGTAAACACCCAATTACAAGAGCTACCATTGACAGCTATTAAAAATGCAACGTGACGTCATCGTGACGTCACATATGCTGATATCACCAATAATGCATCTCGTTTTTAATTAGCGTATGCGGGCGATGGAACCAGATCACAGTCCTGTACAGATCATAAAAACGGACATCAGTCGCAACCTATATGGCTACAGGTGGTATTCAGGTGCAAAGGAAAGTGCATGTGACGTCACTGTGGAAGAAAAACGTCAATGATCTGATCCCGAATGATTAGGCATATCATCATCCATGATTAGTTTTATAAACTGAAAGTTCGCCGAGGTATTCTAACTGCCGTTGCAAGCAAGGTATGCCACTGACGTTTCGGCCGAGAGCCCCTCATCAGACATTGGCCGTCAGAAATCCTGCACCAGCTCTCATAAATATCCCACGGTGTCCTTCGTGAAAAGTAGGCAAGCTATCGCCGGCACCAGAAACAAGTTAAAAATTCCTGCCATAACTACTGCTGGGAAGGCAATGGAAAACAACCCATCATGACCCTTGCCAAGAAGCAGCTTTGGCGGCACTGACGATCTGTACGTAACAGATAAACAGCGTATTATGAGTATTTCGAATATACATGAGAATCAGAAATAATAGAACACTGTGGTTTTCATGTTTATAAAGGGGAGATGATGAAACGTATACCAGAATGCGCCAGGTTAATCATGTCCTTCTAGAACATTCGACGTTTCCACCTGAAACCTGCACCCACACTGTCCTGAGAGTGAAAGGGTCGCCAATTTGATTCATATACCTGCATGAATGAAGAAGAAATGTATTTTATTTGCCAGATGTAGGGCGCCCCTTTATATGAACTTTTCTAGACCATTACTTGGTTCCTCCTAAGAACACAAGGGTAGTCCTGATTGCACACGAGATTTTTCTGAATGCTCCTTATTTTGTATTGTTTGGAATTTTCTAACAGCTATGGAATGTCCATTCTTTTCTATACTTTGCCACATGGCACATATCCTTATATAAAGGGGCCTCTTCTATGCCCCTGACATTTTACCCAAGAATACATACAGCCATATAGATAGGTAATATCCCTCTGTTGGACTGCCCCATAGTAGAAGGTGGGACACACATGTGGGCGGAGCCCGGCGAGTCACGCCCACACAGGACTCATGTCGAACGGACCTCGCGCTCCAGCACTCGAGTGGCGGCGGCACAAGTTTTCAGTTGTTTTCACTCGGTTTTCTCTTTAAACAAAGAAGCCGTTTATGCGCGCAAGACACGCTCGCTCGCCTTCGCACGCGAGAAAACACCTGCCCAGTTACCCACGTTCGTGGGTTAGCTCGACAGGCCGAGTTCCCCGGAGGTTTATCGAGTTAGCAGGCATCTCCAGCGTTCAAAACGCCGAGGAAAACGGCAAAGCAAACGCTTCGGGCGCAAAAAGCTTTGCGTTTCCGCCTTTGCAGTTCCACGGTGTTTAGAGAACCAACGGGGTGTGTAGCTGCACTCGGCGCCGGACACCTTACAGGGGGCGAGACAGGGACTGATGATACTGACCGCGTGACAGGTTTATAGGGAATCATATCGTTAGCGCAGCTTTCTAGGGCATGATACACAAATACTAAACCCAAAAGATATTTGGATATGCTCTGTGTATATATATACAGTCACGTGAAAACGTAAGTACACCCCATGTAAAGTTTTGACTTTTTCAACATATTTCAACATACAGCTATTTGATCTTCATTTCAACAATATTGAAAGATAAAGGTGATATAATATAACAAATATCATGAAACATTTACATTTTGTACTCCATTGTATAATTTAAATAAACATAAATGCAAATTTCGCATGTGGAAAAAGTAAGTACACCCTCGGCTCTAATAAGTGGTATTGCCCCTTTTGACAGCAACAACCTCAAGTAGGCGTTTCTTATAACTGTCTACCAGTCTCTGACATCGACTGGGAGAAATTTTTGCCCACTCCTCCATGCAGAATTCTTTCAGCTGTGCAATGTTTGAGGGGATTCTTGCATGCACAGCTCATTTTAAATCCCCCCCCACAACATCTCGATGGGATTTAGATCCGGGCTTTGACTTGACCATTCCAGAACCCTCCATTTCTTTCTTTTCAGCCATTCCTTGGTGGATTTCCTTGTATGTTTAGGGTCATTGTCATGTTGCAAAGTCCACCTTCGGTTGAGCTTCAACTCTCCGACCGATGGCCTCACATTATCCTCAAGCACCCTCTGGGACAAATACAATGAAGAATTCATAGTGGATTCTATGATGGTGAGCTGCCCAGGCTCAGGCCCTGATGCAGCAAAGCTGCCCAAAACCATAATATTTCCACCACCATGCTTGACAGTTGATATCAGGTTATTGTGGTCAAATGCTGTCTTTGGTTTTCACCAATCATGTCTTCTGGTACTGTGGCCAAATAGCTCTACCTTTGACTCATCTGCCCAGAGCACATTGTTCCAGAAGTGCTGGTTTTTGCTGAGGTGTTCATTGGCAAACTTTAATCTTGCCCTGATGTTCTTTCTGGACAGCAAGGGTTTCCTCCTGGCACACCTCCCATGTAGATCAAATTTGTGCAGCCTCTTTCTAATGGTAGACTCGTGCACTTTGGCATCAACAGTGGCAAGAGCTACCTGTAGGTCCCGTGATGACATTCTGGGGTTCTTAGAGACTTCTTTCAGCATCTTGCGGTCTGCTCTCGGGCTGAACTTGCTGGGGCGGCCTGGCCTGAACAAGTTGGCAGTTGTTTGGATTCTTCTCCACTTGTAGATGATCTTCCGGACAGTCGAATGATTGATTTCAAATTGATTGGAGATCTTTTTAAATCCCTCCCCAGACTCGTAGGCATCTATAACCTTCTTTCTGAAGGCATCAGAGAGCTCTTTTGATCTAGGCATGGTGACGCCGCACACTTCAACAACAAAGAGCAAACCAAACTAAATGTCTGAGGTTTAAATAAGACAGGTGCCTCCAAGATCCTCTCTGGCGATGTTCTAGTCATTTGCACCTGAGCTGGTGCACCTGATTCTAATTTTAGGTGTTTGAAGTAGTGATAAATGTAGGGGTGTACTTACTTTTTCCACATGCGAAATTTGCATTTATATTTATTTAAATTATACAATGGACTACAAAATATAAATGTTTCATGATATTTGTTATATTATATCACCTTTATCTATCAATATTGTTGAAATGAAGATCAAATAGCTGTATGTTAAAAGATGTTGAAAAAGTCAAAACTTTACATGGGGTGTACTTACTTTTTCACGTGACTGTATATGTATGTATGTATAATATATATATATATATATATATATATATATATATATATATATATATATATATATATATATATATATATATATATATATATATTGTTACGGAACCCAACGTCGGCCTCTGTTCCCCTTATCGAGGGGGGATTAGTCCCCTCGTTTATGACTGACCGACGTGGTCCCTGACGCTGTACAGCGACCTCCGGAAAGGCCGGTGGCACAGCCCCGTTCGTACCGCGGACAGATGTTAATTGCCGAGCGGTTTTAGCAACCGCGGCACGAACTATTAACAATGACTAGACCCGATTCCTGAACGTTGGCCAAATCGTGCCACAGGTATTCAATTTGGAAAAGACAAAGACGACCGATGTGAAGAAGAAGAAGACAAAAGGTTGGAAATACGAATATTATTTATTACTACTATTTACACAATTAAAGAAACAAAGGAAGAAGGAAGGATAATAAAATAACGACAGAAAGAGGGATGGACCAGAAGGCCACAGTGCAATTTTTAGCTTAACTACTGCAGTCTTACTTATAACCCAGGAACGAGACAAAGACAGACTACGAGCACACTTACACGGGGGATGATGACAGGAATGGCAGGAGGTGGATGGCTGGAGGGAGAGGAAGGTTCAGCTGGGGGCAGATGGTTCGGGCTTGATCCCGCACGGGACGCCGGGCTGGACCTCGACGGCCACCGATGCCACCGATCCTGGTTCCCGCGGGGTAACGGGTCGAAGCTGCCTGGTGGAGCCAACGCTGCCTGGTGGAGTCAAAGCTGCCTGGTGGAGTCAAAGCTGCCTGGTGGAGTCAAAGCTGCGTGGTACTGCTTCTGCCGCGTCTCTCTCTCTCTCTCTCCCTGTCTGAGCTCTCAGGACTCCTTGGACTCTCTTTCAATGCTTGCTCTCAGGACTCCTTGGACTCTCTTGAACTCTCTTTAACTCCTCTCGGGACTCCTCCCTCTTGAGCTTCTTTGAACTCCCTCCCATTTCTCTCGACACCTCTTGCAAAGGCTTCCGTGCCCGCTTATATCTCGCCTCGGGCGATCAAGCCGCCGGCCTCCAGGACACGCCCATCGGTGAGCTCGCCTCGGCCCTGATTGGTCGCGAGGGCTCACCGATCCCGCCCCCAGAGGAGGCTTGGCAAGGCCACGCCTTGTTCCTGGCGCTGGGCTGACTCCTCCCACCTTCCGCTCCGAGATGACCTCGTGCTCAATGGAGTTTGGGGAGAAAACAACCACAACCCCAAAGCAGCGGCAGAATGCAGCAAATCGCCCAGTGCAGTTGGCAATTGACGAAAGGGGGGATGTGCAGGGAATCTACCTTATTCCACTTCGGTGCAATGGAGTGTTAATTAATGGAAGACACAGCCTTAATCTAATACACATAATAAGGAGATAACTACCGAACAAGGAGGAAATCTATGATTGGCTACGTGTGGTATTTGGAATAACTACGGGCACGACCTTTGACCTTTATACACAACAAATGGAGGAAGGAGGGTGATATTTTACAACACAAAAAAAACACCATTCTCAAATCCATAACAATATACATATATATATATATATATATACATATATATATATATATATATATATATATATATATGTATATATATATATATATAAATATATATATATATATATATATATATATATATATATATATATATACATATATATATATATATATATATATATATATATATACATATATATATATATATATATATATATATATATATATATATATATATATATATATATATATATACATACAGTCACGTGAAAAAGTAAGTACACCCCATGTAAAGTTTTGACTTTTTCAACATATTTCAACATACAGCTATTTGATCTTCATTATAACAATATTGATAGATAAAGGTGAGATAATATAACAAATATCATGAAACATTTACATTTTGTAGTCCATTGTATAATTTAAATAAACATAAATGCAAATTTCGCATGTGGAAAAAGTAAGTACACCCCTACATTTATCACTACTTCAAACACCTAAAATTAGATTCAGGTGCACCAGCTCAGGTGCAAATGATTAGAACATCGTTAGAGAGGATCTTGGAGGAACCTGTCTTATTTAAACCTCAGACATTTAGTTTGGTTTGCTCTTTGTTGTTGAAGTGTGCGGCGTCACCATGCCCAGATCAAAAGAGCTCTCTGATGCCTTCAGAAAGAAGGTTATAGATGCCTACGAGTCTGGGAAGGGATTTAAAAAGATCTCCAAACAATTTGAAATCAATCATTCGACTGTCCGGAAGATCATCTACAAGTGGAGAAGATTCCAAACAACTGCCAACTTGTTCAGGCCAGGCGCCCCAGCAAGTTCAGACCGAGAGCAGACCGCCAGATGCTGAAAGAAGTCTCTAAGAAACCCAGAATGTCATCATGGGACCTAGAGGTAGCTCTTGCCACTGTTGATGTCAAAGTGCACGAGTGTACCATTAGAAAGAGGCTGCACAAATTTGATCTACATGGGAGGTGTGCCAGGAGGAAACCGTTGCTGTCCAGAAAGAACATCAGGGCAAGACTAAAGTTTGCGAATGAACACCGAGGCAAAGACCAGCACTTCTGGAACAATGTGCTCTGGACAGATGAGTCAAAGGTCGAGCTATTTGGCCACAGTACCAGAAGGCATTTTTGGTGAAAACCAAAGACAGCATTTGATCACAAGAACCTGATACCAACTGTAAAGCATGGTGGTGGAAATATTATGGTTTGGGGCAGCTTTGCTGCATAAGGGCCTGGGCAGTTCACCATCATATAATCCACTATGAATTCTTCATTGTACCAGAGGGTGCTTGAGGGATAATGTGAGGCCATCTGTCGGAAAGTTGAACCTCAACCGAGGGTGGACCTTGCAACATGACAATGACCCTAAACATACCAGTAAATCAACCAAGGAATGGCTGAAAAGAAAGAATCAGGGGGTTCTGGAACGGGCAAGTCAAAGCCCGGATCTAAATCCCATCGAGATGTTGTGGGGCGATTTGAAACGAGCTGTGCATGCAAGAAACTCCTCAAAGATCGCACAGCTGAAAGAATTCTGCATGGAGGAGTAGGCAAAAATTTCTCCCAGTCGATGTCAGAGACTTGGAGACAGTTATAAGAAACGCCTACTTGAGGTTGTTTCTGCCAAAGGGGGCAATACCACCTATTAGAGCCAAGGGTGTACTTACTTTTTCCACATGCGAAATTTGCATTTATGTTTATTTAAATTATACAATGGACTACAAAATGTAAATGTTTCATGATATTTGTTGTATTATATCACCTTTATCTATCAATATTGTTGAAATGAAGATCAAATAGCTGCATGTTGAAATATGTTGAAAAAGTCAAAACTTTACATGGGGTGTACTTACTTTTTCACGTGACTGTATATATATATATATATATATATATATATATATATATATATATATATATATATATATATATATATATACATATATATATATATATATATATATACATATATATATATATATATTGTTACGGATTCGTCACTTCCGTCGTTGTGGTTTTCATCCACTGTAAGCATTTTTAGTTCCATGTATTATTCTTGGTATAGTTTGAGTGAAATGGAAATAACTGTCTTCAAAAGGAAAAATTAGTGTTTTAAAAGAAACCGGAAACCGGATCGGGAGAAACCGAAAGAAGGGCAAGAGGAAGCGAAAGCGGAGCAAGTGAGGTCGGGAGAGAATGGCCGATCGGCTTTGAGGTCTCGAGCAGACGCTGGCAAACATGGGTCACGAGCGAACATTGGTTTTTCCAGGAAATGGATTCCTGTGACAGAGTCGTGATCGCTGTGACAGATAAATCTGCGTGACGGGTTTTGCGGTTGATTCCCAAGAGAATCGTTGTTGGAGAGCAGGTACGCCTCCATTACGGGCCCGTCCGCCATTTCACATCGCTCCAGCCTTTTCACCTCGCTCCAGCCATTTCACCGCGCCCAGCCGTTAGCCTGGTTTGCGTGTGTAACGTGGATTTCGATTGGGAATTTGCGGTTCTCCGTTTGGGAGCCGCTGAACGTTCATACCAGCGTCATTGTCTGGTGAACCGAAGGTGTGATTTCCCAGTCGCCTTTTGGGTGCACCTTTGCGGCTCTTCGGCAGCGTTGACTGTCAGCCGACCTGGATTCTGGTCTCGAGACGACCTTTTTCTTGTGATCATGGGAGCATGGGTCGACTTTGGCCTGGTGCCGGGACAGTGACTTTGGGAATGTTACTTTTCGCTCACGTGGAGCACAGTGAGTTATCGAGTGAGAAACTGATGGTACCATCATCGGAATTATATGGTATTTTGGTTGTGCAATTGAAAGTATATTGTACTTGTGCTGTTATTCTTGTGTGACATTAATACAATACTTGGTTTTGGTATTGATTGGTTGGTGTGGTTTCACCATTGGTCATTGACACACATAATAACACATCTTTCTGCCGTGACTCCTTTCGGGGCTCGGAGGTACACCGTGACCAGGGTTTGGGGAGGAGCACGTAACTATATATATATATATATATTGTTACAGACGCGGCTTTTAGATGTTATATTGACCGAGCGGTGGTGTATTTAACCGCGTCCGAACAGTTACTCCCCGATTAAAACCCGATTTCACCCGACGTTGACCAGATCGCCCCACGGATATTCAATCGGGAAATCTCTAAAGCGATCGCAAGAGAATGAAAAAGAAGAAGAAGAATACGGAGGAAGAACAGATTTATTATACACACACAAGCAAAGGATGGAAGAAACAGTGACACAGCGAATCCTTAACTTACACTATTCATTTTTACTTAGCCCCAAGACCAACGAGCAGGACAGGACGTTCACACTTACGCAGGGGATAATGCAGGCAAGTAAGGCTTGAGATGGAGGCAAGGTCGGGAGGCCGCCGGTCGCAATTCCTCGCGGTTTTGGCGGGAAACCCTCCGTCGCGTATCCACTGCGGGAGACGCCACGCGCTGGTTCGGCACACCTGCTCCTCTTCTTGGGGCGGGGCCGTCTCCCTCCTTTCAGCGCGTCTCTCCAAAGCTGGTCTCCTTGCCGAGTACCTCTCCTCTTTGGCTTGGAGCGTTTCGCATCTCACCGCCTCTCTTTGGTGCAGCCTCGTTGCTCCTCTCCAGCTCATCTCTCAAAGCAGTCCCCTGCAGGCGCTTTTATCACCTCGGGCGAAATCAAGCCGCCGACTCAGAGGGCACGCCTACCGGGTCACTCACCGCGGTGTTGATTGGCTGTTAGGGCCGGTTCACTCCTTCCCTCTTCTGACGAGGTGGAGACACGCCTTTCTTCTCCAACCTTACCCCGTGGCCAATGGTGGTTGAAGAGAAAAACCGACCAAAATGCGGAAGGCAAATGGAAGGGAGGTTTTGGGGAAATTGGAAGGGCCTACGCTTATTTTGTTTGATACAATGCAAAGTCAATCTAGTGGGAAAACACATACTTAGCCTACATGGAATAAGGAAATACACTATTTAAAAGATATATCGTGACCTGCGTGTATATTCCATGCAATTAACTAGGACGCTGACTGCGATCATTATTTACATTAACAGGGTGGTACCGTACGTTTGTAACGTTCACATTGTAACGTTTTCACATTCGTTACACTTCCTCCAAAATTGTTACACTTCTCAAAAAACCGTTACACTTCTCAAATGCGTTACACACTTCTCAAAATCGTTACACTGCACCCCCCTTTCTTCAGGTCCGTCCTCGGACCTATTAAACTTTAACTTAGTGTGGCACGTAGGTGTAATTCCCTCTACAATTAACCTGACCCTGAGTGTGACAATTTTAAAACACAAATAAGTATGTCCCCCTATTGCATTGCATCCTGTCTAACAGACTCAAGCCCACAGCTAACCGAATTACGGGATTATTCTCAAACTATACATTTACGGTGGGGAGCATTATTTACAATGACGTGATTTCTTATTTACAACGCAACCCAGGACCTGTGATTTTCTTTTCTTTTTTTTTTCTTTTTAGGGAACAAGAAAAAGAAATTCCTGTTGGGAGGGAGGAGACAGCACGCATTGCATCGATGCACCAGTACCAATACCACCAAAGCACCCAAAAGCACCCAAACACCACAAAGCACCCAAAAGCACCATCCGGTGCGGTCACCATGGTTCATAATAAACACAACAAAACAACTGGTGGTGGTCTTCTCTTTCTCTGCTGGGCCGATGTTCTTCCCGACGTCTTCAGGCTTCATGCGGCCTATTTGGACATAATAAAAAGCACAACTTGTGTCCATTGTTATTTAGGGCCTCAGGGGCCAACTAAGGGTGGTCCACCTCTTTGGCATAGGTGCCACCTTACCGAGGTCCGCAAGCAAGATTCCCTGGCCACTATGGCCGGTTTCCAACAGAGGTGCCCTGCCCCAGAACCTGGGGTCCATCAAGTGGTACTTGGCCGCAGAACAGCGGTCCATAAAGTGGTACATCAACGCAATGCATGCTGGTTCTGGGAATCTCGGGCGCACAATGGCCACCTCACGCACGCTCCCATCGGCACCCAATGGCGCACAGGTCATGTGGGAGACAAAAGAAAGACAATTGAGCGAGGGGTAAGGTCACAAGGGTACACGTCAATAAGGCAATGCAAGGTGAAATGCGTACGGAGGCCGAAGTGAGAAAGCTCGTCCCTACCGTACGTCACCCCCCTGTCACCTACCCTACCCTTGTTCCCACCCCATATGTACAAAAATCTACACATTTACAAATTCGTCACTACTGTCACGTCTTCCCCATATTTCCCCTATACCAAATTCGTCTCCACAATCCCTTTACTTCAAAATTTGCCATCACCAATTCATCATCAATCCTCATAAGGAGGGAGAGATGGAATTACGCACAATGTCACACCCACGTCATGATGCGTCTCACAATCCAAACATTTGCATCATAAAAAATAATCAAAACATGGCATGGTGTGGAGTACCTGTCACCTCAGGTGAGTGGATGCAGATGGTGCGAGGAGATCCTTCATCCTACCTATCCTCTAAATGACTTTAACACACTTTACACTACCCGGGGTCTTTCCCTGCCAATCCATTGGCCAACTTACACTACGGGTTCTAATAACCAATTCCCATTGGCCAAACTGTGGTGCTCCTCAATTTTGGGGTCTCACTCCCCCGATTCATCTCCCGGTGCTCTAGCACAATTTCTGGGCTGCGACGTGTACCTCTCCCAACAGGTCTACCCACCTGCACACCTCCACCACTGTAGTTGCCACCCGAGCTTACCTAGCTCCTCACCCTAACCTAACTAACTGGGGACAGCCCCTCTCCTGGCTCTGTCACCCCTTGGTGCCCTCTGGCACTGGGCTACCCGGGTCCGTCCTCCGGATCCTCGGGCCCCATCCACACAACTACTACCGGCTCCCAGAGCCCACCTGCGGCCTCACCTGGCCGACATCCTTACAGTGGTGGAGTGCCCAAACCAACTACACACACTAACAGGCTACACGCCCAGCCATTTCCACAACACCAACGCACCCATCCACATACCATTCTGTCACCCGCACCACAGATGCCAATATCCAACTACAATTTACCTGTACCCTCTACCTAAAACTTACACTACCCGCCCCGGGTATCCGCGATGGGGGTCCACTCTTCCCCCATTCACACCTTCGCACCATCCACTCCACTCCACAATTTCCACCATTCTCACTCCACGACCATCCATTTCACTACTCCATACCATTTATTCCATACAGCCACATACACCTGTTCTTCATTCACCTGTCGTTGCACACCTGTGCAATCATACCTGGTGCCACCTGCACCCTCCTTTCTTCCTGGACCATTTGGTCAACACAACACGCAATCACCACTACTCCCTCATACACTGCTCCACACACCTGTTCAGTTGCACACCTGTGCAATCACACCTGTTCCATTCTCACCTGTTCAATCCTCACACACACGGCATCATCTCAGCTAACTACTCCCCTCTGAAACTTGCGCTTCCCAGTCGTCCCTTTAAACTATTGCGCTCCCACGTCATTATCATCCATACTAATCTACCTGCGTCCCCACTACAGGTATCAGTCACTAACTAACCTTAACGTCACCTAATGTCAATCTCTTCTAGATCCCTATCATTATCCAAGCCCTCCCTGGCTCGGTTGTCATAGCCACCCCATAAACTATTGCGCATTTGCCCCCACCTGTGAGGGATGGTGGATTTGCCATCCCACCACATCGGGGGCCTTTCACTATCAATTTTGTTCGTCCAGATTCCAACCAATTCAAAAATTTTCCATTTACTGCCAATTCTACTCACTTTTCTAAATTTCGTTTCAAATCACTACCATCATCATCCGTCTACTTATTACATCCTCTCGGTGCGCCAATTCACATCTACAGCCCGGCTTCGTACAGCCGAGCAATGAACGCGAATTCTTTTGTGCTGGCGGCTGGATGCGTCCCGCATTCGGGGCATGGGCGGGGGCTTACCCGGGCCGAGATCCCACGCATCACCTCGGCGTGGGGCCATCCAATGTCCCGATCTCGACCTGCCGGCACGTCTCAACAAAACGTGGTCGCCATAACGACCCTTCCTATCCAGCTGCCCGCTCCGCCTAGTGGAGCCCGGCCGCGGCCGTTCCAAGCGAGGCATAGCGTGGATCGCGTACGGCGGTTCTTTCGAAACCGCCGTGGTTCGGATCCCCGCTGATCCTCGCGGCACGCGAAGCTGCCCGACGCGCACCGAGGGCCTGATTCGGCTATAAGTCGTTCTAAACTCTACCCCGTCTAACGTCGATGCTTCACCTGGACGCTTACACCCCGCAGCCCGTTCCTTGCTCACACATCCAGCTGTGCCCATGCTCCTCGTACCTTTCCTTACACACCCAGGTACACCCATTCCACTCACAGCCTTGGTCACACACCTGACCACCGAACACTTTGGCACACATTCGTTGCTCGCACACCTCACCAATACACCGCTTCGCGCCCCCTCCTCGGTCACCTCCTCTGTGACAATCACAGGTGTGCTCTCATTCGCACACCCAACCACGTGCCTCACTACCAACTCAAATGTGCCTTCCCACACACGCTCTACCATTCCAGGTGTGCATCCTTCCATCCCAGGTGTACATCCTCGCTCACCTGTCACAACCAACTCACTCTCCTTGTCACTCTCAATACTCTCACCTCCATTCTTGACAGCGCACTCACCCTTACTTTCGACGGCACACTCTTTCCTCATGCACCCGTCCGTTACACACCTTTCTCGCGCACACCCTCCCGTTACATCCTCTGTAACACTCACCACAGGCGTACACTTCCTCGTTACATCCTCTGTAACACTCACCACAGGTGTACACTCTCTCATTACTTCCTCCGTAACACTCACTACAGGTGTACACTCTCTTGTTACTTCCTCCGTAACACTCACCACAGGTGTACACTCTCTCGTTACTTCCTCCGTAACACTCACCACAGACGTACACTTTCTCGTTACATCCTCTGTAACACTCACCACAGGTGTACACTCTCTCGTTACTTCCTCCGTAACACTCACCACACCGCGCTTCCATGTACCCCCTCGCACACGCGCTCCGACCGGCTCACTCCTGACGGCACACTCACTCCTCGGCGTGCACTTTTTCCTCACACACCCCATGGTCGGACATTCTCGCACACCTCTTTTTTCGCACACCTGACCTGTCACACACTTCACCAACGGCCTTTCACGAACACCCGGATCCAAGCCAATCCCCAAGCCGACTGAATCTCCCCTCACATCATATACATTGCCACTCACCTCCGTACTTTGTCTCCGCACCTCCTTTGCCACCTGCAAACTCTTTATTTGGTTAGTGAGCATCACATCATGATTTGAACACAGACCTTGTACACATTCCATCACTTCCTCCTGGATTTCTCTTTTAGTTTCTGTTCGTCCCTTCTTAATTTCACTCACCTCTTCTCCCACTTCCTCTAATTTTTGTTTAACCTCTTTTATTTCTCGGTGCGTCCCCTCAAGTTCGTCCTCTAAGGCTACCGTGACCGTCTCTATGTGCATCCTCACCTGCCGGTCCTTTGTCTCCATTATCTCTGTCACCTCCTCCACCCTCATTGTCAGTTCCTCCCGTACCATCTGACATTGCCTCTGCGTCGCTATTAATTCGTTTTTAATTTCTTTTTGTGTCGCCTTTAACCCTCCTAGTACCGCAGTGTTCTTTTGAACCTGCTCCACTAACTTAGTTTGTCCCTCTGTCAGCTGTTCTACTCCTTTCGTCAGATCTTCTATTCCCCCCTGTAACTTTGCCGTATTATTTCTCACCTCTTTCTCTATACGCTTTTCGCCTCGCTTTACCTCCTCGCGCAGCCCCGAAACCTCCTCACTTACCCCTCTTCTGATCTCCTCTCCCATCACTTGCATCTCCTGCCCAGATGCCACCCTCATCTGCTCCATTTCCTCCCTGTGAGCATCCAGTTTGGTTTCTACCCCCATTCTGACCCCCTCTATCTGCTGCCCCATTTGGTTAACTTCCCTTTCCGCTTGGTCCCTCATGTCCCTCAATTTGCCTTCCATACTGTTTTCTAACCCCTCTAACCCACTTTTCACTCCCTCTATCTGATTCTCCTGGGCAGCCATTCTATTTTCTACCCCCTCTAACCCCTTTTGCATCCCTTCCATTTGATTTTCTTGAGCGGCCATTCTGTTTTCTACCCCCATTAACCCATTTCTCACCCCCTCTAACTGATTCTCCTGGGCAGCCATTCTGTTTTCCACCCCCGTTAACCCATTCTTTACCTCTTTTATCCCGTTGTCTAACCCCTCAAAATTTTTGTCGAACTTCCCAAATTTCTTGTCTAACTCCTCACCGGTACCCCTCGCTTCGTCCCTCATTACCCCCATTTGGTTTCCCATTACCCCCATCTTGGCTTCTAGCCTGTCCATAAGGGCCCCCATTTTTCTGCTTTCCATTTTCTCACTATCGTTATTTTTCTGCATTTCCACCATGAATTGGGTCATGAAGGCTTGCATTTGGGTCGCGCTCATTGGTTCCGCGACCGTGGCCCCCTCAACCACGTGCGCGAGGGCGCCATTTTGTGCGTCTGAAACCTCCGCAACCACATTGCCATTTTTCTCCTCCTCCCTTTCCTCCACATACATTTCCCCGAGGTCCTGGGTCGATTCCACCCTGTCTATCTCTCCCACCGACATCCGATCGCCTTGATTGTCCATGGCGCGATCTCAAAATTCGGGTTTTGCTTTATAAAACAAAATAAATTTCGGCAGCTTGTAATTTTGAGCGCGTTAAGCGCGCTTCGGGTCCGATCTCCCTCCTCGACACCAATTGTTACTCTAATAGTACAATTGGTGTTCCAAAATTTGGGCCTAACAAATTTAGTCCCAGGTTCGAATCCAACTCCTCGACACCAATTGTTACAGACGCGGCTTTTAGATGTTATATTGACCGAGCGGTGGTGTATTTAACCGCGTCCGAACAGTTACTCCCCGATTAAAACCCGATTTCACCCGACGTTGACCAGATCGCCCCACGGATATTCAATCGGGAAATCTCTAAAGCGATCGCAAGAGAATGAAAAAGAAGAAGAAGAATACGGAGGAAGAACAGATTTATTATACACACACAAGCAAAGGATGGAAGAAACAGTGACACAGCGAATCCTTAACTTACACTATTCATTTTTACTTAGCCCCAAGACCAACGAGCAGGACAGGACGTTCACACTTACGCAGGGGATAATGCAGGCAGGTAAGGCTTGAGATGGAGGCAAGGTCGGGAGGCCGCCGGTCGCAATTCCTCGCGGTTTTGGCGGGAAACCCTCCGTCGCGTATCCACTGCGGGAGACGCCACGCGCTGGTTCGGCACACCTGCTCCTCTTCTTGGGGCGGGGCCGTCTCCCTCCTTTCAGCGCGTCTCTCCAAAGCTGGTCTCCTTGCCGAGTACCTCTCCTCTTTGGCTTGGAGCGTTTCGCATCTCACCGCCTCTCTTTGGTGCAGCCTCGTTGCTCCTCTCCAGCTCATCTCTCAAAGTCAAAGCAGTCCCCTGCAGGCGCTTTTATCACCTCGGGCGAAATCAAGCCGCCGACTCCGAGGGCACGCCTACCGGGTCACTCACCGCGGTGTTGATTGGCTGTTAGGGCCGGTTCACTCCTTCCCTCTTCTGACGAGGTGGAGACACGCCTTTCTTCTCCAACCTTACCTCGTGGCCAATGGTGGTTGAAGAGAAAAACCGACCAAAATGCGGAAGGCAAATGGAAGGGAGGTTTTGGGGAAATTGGAAGGGCCTACGCTTATTTTGTTTGATACAATGCAAAGTCAATCTAGTGGGAAAACACATACTTAGCCTACATGGAATAAGGAAATACACTATTTAAAAGATATATCGTGACCTGCGTGTATATTCCATGCAATTAACTAGGACGCTGACTGCGATCATTATTTACATTAACAGGGTGGTACCGTACGTTTGTAACGTTCACATTGTAACGTTTTCACATTCGTTACACTTCCTCCAAAATTGTTACACTTCTCAAAAAACCGTTACACTTCTCAAATTCGTTACACACTTCCCAAAATCGTTACACACTTCTCAAAATCGTTACACTATATATATATATATATATATATATATATATATATATATATATATATATATATATATATATATATATATATATATATATATATATATATATATATATATATATATATATATATACAGACTTGGCATTTAATATGGAATTTTTTTTTTTCTTGACTTGGGTTTACTTTCTGAACTCAGTATATCTGGTGAGTTTATTTTACCCTTCGGTCATGTCTTTGTTGAAAGAACCATGTCACTGATTGTCTTTCGCAGCAAGAAGTCAATAACAGGATTATATCACAGGTGGCGTGACAAAATGTAAGGACAGGTACATTTGACGATTGGCTTCACAATCGGGTATATAAGGGTTGTTGCGTTCTGTATTAGTGGCAAACAACTGCTGCACGTCTACAAAAGTTATTGCCGCTTCCTCTGGAGATGGTCCGTCAATTTGACAATGCTGTTTGCCATGGAGTGGTGGCTTTACGAAATTCTGGCATGAAACAGCGTGCTATTGCTCGGCAGTATGGCATCACTCAAGGTCAGGTGTCATAGATCCTGAAACGAAATGCTCAGAGGGGTGTCCCTACTCCAATACCGAGGCCAGGACGTCCACGCAGAACCACAAGGAGAGATGATCGCCAGCTACACCGGTTAGTCTGCAATGGCCGTACCAAGTCAGCTAATCGGCTTAGGGCTGAGTGGCAGCAACTGACAAATGTGCCTGTATCCAGAAGGCTAGTCAACCAACGAATGGTTCAAGCAGGCTATCGTGCCAGGCATCCCCTGAGATAGCCACGCCTGACCAGACAACACAGCCATCGCCGATTGCAGTGGGCCAGAGAGCACCCTCAATGGCAGCCAGAACACTGGAATCACGTGACCTTCAGTGACGTGTCTAGATTTCTGGTCTATCGTCAAGATGGAAGCGTCCGAGTGCGCAGACAAGTGCATGAAGCCCACAACGAAGATTGTATAGTGCCAAGAGTCCAAGCTGGAGGTGGTGGGGTGACCGTTTGGGCTGCTTTTCATGCAGGGGGCAAAACTGACCTGGTTGTTCTGAATGGAAACCTGAACCAGTTCAAGTTCAGGATCATTCTGGAAGAAACATTGCTTCCATTTGCTCGTGCAGCCTTTCGAGGAAACTTTGTCTTCCAAGATGACAATGCACGGCCTCATCGTGCTCGCATGATCCAACACTTTCTTGCTGACCGTGGTGTAGAGCATATGGAGTGGCCTGCCATGTCCCCGGATATGAATCCGATAGAGAAATTGTGGGCAGAATTAACACGTCAAATCGACAACTTGGACCAGCAGCCTACCTCTGTGCGTGAATTGCAGCAGACTATTGTCACTGCATGGCAAGCGATTCCTGTCCAAACCTTGGCAAATCTCGTGAACAGCATGCCTCGAGGTGTATGTGCTCTCCTGAATGCTCGTAGGGGTTATACGAAGTACTGAACTGTAATTTTACTGTCCATTAGCCCAGTCATAATTTAGCTTTTATTTTTGTTGAAAAAAAAATTTGGCTAATGTGCAAAATAAAGAGATACTTCTGGAAAACGTACAGAAGTTTAACACAGTACTGTCCGTGAATTGAGTTCGATATCAGTTTCCATCACTTTCAAGGATCAATTTATTTGCTTCGAAATGTCAAATGTGGTTTTTGTTTCTTTTAAAGGTCACATTAACAAAATCTCGAATAATTTCAACATAATTCAAATGAACTTTTGGTTCTAAGTCATCTTGAAAGGTAAGTTCACCCCCACAAAAAAAATATTCCATATTAAATGCCAAGTCTATATATATATATATATATATATATAATATATATATATATATATATATATATATATATATATATATATATATATGTATTTATGTATATGTATATATAAATATATATATTGTTACGGTTTTTAGAACCTTCACTTGTAAACTAATAATCCTTGTAAATAATTCCCTGTAAATATCCCCATCTTCCAAAGGTCAAAGGTCGCACCCTAGCTAGTCCATTTTGCAACACGTAGGACACCATAGGAACCTTCTTCAGTTATTTCATTAGTATGTGTTTCAGGTAAGGCTCTGTTTCCAATAGTTTGACTCTGCATTGCATTAATCAAATAACCTAGGCCCCTTTTACCAATCCCGTTCATTTTGCGGCTCCCTCCAAATTGTATTGCGCACCTCTGCCAGTCGCAGCTGCCTCAGCGCTCGCTCCAAATGCCATTGACCATGCGGTCAGAGCGGAGAAAAAGGGGGAGGAGTTGTCGGAGCGAGGCGTGGCCCCATCAACGTGTCATGAAGGGAGGAGCCGGTGAACCCTCGCAACGAATCAGGGCCGAGGCGTGTTCACCGGTAGACGGACCTAAAGGGCATGCGGCTTGATATGCGAGCGCGTGATAAAAGCGCTCACTTGGGACTACTTCAAGAGTTGGGAGTTGGGAGTGAGAGGTCGTTGCACAGAGAGGAGAGAGGGAGCACGGACTGTGCGGAGGTGGGCGAGATTACACCATCAATTATATTGAATTGCATATACGGCCATGCGAAGGACTACCCCACCGCCACGTATAAGGTTCGATCGTGCGCCAACGGTACGTGCTTGCTGCTGCCCGGGTTCTCGCCACGGCACGAGTCAACACCCGGAGCCAGACTCGACTGGACCGGAGCGGGACCTCAACGCCTGAACCATCTGCCTGGACCTTCTCCTCCTACCACTACCCTTTCGTGTAAGTCTGTTTGTATTGTCCTGGGCGTGTTAATTAAGAGCGTATGAGGTTGCCCTGTGTCTGCTTCTTCCTCTTCTTATTGTATATGCCTTTCTTTCATTTCCTCTTCGGGTTTTCTTGTACATAATTAATAAATCTTTGTTCTCCCTTTACTTTGGTTTCCTCTCATCCGATCGCTTTCGTGATTTCCTCAATTGAGTACCGGTGGCACGATTTGGCCAATCGCTCGGAATCGGGTTAGTCTTTTGCTAACGGCCCGAGTCGCAGCTCGCTTCGCTCGGCGTATCCATTAACCCTGCGGCCCAGGTGGGAGTTATCTCCTCACTTACGGTCGGTACTAGTAAGCAGGTACTTGGGACTTCATTGACCAATGACCCTGGCTACTACCGACCGGAAGTGACGTCATAGCTTCCAGGATCGGAGACGGCCAGCTTAAAAGACAAGGGGACTAACCCCCCCTTGGTAACGGGAGTGCTGTACTCTGAATCCGCAACATATAAATATATATATATATATACATACAACATGGAATGGCCAAGTCAAAGCCCGGATCTAAATCCCATCGAGATGTTGTAGCGGGATTTGAAACGAGCTGTGCATGCAAGAAACCCCTCAAACATTGCACAGCTGAAAGAATTCTGCATGGAGGAGTGGGCAAAAATTTCTCCCAGTCGATGTCAGAGACTGGTAGACAGTTATAAGAAACGCCTACTTGAGGTTGTTTCTGCCAAAGGGGGCAATACCACCTATTAGAGCCAAGGGTGTACTTACTTTTTCCACATGTGAAATTTGCATTTATGTTTATTTAAATTATACAATGGACTACAAAATGTCAATGTTTCATGATATTTGTTATGTTATATCACCTTTATCTATCAATATTGTTGAAATGAAGATCAAATAGCTGTACGTTGAAATATGTTGAAAAAGTCAAAACTTTACATGGGGTGTCCTTACTTTTTCACATGACTGTATATATATATATATATATATATATATATATATATATATATATGTATATATATATATATATATATATATATATATATATATATATATATATATATATATATATATATATATACATATACATATACATATTGTCGTGTGATTCCCCTCGGTGAAGACCGGGAAATCACGGATAGCAATCGAGCTTATTTGAGGCGTTTGGGTCAATGGAGGATTTTTCACTCTATGCGCGAGAGGAAGAAGGAAAGAAGAAGAAGTGGCGAAATTTACCTGACGGTCCCGAGTGCAGGCGTCTTCACCCTGCAAAGGGGTTAAACTCACACGAACACGGGATTTAGAATAGAAAGGGAAAATAACAAAAGGGTTTATTTACAATAACTATCGGGACAAGGAAACGCGATGATAAAAACTAAACCTGGGTTGGGATCCCACTCACAGACTTCAACAATAGGACAAATGGAAAGATAAATGAAAGAAAACGTTGTGTTCTGTGGTGTGGGCTTATCTTTGCAGTTCGTCAAGAATTGTCAGGGATTGAGCACGTTCATCAGATACAGCGCTGGTGTTGGCGGGAACTGCCTGGTCGTTGGCGAGGAGCGGCCCTCGGCGTGCCCACGGGATCGCACGTCAGGTACCGTGCGTGAACGCATTGAAGGAGGATCATCAGCGCTCCAACCGCAAGCCTCGCTCGTCGTTTGTATGTCAATGCAGGGGAAGAAAATCGTCGGCGTTCCGTCGCTCCACCAAAGTCCAAAGGCAAGAACAGGTCCAAGCACAAGAGATGGTAAGAAGGGAGGAGAGGCAGAGGCAAAGAGAGAAGAAGGAAGAAAAAAAATGTCCGTCTCTGCCCACTCTTATCAGACGTGGTCTGACGTCACTCGCGCTTCCCTTCCAATCAGCGCGTCACTTCTTGTGCATCTTTCGGGCCCTCCTCCCTGATTGGCCAAGCACTTTGCGCCTTTGGTGTTACGTCATCGGTGGTGGCCAATCAGTGTCGCATGTCCTTCATCTTCCTTCCTCTCCAATCGGTGCTCTGGTTGTTGCTCGCCCTCCTCACGAGTCACGAGCCTTCCTGGGCGTGGTTCCCGGCCTGCCTATGCGATGTCTGTATTTCATGCTGGCGTTGTGCACGGCCGCTTCCTGTTTGTTCTTCCGGTCAGTCATTGTGAGGGGGGAGTATTTATTAATGTGTGCGCTAATCGGGCTAACTAATGTATGTGATGTGTTGCCACAAGGGACACTGGAATGATCACAGAGGGAACGACGTACAATGGAATCTTATCCTTATGCCCTAATTCTAGTTACCAAGCCCCGCCCCCTCGTGGCGGGGACATAGATACGCAGCTTTCTCTGACAAACCGGGCTAGACAGGTCCCTGACTTACTTACATCGAGATGGTTCTTCTTCTTCACGACATCGAGGCACTTCCTTATGCAGATCCACCTGGATCTATATATCCTCCTACTCAAAATTCATAACAACATATATATATATATATATATATATATATATATATATATATATATATATATATATATACATATACATATATATATATATATATATATATATATATATATATATATATATATATTGTTGTGGATATGAGGACTGTATATATATATTTTTTTATTGTGTGCTGTATGATTATTATTATTGTTGTTGTGCTGTGCCTCCTGCCTCCGGAGCTGTGTAAGATCAAAAGGGCGTCCCATAGTCCACAAGCATACACGTCAGCCAATCATAGGATATTCATGTTCGATAGTTATATCTTATTCTGTGTTTTAAGATAAGGCTGTGTCTCCCATTAATTGAAATACTCCATTGCACCAGTGAAAGAGAATAGATCCCCTTCCATTCCCATCCCCAAAAATCCCCATTTCCTTCACATCCCCCCTTTCGTGATTGCCGACCCTCGATTGCCATATTACATCCCCTCTCGTCATTGCTGAGCCTCGATTCCCAATCACCTCCCCTCCAATAACCGCCATTGACCACGAGGCTCGAGTCAGGGAAGAAAGGCGTGTCTCCACCTCGTCAGAGGAGGGGAGGGGCGCGCCCGCCCGTCGTCGTCCGGGGCGGAGCCCGAGGGTCGCGCGACCAACCAGGGCCGCGGTGAGTGACCCGGTAGGTGTGCCCTCGGAGTCGGCGGCTTGATTTCGCTGGAGGTGATAAAAGCGACTGTAAGGGACTGCTTTATCAGAGTGGCCTTGCCTTGGAGATGAGCATGAGATGAGAAGAGAAGAGAAGAAGAAAGAGAGATGCACTCTGGGTTGGTCGGAAAAAGAGAGAGAGAGGAGGAGTTGGTCGCACCGAGAAAGAGAGAGAGAAGAGTTGGTCTGAGTCGGTTGCAAAAGGAGGGTCAGTGGTCACAGTTGGTTGCGGTGGTGAGGAGTCGGTGGTGAAAAGCGAGTGAGACAAGTCCTGGGAACGCAGCGGACGGAGGCCGCAGCCGCAAGACCACCCAACCGCCAAAGGGGGCCTGAACGGCGGTTTGGAGCAGGGCCAAAGAGGAACGGCGGCTGCTGAACGCGCCGGTTGTGCTGCGGGACCCCCCTTGGACCTCTCCCTCTCCCTCCAGCCATCCACCTTCTGCCATTCCTGGCATCCCCGCGTGAGTCAGCGTTCTGTTTGTTCTGTCCTGGGATAAGTTAAGCCTGTAGGTAAGCTAAATTTGCACTGTGTCACCTGCGTCTTGTGTTGTAAATAAAACTTGATTGCTCCTTTTTGCTTGTGTGTGTAAATAATAAAACCCATTACTCGTCTGTACGTCTTCTCGTTTTATTCCTTTTCCTCTTTGCATTCGTCGTTTTTGTCTTTTCCCCTCATTGAGCAGCTGCGGTGCGATCCGGCCAAAGTCTGGGTGAATCGGGTGAGTTTTGTTAGGTCGCGGTTTTAAACCACCGCTCGGTCTATAACATCCTAACCGCGATCTATAACAATTGGTTGTCAGGAGTTGGATTCGAACCTGGGACTAAATTTATTTAGCCCAAATTTTGGACACCAATTGTGTTAGTACTATAACAATTGGTGTCGGGGAGTGAGATCGACCCGGAGCGCGCTTCACGCGCTCAAAATTATAAAGTACGAAATTTGTTTTGTTTTAAAGGAAGAGCCGAATTTTGAAATCGCGCCATGGCTGTCCAAGGCGACGGGATGCCGGTGGGAGAGATAGAGGGGTTAGAAGTAACCCAGGACTTCGGGGAAGAAAGGGAGGAGGAAAATGGCAATGTGGTTGCGGGAATTTCAGGTGCACAAAATGGCGCTCTAGCGCACGTGATTACAGCGGCGCCACATTTAGCCACGCCCATGGTCGCGGTAGTCGAACCGGAGATGCCAATGGATTTGAACCTTTTTTTTTATACAAATGAAGGCCCTTATGGCCCAGAATAGTGAGCGATTGGAGGGCCGGATGGATGCTCAGAGTGAGCAATTGGGGGTAATGGGGAACCGGATGGATGCTCAGAGTGAGCAATTGGGGGTAATGGGGAACCGGATGGATGCTCAGGGTGAGCGATTGGAGGGCCAAATGGGGGTAATGAGGGACGAAGCGAGGGGTACTGGTGAGGGGTTAGACAGGAAATTTGGGAAGTTAGACAATAATTTTGAGGGGTTAGACAACGGGATAAAAGAGGTAAAGAATGGGTTAACGGGGGTGGAAAACAGAATGGCTGCCCAGGAGAATCAGTTAGAGGGGGTGAAAAATGGGTTAATGGGGTTAGAAAATAGGATGGAGGACAAATTGCGGGAAATAGGGGAACAATCCGCCCGGGAAATCGAACAGATGGGGAACCAGATGGAGGAAATACGACGAGGGGTGAGTGAGGAGGTCTCGGGGCTACGCGAGGAGGTAAAGCGAGGCGAAAAGCGTATAGAGAAAGAAGTGAGGAATAATACGGCTAAGTTACAAGGGGGAATAGAAGATCTGACGGAGGAGGTGGAGCAGCTGACAGAGGGACAAACTAAGTTGGTGGAGCAGGTTCAAAAGAACACTGCGGTACTAGGAGGGTTAAAGGCGACACAAAAAGAAATTAAAAACGAATTAATAGCGACGCAGAGGCAATGTCAGATGGTACGGGAGGAACTGACAATGAGGGTGGAGGAGGTGACAGAGATAATGGAGACAAAGGACCGGCAGGTGAGGATGCACATAGAGACGGTCACGGTAGCCTTAGAGGACGAACTTGAGGGGACGCACCGAGAAATAAAAGAGGTTAAACAAAAACTAGAGGAAGTGGGAGAAGAGGTGAGTGAAATTAAGAAGGGACGGACAGAAACTAAGAGGGAGATAAAGGAGGAAGTCATGGAATATGTACAAGGTCTGTGTTCAAATCATGATGTGATGCTCACTAACCAAATAAAGAGTTTGCAGGTGGCAAAGGAGGTGCGGAGACGAGGTACGGAGGTGAGTGGAAATGTATATGATGTGAGGAAAGCTTCAGTCGGCTTGGGGATTGGTTTGGATCCGGGTGTTCGTGAGAGGCCGTTGGTGAAGTGTGCGACAGGTCTGGTGTGCGAAAAAAGAGGTGTGCGAGAATGTCCGACCATGGGGTGTGTGAGGAAAAAGTGCACGCCGAGGAGTGAGTGTGCCGTCAAGAGTGAGTTGGTCGAAGCGCGTGTGCGAGGGAGCACAGGGAAGCGCGGTGTGGTGAGTGTTACGGAGAAAGTAACGAAAAAGTGTGCGCGGGAGGATGCGCGAGAAAGGTGTGTAACGGACGGGTGCATGGGGAAAGCGCATGCTGTCAAGAGTAAGGGAGAATGCATGCCTGTGGTGAGTGTTACGGAGGAAGTAACGAAGAAGTGTGCGCGGGAGGATGCGCGAGAAAGGTGTGTAACGGACAGGTGCATGGGGAAAGCGCATGCTGTCAAGAGTAAGGGTGAGTGCGCGACCGAGAGTGGAGGTGAGAGTAGTGAGAGTGAAACGGAGCGTGAGTTGGTTGTGGCAGGTGAGCGAGGATGTACACCTGGAATAGAAGGATGCACACCTGGAATGGTAGAGCGTGAGTGGGAATGCACGCTGGAATTGGTAGTGAGACACGTGGTTGGGTGTGCGGGTGAGAGCACACCTGTGATTGTCACAAAGGAGGTGACCGAGAAAGGGGCGCGAAGAGGTGTATTGGTGAGGTGTGCGAGCAACGAATGTGTGCCAAAGTGTTCGGTGGTCAGGTGTGTGACCAAGTCGGTGAGCGGAATGAGTGTACCGAGGTGTGAAAGAAAAGGTACGAGGAGAATGGGAACGGCTGCATGTATGAGCAAGAAAGAGGTAGCGTATGCATGTAGGCCTGCAGGTGAAGCGTCGACGGTAACCGGGTTAAAGGTTAGGTCGACTTTTAGCCGGATCGGGCCCTCGGTGCGTGCCGGGCTTCGCGTGCCGCGAGAACCAGCGGATATCCGAGCCACGGCGGGTTCGAAAGGACCGCCGTGCGCGATCCACGCTGGGCCTCGCGTGGAGCGGCCGCGTCCGGGCTCCACAAGGCGGAGCGGGCAGCTCGATAGGAAGGGTCGTCATGGCGACCACTTTCTATTGAGACGTGCCGGCAGGTCGAGATCGGGACATTGGATGGCTCCACGCCGAAGTGGTGCATGGGATCTCGGCCCGGGTAAGCCTCCGTCCCTGCCCCGAATGCGGGACGTATCCAGCCGCTGGCACAAAACGACCCGCGTTCATTGCTCGGCTGTACGAAGCCGGGCTGTAGATGTGAATTGGCGCACCGAGAGGATGTAATAAGTAGACGGGTGATGTGAATTGGCGCACCGAGAGGATGTAATAAGTAGACGGGTGATGGTGATAGTGATAGTGATTTAAAACGAAATTTAGAAAAGTAAATGGAATTGGCAGTAAATGGAAAATTTTTGAATTGTTGGATTTGGACGAGCGAAATTGGTAGTGAGAGACCCCCGATGTGGTGGGATGGCAAATCCACCATCCCTCACAGATGGGGGCAAAGGAGCACTAGATTATGGGGTGTATGGCAGTGAAAACTAGCCCGGGTGGGTTAGGATATGGTGTGTAGGGATCTAGCGAAGATTGACATTAGGTGACGTTAAGATTAGTTAGTGACTGATACCTGTAGCGGGGACGCAGGTAGATTAGTGTGGATGATAATGACGTGGGAGCGCAATAGTTTAAAGGGACGACTGGGAAGCGCAAGTTTCAGAGGGGAGTAGTTAGCTGAGATGATGCCGTGCGTGTGAGGATTGAACAGGTGAGAATGGAACAGGTGTGATTGCACAGGTGTGCAACTGAACAGGTGTGTGGAGCAGTGTATGAGTGAGTGATGGTGATGTGTGTTGCGTTGACCAACTGGTCCAGAAAGAGGAGGAGGGTGCAGGTGGCACCAGGTGAGATTGCACAGGTGTGCAACGACAGGTGAATGAAAGACAGGTGTATGGAATAAATGGTATGGAGTAGTGGAATGGATGGTCGTGGAGTGAGAATGGTGGAAATTGTGGAGTGGAGTGGATGGTGCGAAGGTGTGAATGGGGGAAGAGTGGACCCCCATCACGGATACCCGGGGCGGGTAGTGTAAGTGTTAGGTAGAGGGTATAGGTAAATTGTAGTTGGATATTGGCATCTGTGGTGCGGGTGACAGAATGGTATGTGGATGGGTGCGTTGGTGTTGTGGAAATGGCTGGGCGTGTAGCCTGTTAGTGTGTGTAGTTGGTTTGGGCACTCCACCACTGTAAGGATGTCGGCCAGGTGAGGCCGCAGGTGGGCTCTGGGAGCCGGTAGTAGTTGTGTGGATGGGGCCCGAGGATCCGGAGGACGGACCCGGGTAGCCCAGTGCCAGAGGGCACCAAGGGGTGACAGAGCCAGGAGAGGGGCTGTCCCCAGTTAGTTAGGTTAGGGTGAGGAGCTAGGTAAGCTCGGGTGGCAACTACAGTGGTGGAGGTGTGCAGGTGGGTAGACCTGTTGGGAGAGGTACACGTCGCAGCCCAGAAATTGTGCTAGAGCACCGGGAGATGAATCGGGGGAGTGAGACCCCAAAATTGAGGAGCACCACAGTTTGGCCAATGGGAATTGGTTATTAGAACCCGTAGTGTAAGTTGGCCAATGGATTGGCAGGGAAAGACCCCGGGTAGTGTAAAGTGTGTTAAAGTCATTTAGAGGATAGGTAGGATGAAGGATCTCCTCACACCATCTGCACCCACTCACCGGAGGTGACAGGTAACTCCACACCATGCCAGGTTTTATTATTTTTTTATTGTGCAAATGTTTGGAATGTGAGACGCATCATGACGTGGGTGTGACATTGTGCTTTGATGTTCCATCTCTGCCTCCTTATGAGGATTGATGATGAATTGATGATGGCAAATTTTTGAAGTAGAGGGATTGTGGTGACGAATTTGATATAGGGGAAATATGGGGAAGACGTGACAGTAGTGACGAATTGGTAATGTGTAGGTTTTGTACATATGGGGTAAGGGCAAGGGTGGGCTAGGTAACAGGGGGGTGACGTACGGTAGGGACGAGCTTTCTCACTTCGCCCTCCGTACGCATTTCGCCTTGCATTGCCTTTTTGATGTGTACCCTTGAGACCTTACCCCTCGCTCATCTGTCTTGTCCCCCCTTTTTTTTTGTCTCCCACATGAGGACCTGAGCGCCGTTGGGCGCCGAGGGGAGCGTGCGTGGGTCGGCCATTGTGCGCCCGAAATTCCCAGAACCAGCTGTCTGCATCGATGCACCACATTATGGACCACATGTCAGTGGCCGAGCACCACTTATGGACCCCATGGGTTGGGGCATGGCCCCTCTGCTGGAACCGGCCATGAGGGCCCGAAATCTTGCTGGCGGACCTTGGCCACAGGGCACCAATGCCCCACAGGTGAACCATACACATAGTCGGCCTGGTGGGCCATAAATAAATAAAAAGGACACATTGGGTGCAAGTTTTATTGAAAATAGGCCGCCAGTAAGCAAAGCAAAGAAAATGACAACAACTGGAAGAAATAATGATAACCAGCAGAGGGAGCCGAAGAGCAAGAGACACCTGCAGGGTTGGGTTTGTTGGTTTTATTTTATTCATTGAACAATGGGGACTGCACCGATTGGTGCGTTTTTGGGTGCTTTAATGGTGCATTGATGCAGAGCAGACTGTCCTCCCCCTAGAAAGAACAATTACCGGTCCTGGGTTAGTTTTGTAAATAAAAGCAGAGTCATTGTAAATAATGCTCCCCACCGTCAGTGTATAGTTTGAAGACCATTCCGCAATTCGGTTAACTGTGGGCGAAAGTCTGTTAGGCAGGGTGCAATGGAGCAGCGGGACACATTTATTTATGTTTAAACTGTCGCACTCAGGGTCAGGTTAAAAATAGAGGGAACTACACCTACGTGTCACGCTAAAGCTAAAAGTTGTAGGCCCGGGACGTGCCTAAGAGGAGGAGAGTGCAGTGTTGTGGATATGAGGACTGTATATATATTTTTTTTTATTGTGTGCTGTATGATTATTATTATTGTTGTTGTGCTGTGCCTCCTGCCTCCGGAGCTGTGTAAGATCAAAAGGGCGTCCCATAGTCCACAAGCATACACGTCAGCCAATCATAGGATATTCATGTTCGATAGTTATATCTTATTCTGTGTTTTAAGATAAGGCTGTGTCTCCCATTAATTGAAATACTCCATTGCACCAGTGAAAGAGAATAGATCCCCTTCCATTCCCATCCCCAAAAATCCCCATTTCCTTCACATCCCCCCTTTCGTGATTGCCGACCCTCGATTGCCATATTACATCCCCTCTCGTCATTGCTGAGCCTCGATTCCCAATCACCTCCCCTCCAATAACCGCCATTGACCACGAGGCTCGAGTCAGGGAAGAAAGGCGTGTCTCCACCTCGTCAGAGGAGGGGAGGGGCGCGCCCGCCCGTCGTCGTCCGGGGCGGAGCCCGAGGGTCGCGCGACCAACCAGGGCCGCGGTGAGTGACCCGGTAGGTGTGCCCTCGGAGTCGGCGGCTTGATTTCGCTGGAGGTGATAAAAGCGACTGTAAGGGACTGCTTTATCAGAGAGGCCTTGGAGATGAGCATGAGATGAGAAGAGAAGAGAAGAAGAAAGAGAGATGCACTCTGGGTTGGTCGGAAAAAGAGAGAGAGAGGAGGAGTTGGTCGCACCGAGAAAGAGAGAGAGAAGAGTTGGTCTGAGTCGGTTGCAAAAGGAGGGTCAGTGGTCACAGTTGGTTGCGGTGGTGAGGAGTCGGTGGTGAAAAGCGAGTGAGACAAGTCCTGGGAACGCAGCGGACGGAGGCCGCAGCCGCAAGACCACCCAACCGCCAAAGGGGGCCTGAACGGCGGTTTGGAGCAGGGCCAAAGAGGAACGGCGGCTGCTGAACGCGCCGGTTGTGCTGCGGGACCCCCCTTGGACCTCTCCCTCTCCCTCCAGCCATCCACCTTCTGCCATTCCTGGCATCCCCCGCGTGAGTCAGCGTTCTGTTTGTTCTGTCCTGGGATAAGTTAAGCCTGTAGGTAAGCTAAATTTGCACTGTGTCACCTGCGTCTTATGTGTTGTAAATAAAACTTGATTGCTCCTTTTTGCTTGTGTGTGTAAATAATAAAACCCATTACTCGTCTGTACGTCTTCTCGTTTTATTCCTTTTCCTCTTTGCATTCGTCGTTTTTGTCTTTTCCCCTCATTGAGCAGCTGCGGTGCGATCCGGCCAAAGTCTGGGTGAATCGGGTGAGTTTTGTTAGGTCGCGGTTTTAAACCACCGCTCGGTCTATAACATCCTAACCGCGATCTATAACAATATATATAAATATAATAATATATATATATATATTAAACAACAACAACAACAACAATATATATATATATATATATATATATATATATATATATATATATATATATATATATATATATATATATATATATATATATATAAAAATATATATATTGTAAAGGATAGGGCACTGAGCAGTAAAATAATTTACAATTCTTTATTAACAGTCTGACGTGTCAAGAACAAACTCGTTCTCTTCCTCATTTGGACATGTACATATATGTCACATAAATATAAAACTTTCTAACCACTGACTGACTCACTCACTGACTGATATTAATGTTCTGTACCTTCCAGGTGTCGTAGAAAGCTGAAATTTTTGCATGCCAACATACATCAAAGCCAGTACACCAGGAAAAATCACAGAACCGTCGGAAAGCGTCCGTAAATGCAAATTTACGTGATAAACCAAAACGCAAATGCCAAAAAAAACCCAATCAATATGTAGCATTTCAAAATTGTAATTTCTATAACTGTAAACTGTGAAGTAAACATGACAATAATGTCCATTAATGAAAAAAAGAAAAAGCGTCCCATAAATATAAACTTACGTAAAAAACTGTAAATGCATACAAAAAAAACACCGATCAATATCTAACATTTGAAAAGTGTAATGTCTATAACTGTAAACTGTGAAATAAAAATCTCAATGAAAATTTAGATAAAAACTGTAAACACGGCCGCAAAATAAATCAATAAAATCTAAATTGGTATCTAGCAGTAGGTTGGTGATGTTTGCCTTTAAGAGAGCGCATACCTCCACCAGGGTAAATAGTTTGTTTTGTATCTAACTGATAGGCTGGAACTGGACATGAACCAAAGTCTAATCGTCTTGTTGTTGTCACCTACCAACTCAAGCACCTTGTTTTGTCATAATCCGTCCACTTTTTGAAATATCGTGATATACATCGTTTTTGGCTCGATCACTCAATCAATGGTGAAGAATCATTTTAAAATAAAATAAAATTCTCGTATCCAGATCCGTGTCCGGATCTTCACCAAGATCGAATTAATTCGTCCTTGTCACACACACTAACTTTCCACCAAGTTTCGTCCAGATCCGTGCACAACTTTTTGAGATATTCTGTTGACAGACAGACAAGCAGACAAACAGGGGTGAAAACATAACCTCTGTCCACCTTCATGACAGAGGTCATTAAATGTAAAGAGCAGCACATGACGCTAATGTCAAGTTAGGGGGTTCGACTTGTAAATATAATGTAGCCTGCAAAAGTATTCATCCCCTACCAATAATGCCACATTTAGATGAATTACAAATTATGTTAAAAACATTTTTTATTCATAACTGAAGAGATCAAACTAAACACTGTTATCGTTGAAGAAGGTTACATGTCAGAAATTCCTGTAGAAAACTTGTACAAATCAAAATTCACTGGTTACAAAAGTATTCAACCCTTTAGGTCAGGACTTGGTGGAAGCATCTTTTGCAGCAATGACTATTATGAGTCTTTTTGGGTAGGTATATACCAGCTTTGTACAATGACATGGTGAAATCTTTGCCCATTCATCACATGAAAATTGCTCTCGTTCTGCCAAGTTTGATGGGGGTCGTCGATGGACTGCAATCTTCAAATCTCGCCATGAATGTTCAATTGGGTTCAAGTTAGGACTTTGACTAGACCACTCAAGAAGTGCCCTTCATTGTGTATGTAATCATGTTTGCATGTATGCATGTAATCAACAAACATGCATGCGTATTAGGGTGCATCAAACGCCCCATGATTTTCAAAAAGTTGTATTTTAATGTCTATTCCCTCAAATGTTACACTTGTTGGTAGAAGTATGTATGCAAAAAATAGATGAAATCAGAGGTGGTCCTGGGTGGCCACCGGCCACTTTTATATATTTAGGGCCATTTAGGGCCACAGCTAAACTACTTTACAAGATAATGTAAAATTAACTACAAGATAATGTAAAATTAACCATTATACCTATATACAAAAGTAAAGTCCTACTTTTACTAAATGCCTAATATCAAACAGTTAAAACAACCTTACATGTCAATGTAAAATTAACCAAAATCGTTCTTCATATTACAAAGTTGTAGTACAGTGTTGTAGTATTGTACTTTCATTGATTAAAAGTTTGAAAATGTATTAAGCACAACGCCAATGTCACTACTCCAACTTTGCTCGTTTCCGCAAATTTGGCCTCGCTTTGCGGTCACATTCAACCACTTGAAGAAGATTTTGGAAGTGGTCTTCTCTTCTTGCAGTTGAGACAAAATCAGTTGCGAGCTTTACTGCTCTCTCCGCAGGGTCATTCACAACATTAAGCCCATCCACAATGGACTTGGCTGCCTTGAAGTGCTCATTGTTCTGCCAAGTGTCAACATCCTCTGTTAGGAAGGTCATATCTAGGTGAAGAAGGTTTACTGTAAACCACGAGTCCTCGTTCACAAGATCAGCCAGGGTTGTCGCTTCTGTAATTTTTGGAAATGACGGTTTGCCATATCCAGAACCGTAGCGGTGTTTTGGAGTGCTTGGCATTTCATCTGGTTGTACGGCCTTGCACACATCTGCAAGGGCACGACGATCCTTTTGAGGAATTGCATTGCTGAACAGTGCCAAAACAACCAGTTCTGGGGTTAAATACCACAAATGTCTATCAAAGGCTTTCACAGCGCTGACTGAAATGGTTGAGTTGACAGCTTTATAGTTGAGCAGAGTCTTGTAAAAGCACAAATCAAACCATGGGGCATTTGAAGCAGACTGACATATGAGCCACCAATCACAATAAATATAAACAACAAAAACAACAAACTCCTTCAGTTTTTTCTGTTGATGTTGTGTTGTTACAGTTCCTCGAGGTAGTAGAGAAATTTGCTCTTCAAGTAGGCATATTTTGATGGAATAAAGAATCTTTGACATCCACCTTGCTTTATGCATGGCCCCTGGTCTGTGGAGTGTTCCTTGTTTTGTGACATCATCATCGAGGACTACCTGGCAGAGTTGTGCCATTTCCTTGTAGTCTTCCCTGCAGTATGAAGCGCTTGTGCGGATTGTGCTTAAAACCTTGTTTTTGCAGGATAAAAGCAGCTGTTGTGCATAGTCATTGTACATGGAAATGTCAATTTTGGTTAAACTTTCATTCTTTGCATGCGATATGCGTTCCCAATTCTTCTGGAATTTTTGGAACAAAGATACTTCTGGAGACTTTGATGCCTCAATTTTGAGAACGTCAAACACATGATCCAGGATTACCTCTCCAACATGATGGCGACATGCACACCACAGAAGAGCACGGTCCAGTTTTGATTGAATGGTAACACAGGCAGCTGTAACGTGTCCAGTGTTTGATGCTGTTGTGTCAAAACATAAGTTGACAACTGATTGTTTGCACTTCCATGAATGTAGATACGTGTAAGTGTGCTCGGCAATGATGTCACCTGATGACCTATCACTTCCAGGAGGATATCTAGCCACCCCCAGTAGCTTTACATCAGTGGCATTCCCAACCAACACTGGCAATCTTTCTTCCTTGACATTCTTGTTTGTGAGCGTTGGTATCTGCTTGCCATCCCAGTGAAGTGTTGCAGCTGTTGGGGCGATCCAATTTTCTTGAATATCTTTGGCGATAGCACTTGTTATTGATCGTCGAGCCTTATCAGCAGTTGAGTACGACTTGGCCACACGACGTGGATCACCTCCTGCCTCTTGAATTACAGCTTTGGTGAGCGCAACCTGTTGAACAGGAGTTATGTTTAGTCGAGTAGCAACAGACACAACTGAATGTCTTTTCAGAATATCATGAGGAATAAAGGCAGATGTACCTGCATATGTTGATCTGTGGTGACTACGCTTCCTTTGAAACTCTGGAATCGCCTCTTCTTCAGTTTCTTCCAAGCTATCTGCAGAGTCACTATCATCAGAGCATACAGAACTAATTGTCATCTCTTGTACACTGGATGATTCATGACGTTCTCGTCTTGAAGCTTCCGCTAAGAGGCGTTTTTCTTTTCTATGATCTTTATCAACTTTCTTCTTGTCAACACAACCAAATGAGGCTACTCTGTCAGATTTCATTGACTCTAAAAATACTCTATCTTCCTCATTCTTAATGTTTGTCATTGCATCTTTTGTCCATACACCAAAGGTCTTATCAAGACGTTCATTCATGGTTTGCAACTTAGCCAAAGTGCTTGGAGATTCTCGGCGAGAAACAGGTATTTGACGCAATTTGTTATTGTCATTAAGAAGGTCAAGTATTAGTTTGCAGCATTGATGGTCTGAAAGCATAGGAATATTTGCTTTAGTGTAGAATTTTTTCAGCTGGATAAGGACGATGCTGGCAGATTTCCATTTCAGTGGCTGAGTTTGTTTGCCTTCACATATTTCTTTCTGGATGTACCACATCACGCATCGAAGAACCTGCCGGCAAGTTGGGAGGCGGACTCCTGTCAATGTACCATCTGCTTCTGTAAAAGCATTGCCAAGACCAAAAATGGCACTTGCTAATCTGGTCTTCTTATCTGCCATCTGAAAGAAAATAAAGGATATTATTAGACTACTAGTATGGGACCCACGATTAGACCTCCGATTTCATTCATGTAAAAATACAAACTAATTATCAAACCATCGTTTTTTGCATAAAATTGTTATATTTGTATTCCTCTCATCAAGACCTTCAATTTGATACCAAACATGACTAGGTTTGGGTGTAAAATAACAAAATCAAACATTTTTACATAGTGCGGCCCCGAAAATGGCCCTAAATATATAAAAGTGGCCGGTGGCCACCCAGGACCACCTCTGATTTCATTTATTTTTTGCATACATACTTCTACCAACAAGTGTAACATTTGAGAGAATAGACATTAAAATCCAAGAACCTAAGGGCGTTTGATGCACCCTAATGCGTATGTAATCCTTCAAATGTGCTGAAAACATGCCTGTGCCATGTAATCCTTCATTGTTTTCTATTCCCATTGAATCTCTCATCTTCCATAGTTTCCCTTTTCCCACAGTTAATTAATACACTCTATTACTCTCTTCTCGTTTTATCCCCTTTCTCCCACTCTTTTAATTCCTGTATTTTTTTCAATACAATATGATACTGTTTTGCTACAAGGTGATGTCAAAGGCAAATGGATCCTGAATTATTTTGGAATTAACCATTTCATGGAGCATGCAGTATGACGTGGTGTTAACTAATGTTAACAACAACACTTTGACTAATTCGTATAATTAGATAACCAAACTTACGTTACAGACATACAAATCACGTGTTTACTTAGAAGCAATTTTGCGAGGATGTTTTTGATATGTCATAAATTATCTGTAGATGTTTCGATGATGATTTACGTCTTTTTATGAGTTATACCAAACTAACAACTCCAATATGGTTACAGCACCACACATACATGTACATACACAGGACTATAACTTACCTGGCACAGAAACCACGACGAAGTCAGTTTCCATCTCAGACGACGAACTTTATTTTCCCAATTTGTTTTCCTTCCAGCATCTGCAGGGAATGTAGAGGCCATAGATCTTGAACCCCTTCTCTGATCGATTGGTGCATCCAATTGCACAGCATCATATCATTTAAACTAGAACAATGCGACAGTGTCGCCAATATGCCTCCGCATAGTCCCTACATCGGGTCGGTGCCATCGTTCACTATCCTAAAAATAAACAAGTTTGAATTTAAATCCCTTCAGCTGTTTTCAAGTATCACATTTTTACCAGACATGACAGGTTTCACATCGATCGGTGAAGCAGTTTCAGAGAAGGGATTTTTTTAAATATCGGCTTTCAAGCTAATATGGCTGCCATACCACATGACATATGACCTTAAAAAATGTACACTCTGCATATGTATGGGTAGGGGATCATGGTTGTGAAGTTTAGTGTTGATCGGATAGGATCGTTTTTCTATTCAAGATGGCTGCCAAACCACGTGACCTACAAAATCATCATTTTCAAACTATATGCAACAATGGTGTTAGATGATATTTGTAAATTTTCGCATCAATAGTGTAAGTGGTTTCAAAGATATAATTATTTAAAATTTTCTTTCAATCCAATATGGCTGCCACAGCATGTGACAAATGATGTTTTCGTGATTATCTTTTAATCGCCATGCCTAGTCATTGACACACGTAAAGTTTCGAGTCAATCAATTTGGTGGTTTGCGAGAAGGTTTTTTTTAAGGGTTTTAGGTTAAATCCAATATGGCTGCCAAACCATGTGACCTATGATGTCATAAATTTTATATTTCAATACAAATGGGTTATAGATCATGTGCATGCAATTTCAGATATTTAGGATAAGGAATTAGATTGAAACATTTTTGGCTGGTATACCACTTCACCTATGATGTCATCATTATCATGCTTTTGTTCCCCATTGGGAATCTATCTATAATTCCACTAATCTCTGTCTGTGTGTGTGTGTGTGTGTGTGTATGCGACCGCTGTTTCTCGACAACTACCGGTCCGATATACTTGAAACTTGCCAGGTATATTGCTGGGGACCCGAGGATGTGCCTTTTCAAGGTTTCATATTAATCGGACAAGTAGTTACCGAGCTATGTCCAAAAAACGATTCGACCAATCAGAGAGCAGCGAGCTATCGCGTGTGCCGAACGTGGCGAACACACTCTGCCTCGGACGGCACATTTGAGAGCGTATTCATTTATTTCACGTTGGCAAACTATGTTGGCGTTAAACTATGTTTTAAAACTAATTAAAACTACTTTGCGATTCATCGTAACTGTGATTCGTAACTGCCGTTCGCTTTGGCTTTGCGAATGGACCAAACCATTTCATGTAAATAGAGGGGGGGGTTGTCACCGTACTCGCAAGCCGTTCGCTTTGGACCAAACCATTTCATGTAAATAGAGGGGGGGGATATAATTTTAGATATAGATATAGTACGGGCATGCCCTAGTATTGACAATGTGCCAAGTTTCAAATTTTTCCTTTTGGTGGTTTCCGAGAAATATTTTTTTAATTATTTGCTTTTAATCCAAGATGGCTGCCATATCACGTGACCTTTGACGTCACAATTATCACAAAAACATTCTGCATGGTGGCCACTCCTACCCTGAAAGTTTCGTCTCAATCAGACATATGGTTGCTGAGAAAAACAAGGTTTAGCCCTTACGGACGGACGGACGGACGGACAACCAGAAAGCATAATTCCTCTGGCGACTTCGTAGGCGGAGGCATAAAAATAATAATATGTCGTGTGCTCATTCAATGAACTATCGAGGAAACAAAATGGCGCCCATGACCCACGTCACCAGAAATTGTTGGGACTCGTCATGTCGCTACTCCAAGTATAACGGGACTCCAGGAGGACCCAATTACCTCAATATCAATATGTATCGTATAGCGCCATCATCTGGTGGATGCCGGTATTACCAAACATCATCCCACTATTAATGTGCAACTCACAGGGCATTGGCGGGTCCAAGAGGGTGGAGGGAGGTGCACGTGCAGCGGTGCCCACCCCCACATTCCCCCTCCTGATTTTTGATTATAAATTATATGCTGTGTTATTGGATGCACTCTAGTAGCAGATACAGAGTGGTGTGCTGTGTGCACCATTCAACTTTCTCTTCATGTGTGTCAATTATATGTGTGTGTGTGTGTGTGTGTGTGTGTGTGTGTTTACAGGATACACGCGTGGTGAGTGAGAGGTGTCGAGTTCATCTTTTAATTTAATCGTTTCCCAATCGTACTGTTCATATTATAAATGTGCTTCCAATGTGTGTTTAAATCGGCACGTCAGAACGTACGGTAATCAAGCGTTACGTTACATTAGTCATTACGTTACACAAATTACTATAACAGTCGATTCATGTTCGTGGGTGTTACATCTAAATAGATGAACCAAAGGACCAAGAGACGGCTTTCTTCCAAGAACAGTATGTTCAATCCAGAACCATACAGCGTAACCCTAACCCTAACAACTCCAAAGCGAGCAAAAAATAGCGTCACGTAATTTTTGAACGGTCTCATATTGTGTTAAACAATCCGTGACTGTGACGAATCAGCTCGTTCTGATATAACCGTGGTGGAGGCTGACATGGGTGAGACGTGTCGAGTTAATCTTTGAATAGCATATTAAAAGTGTTTTAAATGTGCGTTTCCCAATCGGCCCGTTACCGGATTTTGTCACATGTTGTGACCACAGTGTGCTCATTCTTGCTTTGACTAAGGATTCCAGCTGGGAAAGTCTGCTCACCAGTTAGCCTCTTTTAGTGGAGTGGCTTATGGAAATGATCGTGACACGCTGGCCCAAAGCACTAAATTTGGCACAGTTATACTTTAGGACCATACAAAACTTTTGAGAGGGGGCTGCCCGATTTTCGAGGCCCAGGTCAAGGTCAGGTCAAGGTCAAAGGTCAAATTATGTGTTTGTCACGTTTTTGCCATATCCAGCTCATAGCTGTCATAGAAACATTATCTCAGTGTCTAAATAATCATTTTTAAGGACAAGGAATCCATTTGTATTATGGAAAATATCCTAAGGTGGTGCCATATTGTATTTCAAGGTCAGGTGAAGGTCAAAGGTCAAATTATGTGTTGGTCATTTTTGCATCGGTGTTTTTGACGTACATCGATATGCTTAGGGAGGATACTGGATTGGCCAGTACAGAGGAGGTCGCGGCCTGCATGAATTATGCTTCACAATTTCCGCGACAGAGACACAGTCCTGTGCATGGCAGTCCTGCGTTCCTGCACGTGCAATTCTTTGAACAAGTGGGTGTCGCCTTACATCCGCACTTGAGTAGTTCTCTACAACTAAGAGCAGCAGCTGACGGGGTTGTACAGGTTGGCCGCCACCCGGTATCTGCTTTGGTCCACCCAAAGCCATCTGGATTTGGTGCAGCTAGGATGGGCTTCAGACTCTCTCTCCAAATGCTGGCTTGGTACAGGCATCGATTTACATGCTGGAGCAGTGCGTTCTGAGTTGGAGGAAGCTTCTCCATCATCTTCACTCTCCTTGGGAATAGCTCATGTCGAAGGTCATTCACATTGACATGTGGGGTTGTGTTGTCGTACATGATACAGGTAAACCGCTCGATCACATTGAATGCTGGAGATGTAATCACCTGTGGAACAAACGCAGTCAGGGACGTAATGGTGAATCCTTCTGTGGCTGTCGGGTAAGCTTTCCATGCCTTCCAAGCTGACTTTTTGCCTTTACCACTGAATTGGGATGTTACATCAGAGCCAGAGAATGCATGGAAAAACGGCAGAGCACGAGCTTTGTCTTCCCCAAGTTCCTGGCAGATTGAGTTATATTGTAAAAAATGATAAAAACTGTAATTGTAAAGACTTTCTCTGGTGTCTCTCTTGTGTTCTTTGCAGTTTTGTATTGGCAAATTTAAGCTGACACTTAAGGTGCCACTTTGCATGGTTGTTGAGCAAGTCATTTGCATTAACATGATCTGGAAAACACATGTCAACAGGCATTGAATGTAGTTCTCTGAAAGAGTCGACATTTCGGATAAAGTCCTCATATGATTGTAGACCTTTACTATCTTGTCTGGTCGCAGGCCATTTTAATGTGCCGTCATCCTTTCCACATATGATACAGTTTGCCCAGTCCATGTTGTCTATTAGTCTTCAAATATCTCCCTTGTTTGTCAATCGCTGCCTCACTGTTATTGTAGCTCAGTCACGCTGTTATCTTCCGCCTGAAATAAAAAAAAACGAACATTAATATTGAGCCACCACCAACAAAATAAATCAAACGTATCAGCAGTTCTATGCACAGAACCTCTGGTCACCCCTACTGAAAGCCAAAGAAAACATTGATTTTTGTAGGTCGGCCATCTTCTAATCCTATATCAAATTTTTGTGAATGAATATGGATTAATTCCACTGATTTTAGCGATTTTAGCCCTCTCGTCGGGGATGTTAGCCCCTCCCCCCCCCCCCCCCCCCGGTCGGGGACAGCCTGGCGCCGCCACTGCCTATATGGCCGTCACCTGGTGGAACTTCCCATAATAGTAATGGATTCATTGACTAAATATGTTGGTTATGTGACTAAGACCAAGTTTTTTAGGTTATATATAAGCTGGATATTGCAAAAACATGACAGACACATAATTTGACCTTTGACCTTGACCTGGGCCTCTAAAATCGGGCAGCCCCTTCTCAAAAGTTTTGTATGGTCCTAAAGTAGAACTGTGCCAAATTTGGTCCTTTGGGCCAGTGTGTCACGATATCACTTAAATTTTGGACTTTAGCCACCCCACTATTTAGCTCATTAGTCATCGCGAATCTGCTGAACTGTTGGTCCAGGGAAGAACGCAAGGAACTCCAGAAACTTCCAATAATGCATGAAATGCCGTTTCCGCTTATCATTTTTTCAAAATTTCTTGAGGGAGGACCCCCAGAACGTCCCCCACCCACACCTTCGGCACTATGACCTGGTGCACACCCCCTCGCCCCCTACCTCCGTGTTGAAACTCCTACATCCGCCCTTGCAGGGTACCTGTCTCCGACGGGTTAGTGGGTGTCTCACTCTCACCTCAAATGAGCAAGGCCAAGGAGTGTGTGCTGGTAGAAACGGGAATTCAAGGTAAAGTGATGATGTGGATTGTGACACGTGGCACATGTTTTCCTTATAGTTATAGACAATGGCGGGTCGCTCAGAATAATAACTATCGTTAGTGATTAAAATTGGCAAATTCACTGCCATTTCATTTCAGATCGTTCTGTAAATGGTGTCGTGCACAGCTTCAACATTTTGACGTCACCGTGACATCGGCAATGTAAATGTTTGTAAAGGTTAAATTCCCTGATTACCTCCAGGAAATGGCATGAGAACACTCCATCTTGGTATTAAAGTAGAACAAGAATGACGACACTGGTGTCACGACCTGCGACAAAATCCGGCAATGGGCCGATTGGGAAGCGCACATTTACATTTGTATACAAGGTATAAACTAGAACGGGCACTCGGTAGAGCGCATACCTTCGCCGCAGCTACTGTTCTGTACTTGGCATGGGAGTGTAGGGAACAGAACAGTGAACAGTTTGGTGCTGATTTCATGCAAATCGGATAAGAATTGACCGAGTTATGACAAAAAACGCACATTTTGCAAGGTCGTGACCCCCCTGACCTTTGACCCCCAACCGCTAACAAGGGTAATGTCTTCACTGGGTCATGTCGTATATCACAAGATCGGGCATTGAATTCTGAACATTTTGGCATTAGTTGCATGCCAATTGGATAAAAATTGACCGCGCTATGGTAAAAATACGATTTTGACCTTTTCGTGACCTTGACCTTGACCTTTGACCCGATTGCTCCCAAAATCTAATCAAATGTGTCCCGTATAATAACCAATCATCCCACCAAATTTCATGCAATTCGGTTGAATACTTTTTGAGTTATGCGAATAACATACACACACACACACACAGACATACAAATAAATACACAGCGATCAAAACATAACCTTCCGCTTTTGCGAAGGTAAACATGGAAGAGCTAGGACACGACAAAGGGAACAGCAGGAGAAAGGGGAAACACCAACAGCAGGGCAGAGGAAGAAAGTAGACGGATACGGACAAACAAGAGATGCAGGTAACCATGAGGGTTAGGGGAGAATGCAAGGGATGGATAAGATGGATACCATTACCATAGCAATTTTTTGGTGTAGAAAATGTTTTAACGGGTGTAGAAAAGATCATGGTTTTGGATGGGGGGTGACCTGAGATGGTGGTGAACAGTTTCTTGAAGAAAAAAAAATAGATAAATCTAGTCATGCAGCAACCAGCAACAGTGCCGCAATGGTGCCGCATCCACTCTTTGAGTCTGGAAGGAGGTCTGTAGTTCAAACCCCGGCTGAGTGATGCTTTCGTAAAAATGGTACGTGCTGCTTCCTTGCTTAACGTTCGTTATTAAAAAAAACAAAAAACGGACAAACAACGCTGGGAAGGCAATGAAAAACACCCAGTTTAACCCCTGCCAAGAAACTGCTTCAGCAGCACAAACACTATTACGAGTCTAGAACATAAAAACAAAATTAACAAGTACAGTTACATTCAAAGTACACCGCCCCCATGCCAAATAAATAACATCCTCCAGCGCGGCATTGCTGGGGCGCCTTCGGCGTCCGGTGATACCACCGTGCAGCACATAGAGACTGTATCGGGAGGGAGAGGTGTACAATAATTGATTGATTAATTGCATAATTAAAATCAATAAATAATATTCATAAAATATTTTCTTAATAAATTGGCTAATAGCATATCTCAACCACCAGTGTTTCATCCAAAGCTGTAACTTTTTGAAAATTAATTAAACAGGTCATTCATCCAAAATATCAAATAATTAATTGATTAATTGACTAATCGATATATAGTTAATCGATTAATTGATTGATCACGAAATCAAAAATGTCTTTATAGCCAAATCACTTGGTCACTGTCGTATCTGTATATCAGCTTCCTAGCTCAAAAGGTGCAAGAGATATTGCCCAGATGAGAAAGGAAATAAATAACTACTTAATTCATTGATAATAATTAAGTAATTAATCAATTAATTGATTAATCAAAGAGCAAAAAATATAATTTTTGCCAAAGCACTAGCTAACTATTGTGCCGAAATTTCAGCTTCCTAGCTCCAATGATGGCTGAGATATCGCCCGGACAAACAAACAAACAAACAAACAAGAAAACAAACAACCGGAGTGAAAATTGCGTACTCCCTTTCAGCACGCATCATCGCCGGACCCCCTTAGGTGCCCGGCGGTGACGTCATGCGCCTGGAGATGGAATATGAAAGGAGCGATGTACAAAAGGCATACCAGTACAAGGTGAAAATGATCAAGGTAGTCACATTGGGGGCATGCAAGAAGTGCATTTGTCCTGTCTGACAAACCAGGAAAAATGAAATAGGGCATTCACTCAAAAAGTGTCTTTTGCCGATGGAAATAACATTCATCCTGACATTTACTCGATCCACCGAAACACCAATACTGTGCACCAACTGAGAATCTTGACAAGTATCTCAACTTACTGATCACAATCAAATTGGGCATCTTTGTTGTAATGATCTATCAAATTGGGTATCTTTGTTGTTCGATCTTTCAAATTGGGCATCTTTGTTGTTCTGATCTATCAAATTGGGCATCTTTGTTGTTCTGGTCTATCAAATTGGGCATGTTTGTTGTAACGATCGATCAGATTGGGCATCTATGTTGTAATGATCTATCAAATTGGGCGTCTTTGTTCTGATCTATCAAATTGGACATCTTTGTTTTTCTGATCTATCAAATTGGGCATCTTTGTTGTTCTGATCTATCAAATTGGGAATCTTTGTTCTGATCTATCAAATTGGGCATCTTTGTTGTTCTGATCTATCAAATTGGGCATCGTTGTTGTTCTGATCTATCAAAAATTCACCAAATGTCCGTCCGTCTGTCTGTCTGTCCATTCGAAGGTACCGCAAAATCGGCTGAACCGATCGCAACGATATTTTGTGTGGGTAATCTTGGGATCTCCAGGAGTAAAATAGGCTATTTAGTTTTCCCAATTTCAGCTTTGGTCTCCAGCATTCTCAGGTTTGGACTCCCGCATAAGATTCACGTTCGCATAAGGTTCATTGTGACGATGTTTCCATTGTGACGATGTTGTTTTCCCGGGTGCCGCACAAACGGCTGCACCGATTTCTGCACAGGTGCACCGATTGGACTCGGTGACTTCGGACAAAGACCTTTTATAAGGACATGGGTTGAATCCCTGCTTGAGAGAATTCCAACCCCCTCCCCGCCATCACGGCCATCTCTCTAACTCACAATCCCATGAGATATGCGGAAAGGACGACCAAAAACCAATATAAACATCATTAAACATCATTCGTATATAAACATCATTAAAAGTAAATAATGACCTCGGCCAAAGTTCAAATGACGTTTAATCTCTTCAAGAGAATTCCACATAGCTATTTGGGCAGTGTATACGCTAACAGATCGCTGTCTCCATCGATCTTGCCAAGGCCGTAACACCATTCGGCTCAAAATCCTTTTAACTGTTGATTTGGTAGTTTTTACAATGAAGGAAACACGTATTGGGAGTACATACGACATCGGGAGTACTAACTGCACGCGTCTGCAGTATCAAGCTTAAATCTGTCATGGCGGATCTGAAGAGCGGAATGCTTGGAGAAGTGGTGGGCTACTTCGGCATGGAGGATCAGAAACGTGGACTCCCACACTGCCACATCCTGCTGATACTTGCTCCCGCATGACGTTATTTTCCCGGGTGCCGCACAAACGGCTGCACCGATCGAGATTTAATGGATGTTTATATAAATCGTTTAAAATAAAAAAGCCTACAATTTCTGATATTTAGCCTTTTCATTTGGGCCTCCCAATTGAAGCCCCGCCCATAGGGCGGGTACCGTTGCGAGTCTATCAAATTGGGCATCTTTGTTGTAACGATCAATCAAATTGGGCATCTTTATTCTGATCTATCAAATTGGACAGCTTTATTGTAATGATCTATCAAATTGGACATCCTTGTTGTTCTGATCTATCAAATTGGGTATCTTTGTTTTAACGATCTATCAAATTGGGCATCTTTGTTATGATCTATCAAATTGCACATCTTTGTTCTGATCTATCAAATTGGGCATCTTTGATGTAATGATCTATCAAATTGGACATATTTGTTCTGATCTATGAAATTGGACATCTTTTTTGTTCTGATCTATCAAATTGGGCATCTTTATTGTAATGATCTATCAAATTGGACATCTTTGTTCTGATCTATCAAATTGGGAATCTTTGTTGTTCTGATCTATCAAATTGGGCATCGTTGTTGTTCTGATCTATCAAATTGGGCATCTCTGTTGTTCTGATCTATCAAATTGGGCATCTTTGTTGTAACGATTGATCAGATTGGGCATCTATGTTGTAAGGATCTATCAAATTGGGCATCTTTGTTCTGATCTATCAAATTGGACATCTTTATTGCAATGATCGATCGAATTGGACATCTTTGTAGTCCTGATCTATCAAATTGGGTATCTTTGTTGTAACGATCTATCAAATTGCAAATCTTTGTTCTGATATATCAAATTGCACATCTTTGTTCTGATCTATCAAATTGGACATCTTTATTGCAATGATCGATCGAATTGGACATCTTTGTAGTCCTGATCTATCAAATTGGGTATCTTTATTGTAATGATCTATCAAATTGGACATCTTTGTTCTGATCTATCAAATTGGGAATCTTTGTTGTAATGATCCTGACATCATTATGATCCTGTACCCACCTCTTCAAATGATTAAGCCTTTTCACTGTTTGGTACAAAGTGATATTCCAACCCCAAAGCTGATATGGTTGCGCCCCCTGTGGGTTTGTGGATAATGTTATAATTTTCCTCTATTGAGAACTATAATGCATCATGGTTGCTACAATTGCCTGTAATTATTGTCTCCCCTGCTGGGCTGTGACTTGTCTCACCTTCATTAGTCCTTTGGGTGTGGGTTATAAAAATTGTGACCGAATATGATTGGAGGTAAGCAATGCTCTAATCCCCAAAAAGCAGGAGGGACAGGAAGTTGGTGAGTATTGGGAGAATCACAATTACAAACAGACTAGATATCTTTCCTCGAAGTGTTTCCAAACCACCATTTGCAGGGGACTATCTGAGGTCATCAATGGCAGAAATCAAGTAAGGTCATCCTCACTGTGCTTATGAAGTTTGAAGTGCACCCAGTCGACCCTCCTGCCAGGACCTCTGCGAATGACCCAAATAATTGGAAACACCCTATGTTACCAGCACTGAACTGAAAATACATAGAATGATTGTAACCAGTGAAAAGTGTAGCCGCCATGTTGCAATTTTGGTTAGCACTACTCGAGTCACTGAAGTGAATATAGTGACTAAATCAGGAGAAATACAGTGAAGTGAAGGCAATGGCAGGCGGTGATGACAATAGTCACTAAACTATTCAGAGTGAAGATTATTCGTTTCGTTAATTTTTTTTTACATGTGCACACGTTGTGCAGCATACATGCACATTCTCTCGGCTGCTCACCCTGCTCAGAGTAAAATTTGGCATCTATATCAAAATTATATATATATTATATATATTGTTACGGTTCTCTACGCCGCCCTTCATCCCTTTACCAAGGGGGGTGGGGGGGTTAATCCCCATGTCTTTGCTGGGCTTGGCGGAACCGAGACTTGCAACGTCCCTTCCGGACAAACGCGAGTAGGGTCTCGGGACCACTTCTCGCTCGTACCTAATTCCCCACGCTGCCCTGGAAGTGAGGAAACAAGCCTCGCACGAGCCACGTGTGGTTTGAGTATGCCGAGCGGATTGGGTACCACATGGTCCGTGCAGTCTTAATTAGTGGAACCTGATTTGAGCGATCCTATTCGTGCCACGCTTAGCCAATGAAGGAAACCACAGAAACGATCGAATGGAAGAAAGGAAGAACATTGGTTTTAATTATTCCCACACGTATATACAATGATCAGGGATGCAGAGACACAGAGCAGCCTTAGACAGTCTTAACTTATGACCCAAACAATGGGCCCGTCTCACACTCACACAGGGAATTGCAGATGGGTAGATGTTCCCCAACGTGTCGACGTGGTCGTCCAGAGATGGCCTCCGTCTGGCTCTCCACGGTCCCCGCACGTCCCGCGACGATGGTGGCAGGCGATGGCAGGAACCCGTAGCGCGTCTCCCGAACAAGGCAGATGATGTGGCAGAACGGCAAAGGGCGGGACTTTTAGCGTGGCTGGCGATTACTCAGCCGTTCTCACTCGCGCGTCTCAAATGCACTGTATATCGGTTCATGCGCGTCTGGCTGCGCCCGCGTATCTGTACAGTTCTCACACGCTGCCAACTCCTCTTCCTCGATCCTCTGAGCTGGTTAGTGTGCGTGAGTTCTCGTGCAAGCCCTTCACCGCTAGTCCTTTTTGTGCCAGTCCTTTGTTCATCAGCTTTCCCACGCTAGTCCTCCTCTCTCGCAGCAAGTCCTTCTCTCTCGCCGCAAGTCCTTCTCTCTCGCAGCAAGTCCTTCTCTCTCGCAGCAAGTCCTTCTCTCTCGCAGCAAGTCCTGTCGAGGGCTTTGCGCAGTTTGTTTTATAGCTACGCCCACGAATCTTCTGGAACACTCTCGACCCTTCTCACCACGCCCTGTGATGCAACGCCGCCGTCACCACCTCTGAGCCCTGATTGGCGGCTCGTGCTTACCGTCAGCGCTTCTGCCGCTCCGCCCTCGACTCCGCCCCGGTCCTCCCAGCCTGCCTCGTGTTAACTCGCCCAATAATGAACCAACGTTTAGCGCAAAAAGGATTGAGGCTACGGACGTTGGATGATCGGTGGCAGTAGGGCCTATTCTCCTGACTCTACTTCAACACAGAACTAACAATGGAAAGGAACTAAGCTCACAAATACTAAGACATAACTATACTATCGCGAGGCTACAAGTTGCTTGTGTGACTAACTATGGGGGGCAAATATATATATATATATATATATACAGACTTGGCATTTAATATGGAATATATATATTTTTCTTGGCTTGGGTTTACTTTCTGAACTCAGTATATCAATCTGGTGAGTTTCTTTTACCCTTCGGTGATGTCTTTGTTGAAAGAACCATGTCACTGATTGTCTTTCGCAGCAAGAAGTCAATAACAGGATTATATCACAGGTGGCGTGACAAAATTTAAGGACAGGTACATTTGACGATTGGCTTCACAATCGGGTATATAAGGGTTGTTGCGTTCTGTATTAGTGGAAAACAACTGCTGCACGTCTACAAAAGTTATTGCCGCTTCCTCTGGAGATGGTCCGTCAACTTGACAATGCTGTTTGTCATGGAGTGGTGGCTTTACGAAATTCTGGCATGAAACAGTGTGCTATTGCTCAGCAGTGTGGCATCACTCAAGGTCAGGTGTCAAATATCCTGAAACCCAAATGCTCAGAGGGGTGTCCCTACTCCAATACCGAGGCCAGGACGTCCACGCAGAACCACAAGGAGAGATGATCGCCAGCTGCACCGGTTAGTCTGCAATGGCCGTACCAAGTCAGCTAATCGGCTTAGGGCTGAGTGGCAGCAACGGACAAATGTGCCTGTATCCAGAAGGCTAGTCAACCAACGACTGGTTTAAGCAAGCTATCGTGCCAGGCGTCCCCTGAGAAAGCCATGCCTGACCAGACAACACAGCCAGCGCCGATTGCAGTGGGCCAGAGAGCACCGTCAATGGCAGCCAGGACACTGGAATCACGTGACCTTCAGTGACGAGTCTAGATTTCTGGTCTATCGTCAAGATAGCCGCGTCCGAGTGTGCAGACAAGTGCATGAAGCCCACAACAAAGATTGTATAGTGCCAAGAGTCCAAGCTGGAGGTGGTGGGGTGACCGTTTGGGCTGCTTTTCATGCAGGGGGCAAAACTGACATGGTTGTTCTGAATGGAAACCTGAACCAGTTCAAGTTCAGGGTCATTCTGGAAGAAACATTGCTTCCATTTGCTCGTGCAGCCTTTCTAGGAAACTTTGTCTTCCAAGATGACAATGCATGGCCTCATCGTGCTCGCATAATCCAACACTTTCTTGCTGACCATGGTGTGGAGCATATGGGGTGGCCTGCCATGTCCCCGGATATGAATCCGATAGAGAACTTGTGGGCAGAATTAACGCGTCAAATCGACAACTTGGACCAGCAGCCTGCCTCTGTGCGTGAATTGCAGCAGACTATTGTCACTGCATGGCAAGCGATTCCTGTCCAAACCTTGGCAAATCTCGTGAACAGCATGCCTCGACGTGTACATGCGCTCCTGAATGCTCGTGGGGGTTACACGAAGTACTGAACTGTAATTTTACTGTCCGTAATCCCAGTCATAATTTAGCTTTTGTTTTTGTTGAAAAATTTTTTGGCTAATGTGCAAAACAAGGAGATACTTCTGGAAAACGTACAGAAGTTTAACACAGTACTGTCCATGAATTGAGTTCGATATCAGTTTACATCACCTTCAAGGATCAATTTATTTGCTTCGAAATGTCAAATGTGGTTTTTGTTTCTTTTAAGGGTCACATCAACAAAATCTAGAATAATTTCAATATAATTCCAATGAAATTTTGGTTCTAAGTCATCTTGAAAAGTAAGTTCACCCCCACAAAAAAAATATTCCATATTAAATGCCAAGTCTGTATAGATATATATATATATGTACAGTATATATATATATATATGTATATATATCAGTTAATATACGATTTCATACCATCAGTGGTGAGCCGCCATTAAGGTATCCCATCCAGCTATGCTGTACCTTAATGGGAGCGATAAGTACCATCTGCCACATTATCTCTGGTATCCACTCATTATATGGAATTGCCTGGATGCAGCCGGGAGTAACAATCCAAATATATCTTCAGTTCTCCAGCTTTCAATGAGTGCACGTAATGACGTCACTGCCATGTACATACGCTCTGCCTGTCAAGCTCTCAAGAGAACCCTCCAACAGAGCAGAATTTTGATGTTAGTTCAGATTCTGTCATAAGTGTATGTAAAACTCACAGTTACCGACCTGGTTTCGCCCTTTTGGGGCTCATCAGGGCAACGCAGTGAGTCCTGCATTCACTTATGACTCTGAAAACCTTTCGGTTATATATACCAGTTACTTTTCGATTTCATACCATCAGTGGTGAACCGCCATTAAGGTATCCCATCCAGCTATGCTGTACCTTAATGGGAGTGATAAGTACCATCTGCCACATGGCACATTATCTCTGGTATCCACTCATTACCGTATATGGAATCGCCTGGATGCAGCCGGGAGTAACAATCCAAATATATCTTCAGTTCTCCAGCTTTCAATGAGCACACGTAATGAGCGCACGATAAGCGCTAATGAGCGCTTGGGATCGAGAAAGCACCCGGGCGTTGGTGGAGGGTCCCTTGTGAGTGGTGTGAATGGAAATGGCGCGCTTGTGAGGAAAAAGTGTGCGTCGGAGAGTGAGTGTGTGACAGAGTATGGGAGTGATACCGGGTGCGAGAGCGAATGCACGTCGGAGGGTATGTGCGAAACCGAGTGTATGGAGTGTGACACGGAGAGTGAGCTGGTTGTGGTGCATGTGCGGGAGGGCACATCGGAGCGCGTGATGGGGAGTGTTACAGAGGATGTAACCGGAGAGTGTGCGCAAGAGTTGGCGCGAGAGTGTGCGGTGATGATTGGGTGTGCAGAAGAGTGCACACCCGTGGTGAGTGTTACGGAGGATGTAACGGGGGAAGAAAGGTGCGGAACGGAGTGTGTTATGATAGAGTGTGCGAGGAAAATGGATGCGCAAGAATGTGCGCGAGTAGAATGCATGGAATGCATGAGAGGCACTGAGACGCCGGGTTTTGTGAGTGTAAAAGGGGTCGCGTAGGCGTGTGAGCATGCGAGTGAAACATCGACGTTGACCAGGGCAGCAGTTAGGCCGACGTATAGCCGACGCGAGCTCCCAGTCCGTGCCGGGCGGTGTGGGCTGCGGGAGCCGGCGGGGATCGGTGTCGCGTCGCTCCTGTTCGGAGCGTCGTGCATGATTCTGGCCGGGCCCCGCCCCGCACGGTCGAGTCCGCGCTTTGCCGGGCAAGGCGACCGGCCCGGTTCGAGGGGAGGTAGGAGGGGTCGGAACGGCACCCCCTGGTGGTGGCGGCGTTCCACCCGGGCATGGCTGGCCCACCGCGCATGGGAGCGAAAGGCCCTGCATAGGGATGGTGCTGTGAATCTTGGCCCAACCAAACCTCCTCCCCTGAACCGAATGCCGGACGGACCCAACCGCAGGAGACCAAACCACCCGAATTCATTGCTCGGCTTTGCGAAGCCGAGCTTTGTAAATGTAATGACGCACCGAGGTTCAAGTTTAATGGACATTTTGTAGGGATAGTGAATATGATTGGCAAATTGGATTGGCAAATTGGATTGGCAAATTTGATGGGCAAATTTGATTGGCAAAATTGGAAATTGATGGCAAAGGGTATATGGTGTAGAGAGATGGTAAATCCACCATCCCTCACATCGCCAAGGGCACATAAGCATTAGTTTATGGGGTGGCTGTGCAACCTAGCCTGGGAGGGTTAGGATAAAATGTTAGGATTCAGAAAGATGACCATAGGTAACTGTAGATTTAAGTAGCGACATGTACCTGTAGAGGGGACGTAGCAGCTTAGAGGATTATAATGACGTGGGTTGTGCATAGAATAAGGGATGACTGGGGGAAGCACTAAGTTAGAGGGGAAACCAGGTAGCCAGATGATGCAGTTGTGTTTGTGGTGAGAGTGATGAAATGAGGAATTGGTATGAAAGTGCATGGTAGTGCTGGTGATGAAGTGAGGCAATGCTCGTAAATGATGTGTGTGTGTGTGTGTGTGTGTAGAAAGTGAATGAGCAGAGCATTGTGAACATGTGTATAATTGTGATTGTGCATTGTATTGAAGTGAATGGTCCTGGAGGGAAGAAGGGTGCAGGTGACACCAGGTGTGTGGGCACAGGTGTGCAGGTGAAGCACAGGTGTATGGAGAAGGGTTGGATGAAATGAATGGCATGGAATACATGGAGTATGGAATAGATGGTCTGGAGTGAATGGAGCATGGAGTGAATGGAGTATGGAATAGATGGTATGGAGTATGGAATGGATGGTGTGGAGTGAGTAGTGTGGAATATGTGGAGTGGAGTGGTTGGTGCGAAAGGAGTGGATGGGGAAGACGGACCTCTTCACGAATACCCGGGGAGGGTAGTTTAAAAGTAGGTAGAGGGAGTAGGTAAATTGTGGTTGGATATTGGCATCTGTGGTGCGGGTAGTTGTACAGAAGTGTTGTGTTGGGTGCATTAGTGGAGTCAATTGGCTGGGCGTGTGGCCTGTTAGTGTGTGTATGGATAAATGGGCACTCCGCCACTGTTAGTCTGTCGGCCAGGTGAGGCCGCAGGTAGGCTCTGGGAGCCAGTAGAGTTGTTCAATGGGGCCCGAGGATCCGGAGGATGGACCCGGGTAGCCCGACACCAGAGAGGGCGGTAGTGGGGTGAGAGTGCCAGAGGGCCTTCCCCAGGTAGGTTTGGGTAAGGAGCAGGTAAGCTCGGAGACAACTGCAGTGGCAGAGGTGTGCAGGTGAGCGGACCTGCTGGGAGCGCCACACAACCCAGCCCGGAAATTGTGTGAAGACACAGGGTGAAGAATCGGGGGAGTGAGACCCCAAATTGGTGAGCACCACAGTTTGGTCAATGGGAGTTCGGTTCTTAAAACCACATAGTGTAAGATGGCCAATGGTTTGGCAGGGAAAGACCGCGGGTAGAGTAAGTGCGTTAAAGTCATTTAGACGGTAGTTAGGAGAAAATCTCTTTGCACCATCTACATCCACTCACCAGGGTGACAAGACTCCACACCACCGGTTTGTGCAAATGTTTGGAATGGTGAGACGCATCATGGCGTGGGGGTGACATTGTGCTTGTTGTTCCATCTCTTCCTCCTTAGGAGGAATTGATGAGAAATTGGACTTGATGGCAAATTTGGTTGGAGGGATTGGTAACCAATTTGGATTAGGGGAGATATGGGGAAGACGAGACAGTAGTGACGAATTTATAAATGTGTAGAATTTTGTAAATACGGGGTAAGGGCAAGGGTAGGGTAGGTGACAGGGGGGGGTGACATACAGTAGGGACGAGCTTTCTCCGCTCGCTCCCATGCGCACCTCACCTTGCATTACCTTGTATTAATGTGTACCCATGCGACCTTGCCCCGATGCTTGCTGTGTCCTTCCTTCCCCACTCACGGCTTGTTCTTTTCGGTCCAGGGGGAGTATGCAGGTAGCCGCAGTTGTGTGCCCAAACCGCCGCTGCAGCCTGCCTGGACCGGTACACCACCTTATGGACCGCACGACTTGTGGCCTATCACCACCATATGGACCACGGTTCTGTGGCTAAGCACCACACTTATGGACCCCACGTGTTGGGGCCTGGCCCCTCTGCTAGGACCGGCCATGATGGCCAGAGAAAAGCTTGCTTGCGGACCACGGTGAGGTGGCCCCTATGCCATACAGGTGGACCACCCTTAGTTGGCCCCTGTTGGCCATAAATAAAAAATGGACGCGTTGTGTGCCTTTTTTTATTATTACAAATAGGCAGCAAGCCACAAGAACGACAACATCAAGAAACATCGGGCCAGCAGAGCAGGGGCTGAGAAGAGAGTCATCAGTTTGTTTATTATTGAAATGTGATGACATGTGTGAAATGAGCACTGGATGGTGCTTTTCATGCTTTTGGTGCTGATTGGTGCTTTTAGGTGAATTGTAATGCTCTTGTGCTCGGGGTTGCACTGCAATATCAATTGTGCATCCCCGTGCATGAGGGTATGGTGTATCGGTACAGTGCAGTGCATGCTCCTTCCTCTTTCGAAACATCTTTTTGTCTCCCAAAAGACAGGTCCTGGGTTTGCAGTGTACATAATTAGTGTCTTGTAAATAATGCTCCCCACCGGCTAAATGTATAGTTTGAAGACCAATCCGCAATTCGGTTAGTTTGTGGGCATGAGTCTGTTAGGTAGGATGCAACGTAGCAGGGGGATATACTTAATTGTTTTAAAACTGTCGCACTCAGGGTAAGGTTAATAGTAGAGGGTTACTACACCTGAGTGTCACATTAAGTTAAAGTTCTTTCAGGCCGGGACGGCCCTGGAGGAGAGACGGGTGCTGTGTTATGGTTTTAAGAACCTTCACTTTGCAAACTTTAGTAAATGTTCCCTTATAAATGATCCCCTGTAAATATCCCCATTAATTTGGCTTTATTAAAGATCGCACCCTAGTTAGTACATGTACAACACGTAGAGCACCATAGGACCTCTCTGTAGTTATCTCATTATTATGTGTTTTAGTTAAGGATCTGTTCCCAATAGTTGAATCTGCGTTGCATTAATCAAATAAGATAGGCCCCTTCAATTTCCCCAATCATCTCCCGCTCTTCAAAGTGCAGTAGCAGTACGGCAGCATTCGCTGCCCCTTGTCTTGGTTTGTTTGATGCCCCCAAGCCGCCATTGAACATGCGGTCTCAGGCCGAGGAAAAAGGGGGCGGAACACAAGAACAAGGTGTGGCACGTCAACTCACCATCAGAGGTGGAGCCAGCGAGCCCTTGCCGGCCAACCAGGGCTGAGGTGAGCCGACCGGTAGGCGTGTCATAGGAGCCGGCAGCTGGATACGAGAACACCCTATAAAAGCGGCTGCGAGGGACTGCTTCAGGAGAGGAGAGATGAGTGCGTCGGCAGATGAGTGCGAAGGTCCGAAATGCAAGGTACCAGAGGAGAACACGCTGAATCATAAGGCAGGAGAGTGGGTCCGTTGACAACGACAATATCGCCATATATTCACATTGGCCGACCGCGTGAAACCATACGTGCAGCTGCCGCCGGGTTTCGCCTCAAGCCCGGAGCGTGGACGGGAGCATGGACTGGAGTGGACCTCGACACTGTGCATTTGCCCAGACCTTCCTGCCCTGCCATCGGCTTGGACCTTCTCCTCCTTCCAGCCATTCCTTCCTGCCAGTCCCTATTCGTGTGAGTCTGTTTGTTCTGTTTGGGTGTATGATAATATAAGACTTTTTTAAGGCTGCCCTGTGTACCTGCTTCTTCCTCTCCTTATAAATGCCCTTCTTTCGTTTCCTCTTCATTTCGTGTACATAATAAATAACTGTTCTTCCTTTACTTTGGTTTCTTCTTCCCCCGATCGCTTTAGTCCCTTCCCAATTGAGTACCTGTGGCACGATTCGGCCAATGCTCGGAGTCGGGTTTAGTCCTTTGTTAACGGCCCGAGTCGCAGCTACCTTCGCTTGGTGCATCCAATCACGCTGCGGCCCGGGTGGGGGTATCTCCTCACTTACGGCTGGTGGTGGTAATTAGGTAGTGGGACGGATTGGACTTACAACCCTACTCACCACCGACCAGAAGTGACGTCATACCCCCAGGACCGGTGGACGTCCAGCTTAACAGGACAAGGGGATTAACCCCCCCTTGCTAACGGGAGTGCCGTCCCCTGGATCCGTAACAATATATATATATATATATATATATATATATATATATATATATATATATATATATATATATTGTTACCGATCGCGGTTTAGATGTTATGATGACCGAGCGGTGGTATATTACCGCGACCTAACAGGATCCCTGACTCAGCCGATTCACCCAGAACTTTGGCCGGATCGCACCGCAGCTGCTCAATGAGGGGAAAAGACTAAAACGACGAATGCAAAGAGGAAAAGGAATAAAACGAATAGACGGACAGAAGAGCAATTGGATTTATTATTTACACAAGCAAAAAGGAGCAATCAAGGTTTATTTACAACACATAAGACGCAGGTGACACAGTGCAAATTTTAGCTTACCTACAGACTTAATTAAATACCCAGGGACAGAACAAACAAAAGACAGACTCACGCGGGGAATGACAGGAATGGCAGGAGGTGGATGGCTGGAGGTGAACGCTTGGTGGAGCCAACGCGGAGCTGGGTGGAGCTTTGGTGGAGGTGAACGCTTGGTGGAGCCAACGCGGAGCTTGGTGGAGCCTTGGTGGAGGTGAACGCTTGGTGGAGCCAACGCGGAGCTTGGTGGAGCATTGGTGGTGGTGAACGCTTGGTGGAGCCAACGCGGAGCTTGGGGAGCCTTGGTGTGACGGGTTCTCTCTCCTTCCCTCACAAGCTTCAGGACTCTTTCTCTCTCTTTACGACCAACTCTTTGTGACCAACTCTCTCTGGCAACCGACTCTTTGTGACCAACTCAAAGTGCATCTCCCCTGGGAACACCCCCGCCGTGGGTTATATAGGCCCCGCCCCTTAACCTTTTCGAACCTCCCCCAAACGTTCTCTCCCCGCCCTCTCAAGCCAAACCCCTTGTTCATGGTTGGTCGAGTGGGGCTGGCTCACTCCTCCCCTCTCTGACGAGGTGGGGACCCGCCTTCCTTCCCCCAACCCTGCCTCGTGGTCAATGGCGGATGAAGGGAAAACCGCCCAACATGCAGTTGGCAATGCGAATTGCAATTGACGGAAAGGGGGGAATGGAAGTGTTGGGGAGTGGGAATGAAGGGAATCTATCTCTTTCACTGGTGCAATGGAGTATTTCAATTAATGGGAGACACAGCCTTACTCTAAAAACACATAATAAGAGATAACTATCAAACAGAGGTATTCTATTATTTGGCTGACGTGTATGCTTGTGGACTAATTATGGGATGCCCTTTCACCTTTACACAGCTCCGGAGGCAGGGGGGCGCAGAATAAACAATAATAATAATAATACACAATCAAAAAATATACAGTCCTCATATCCGCAACAATATAATCGGGAGATTAAATCAGACGCGGACGTAGCTTCAGGACTTCGATCTTTAATTTGACAAGCTTTCGACCAACAAAGGTCTTCTTCTGAGTCGGCCCCAAGTTCAACGGAAGTCAGATTATAATATATGTATATACAGACTTGGCATTTAATATGGAATATTTTTTTTCTCTTGACTTGGGTTTACTCTCTTAACTCAGTATATCAATCTGGTGAGTTTCTTTTACACTTTGGTGATTTATTTGTTCAAAGAACCATGTCACTGATTGTCTGTCGCAGCAAGAAGTCAACAACAGGATTATATCACAGGTGGCGTGGCAAAATGTACGGACAGGTGCATTTGATGATTGGCTTCACAGTCGGGTATACAAGGGTTTTTGCGTTCTGTATTAGTGGAAAACAACTGCTGCACATCTCCAAAAGTTATTGCCGCTTCCTCTGGAGATGGTCCGTCAACTTGACAATGCTGTTTGTCATGGAGTGGTGGCTTTACGAAATTACGGCATGAAACAGCGTGCTATTGCTCAGCAGTATGGCATCACTCAAGGTCAGGTGTCAAAGATCCTAAAAGGAAATGCTCAGAAGGGTGTCCCTACTCCAATACCGAGTCCAGGACGTCCCCACAGAACCACAAGGAGGGATGATCGCCAGCTGCACCGGTTAGTCCGCAATGGCCATACCAAGTCAGCTAATCGGCTTAGGGCTGAGTGGCAGCAACTGACAAATGTGCCTGTATCCAGAAGGCTAGTCAACCAACAACTGGTTCAAGCAGGCTATCGTGCCAGGCATCCCCTGAGAAAGCCACGCCTGACCAGACAACACCGCCAGCGCCGATTGCAGTGGGCCAGAGAGCACCGTCAATGGCAGCCAAGACACTGGAATCACGTGATCTTCAGTGACGAGTCTAGATTTCTGGTCTATCGTCAAGATGGCCGTGTCCGAGTGCGCAGACAAGTGCATGAAGCCTACAACAAAGATTGTGTATTGCCAAGAGTTCAAGCTGGAGGCGGTGGGGTGACCGTTTGGGCTGATTTTCATGCAGGGGGCAAAACTGACCTGGTTGTTCTGAATGGAAACCTGAACCAGTTCAAGTACAGGGCCATTCTGGAAGAAACATTGCTTCCATTTCCTCAGGCAGCCTTTCGAGGAAACTTTGTCTTCCAAGATGACAATGCACGGCCTCATCGTGCTCGCATGATCCAACACTTTCTTGCTGACCGTGGTGTAGAGCATATGGAGTGGCCTGCCACGTCCCCGGATATGAATCCGATAGAGAACTTGTGGGCAGAATTAACGCGTCAAATCGACCACTTGGACCAGCAGCCGACCTCTGTGCGTGAATTGCAGCAGGCTATTGTCACTGCATGGCAAGCGATTGCTGTCCAAACCTCGACAAATCTCGTGAACAGCATGCCTCAACGTGTACGTGCTCTCCTGAATGCTCGTGGGGGTTACTCGAAGTCCTGAACTGTAATTTTACTGTCCGTAATCCCAGTCGTAATTTAACTTTTGTTTTTGTTAAAAAAAATTTTGGCTAATGTGCAAAATAAAGAGATACTTCTGGAAAACGTACAGAAGTTTAACACAGTACTGTCCATGAATTGAGTTCGATATCAGTTTACATCACTTTCAAGGATCAATTTATTTGTTTCGAAATGTCAAATGTGGTTTTTGTTTCTTTTAAAGGTCACATGAACAAAATCTAGAATAATTTCAACATAATTCCAATGAACTTTTGGTTCTAAGACATCTTGAAAAGTAAGTTCACCCCCACAAAAAAAATATTCCATATTAAATGCCAAGTCTGTATAAATATATATATATATATATATATATATATATATATATATATATATATATATATATATATATATATATATAAATATATATATATATACAGTGGAACCTTGACTTACGAGTTTAATTCGTTCTGTGACCGAGCTCGTAACTCAAATTGCTCGTATCTCAAATCAAATTTCCCCATTGAAATGCATTGAAATGCTATTAATCCGTTCCAGCCCGCCAAAAACCACACCAATTTTTTTTAAAATATACAGTATATATAAAAATATCTCGCGCTTTATATTTCACCTGTATGCAGCATACAAGTTGGCAGGATGGCCTGGACTGGAGGTACGCACACTTGACTCTAAAGTCTAAACTGTCCAGCCTGGGTTTGAATCCCGACCCAGCTATAACCTGTCATGGGTGAATCACAGGCAGGGTGATTCATCAATGGGTGTACCGCTAAACTGGGCGCCCCGTTTGCGTCCCATTAGTTGTTGGATGTTAAGGATCTCACCGTGTTTTCCACAAAGAGAAGGCGAGCTATCGCCGGCACTCTGAACAAGTTGACGGCAGAGATACTGTACTTGCACGGCAAGATAACCACGTGTCGCACGATCTCTTGTCATGGTCCACATGATTATCACAGAGAGGTGCAGCTTCCAGCGTTTCGAGATCTGATCCAGGCCTATCCAACGAGACCGGTCCCAGCGTTCTAGGCCCGGTGGTTGTCTCAGACGGACCCGACAACGGCAGTGTTCGTTTTAACTCGATTCGATTCGAGCGCCGACGTGCCGGCGAACAAAACCGGTCATATCTTTTGAACGCGTGGCTCGATTTTTACAAAATAAACTTTTTCTTGAAGGTCTGAACCGTGCGCTCAAAACGATACCGAGTTTGACCCTGAGAGAGCCGTTTTGCGCCGGCAAAGGCGCCTTGTGTGACGTGAGGACCATGTCGTGCTGCATAGATTATCATAAATTATCATATCATTATCGGCGGCGCGTTCCGTGACTATGCAGCGCTATACGATAGAGATACTGTACGTGCACGTCAAGATAACCACGTGACCGGAACCCACCTGGCGGCGTAAACTCAAAATAACCGAAATGCGAAAACTAAAATGCAGCGCTATACGTCAGAGATACTGTACGTGCACGGCAAGATAACCACGTGACCGGGTGGCGAAAGCTCGTAACTCGGATCTCGGCTCGCATCTCAAAGCAATAAACTGCCAGAGTGACGGCTCGTATCTCGAAAAACTCGTAAGTTGGGGCACTCGTAAGTCAAGGTTCCACTGTAATATATATATATATATATATATATATATATATATATATATATATATATATATATATATATATATATATATATATATGTATGTATGTATGTATATATATATATTGTTACAGACGTGGTGGTGGATGTTATTTACCGAGCGGTTTGGTATGACCACGTCTGCACAAGTTACCCGATTATACCCGAACGTTGACTAATCGCGCTACGCTAGGTCAATGAAGGAAAAGACACACAGCTGGGATTAAAATGACTCGACACCAGGGATACGGTTCTCAAGACCTCCGGAGGAGATTATATTCATTCGGAAGGTTAGATTACAACTACAAGAGGGACAGCAAAGGAAGATAGGCACTTAGACACAATCTTATATTAACCCCAACAGACGACAGATAAACGGGACAAAAGGCTGACTCACACGGGGATTGATGGCTAGGAAAGGCAGGATCGATGGCTCCAGGTGCACCTGGGCTCAGGGACAGAATCGACTCGGTCCGGTCCAGAGATGCGGGAGGTCTCACAGCGCTCGAGGTGGCGTCTTGTCGTCTCAAGCTGGGGGCGCATCTGACGTCACGTCCGGTGAGTCGCTTCGTATATCCGGCGGGGAGTGACACGCCCTCGGCTCGTTAGCTCCGCCCCAGATGGAATCGGCTCGTTGCTTCTCATTGGGTGCGTGCGGGGGGGGTTACCGGCTCCGCCCCTTGACGAGGGGCTGACAGGGAGCCCCTTCGTGGTAACCCCGTGGAGCGCATGGTCATGGCGGCGAACCGAGCCGGTGTGAGGACGCACACTCCCCCCGCGCGCCGTTGTTGTAGTTGTTGTTGTAGCTGTAGTTGTTGTTGTTGCTGTAGTTGTTGTTGTTGTTGTAGTTGTTGTTGTTGTTGTTGTTTGGGGAAGAAGATGGGAGTAGGTAAGGGAAGGTCCTAAACTCACTACTGGTGCCATATAATCACATTCTGGTGCAACGAAGAGTCAGAATTAATGGAAAGGAGTCCTTAACTGACATAGACTAAGAATAACTAGCAAGATGTCCGAAAGTTGTCTACGTGAGATGCGGTGGACCTGGGCACGACATTTAATGGGGGAAAAAGGGGCAGGTCGGCTCTACTGATTGTTGTTTACAGACAATGGGACTAGGGAATGGGGGATTGGGGATAGTTGGGGAGTATTGGGGAAATAGGGGAATATTTACAAGCGGATATGGAGGCCAAATTCCATATTCGCAACATTGCACCCTTCTCTACCCTCGGGGCGTCCCGACCCGATAAATTTTTACCTACTTTAGTGTGGCACGCAATGTAGTTCCCTCTACTATTAACTCTACCCTGAGTGCGACAGTTTTACAGATATTCACAAATGAGTAAATATGTCCCCCTGCGACGTTGCACCCTTCTCCTCACAGAAACACACCCACAGGATAACCGAATCCGGAAAGAATCCTCAAACTAAACATACAGCCGGTAGGGAGCATTATTTACACAAGACTACGCTGATATTTACACTACGATCCAGGACCTGTTTTTGGAGGAACACATGCAGATGTTATGCATAGAGAGAGAGCACGCATGCCAGCATCGATACACCAACCCACGAGTGCTCTGTGGCCTACGGCCTTTAATAATGTGCAGAGCACCCCTTCCAAGCACCAAAAGCACCACCCCATCACACAGTGAGCACCATCCGGTGCACCAATAAAGTGTTTATGAATCATTGTGTGGTGTCGCAGCCGGCCGATGTTCTGCCGCTGGTCTTGCCTTCGTGTGGTGCACTTGGCCTTCTTACTTCTTTCAAAAATAAAGAAAGGCGCCAACCGCGTCCATTTCTCTATTGTGGCCGTCAGTGGGCCAACTGTTAGTGGTTCACCTTGTATGGCATAGGTGCCACGTTGACCCATAGGTCCATCCATGGGTGGTGCTTGGCCGCATAAGAACTGCGGTCCATGGTGGGTGGCCACAAACATTGCGGTCCATATGGTGTATCGATCCAGGCAGCAAACAGCGAAAGTGCAGGCCCACAACTGCGAAGCCAGCACCTCTCTCTCCTCTCTCTCTACCCCAAAGCCAGATCCTCGGAGGTGGGAGACAAAAGAAGCAGACAAGTGAGTAAGGTGGTAAGGGCGCAAAAGTGCACGCAATGTAAGGTAATGCACACTGGGGGCACATGGGAACTAGGTGAGACAGGTACGTTCCTACCGTACGCCCCCCCCCCCCACCAGGTAACCTACATGGCCCCTCCCTTACCCCTTACTGTATCCACAAAACACAACACTACCCATAAACATCTACTTTACAAATCCACAAACGTCCCTACTGTCTTCCCCATTCCTCCCATAAACCAAATTCGTCTTCTCTCCCTCCTAACCAATCAAATTTGCTATTTTCAACTTTCATCAAAATTTGCCATCTCCAACTCAACATCAAAATTTGCCATTACCAATTCATCATCAGTCCCTCCTAGGGAGGGAGAGATGGAATCACCCCAATGTCTCATCCACGTCGTGATGCGTCTCACAAATCCTCACAGCAATTCTCATTTCCTGCACACAGAACGAAGAAAACACAGGTGTGGAGTCATCATCATCACCTCAGGTAAGTGGCTGCGTATGGTGCGACAGGTTCATCAATCCTAACTATCTATCTATAATTCCATTAATCTCTGTGTGTATGTGTGTTTGTATGTGTGTTTGTATGTGTGTTTGTATGTGTGTATGTTTGTCTGTGACCGCTGTTTCTCGACAACTACCGGTCCGATATACTTGAAACTTGCCAGGTATATTGCTGGGGACCCGAGGATGTGCCTTTTCAAGGTTTCATATTAATCGGACAAGTAGTTACCGAGCTATGGCGATTTCTTTACCAAACACTGCAAGCCGTTCGCTTTGGACCAAACCATTGCATGTAAATAGAGGGGGGGGTTCTGTGGTCGTTGCGAATGGACCAAACCATTCATGTAAATAGAGGGGGGGGGGGGGGTTCTGTGGTCGTTACTGCCACGTGGTTTCAAAGTTTTTTTTTGTTGTTGTTGTTTGCACGCATGTTTTTTTTGCACCCACGTACGGGCACGCCCTAGGATGTTTACACACACACACCCCTACACAAATTTTTTTTTTTTTTTTTTTTGGCAAGGAACGGGCACCCACGTACGGGCACGTCCTAGCTTATATATAGTACGGGCATGCCCTAGTTTCCTAAATGACTTTAACAACTTTACACTACCCGGGGTCTTTCTCCGGCCAAACCATTGGCCCTCTTACACTATGGGTTCTAAAAACCAATTCCCATTGGCCAAACTGTGGTGCTTTTCAATTTGGGGTCTCACTCCCCCGATTCATCTCCCGGTGCCCTCGCACAATTTCCGGGCTGTGGCGTGTACCTCTCCCAGCGGGTCTACCCACCTGCACACCTCCACCACTGCAGTTGCCTCCGAGCTTACCTGCTCCTTACCCTAACCTAACTACCTGGGGAAGGCCCTCTGGCACTCTCCCCACTCGGTGCCCTCTCTGGCACTGGGCTGCCCGATCCACACCCGGGATCCTCAGGCACCCACTCACAACTACCGGCTCCCAGAGCCCACCTGCGGCCTCACCTGGCCGACATCCTCACAGTGGTGGAGTGCCCAACCAACTACACACACTAACAGGCTACACGCCCAGCCATTTCCACAACACTAATGCACCCATCCACAATACCATTCTGCAACCGCACCACAAATGCCAATATCCAACCACAATTTACCTATACCCTCTACCTAACACTTACACTACCCGCCCCGGGTATCCGTGATGGGGGTCCACTCTTCCCCCATTCACACCTTCGCACCATGCACACCACTCCGTACCACTTACTCCAACTCTCTCCACACACCTGTACTTGCACACCTGTGCTCTCACACCTGGTGCCACCTGCACCCTTCTCTCCCCAAGCGCATTCGCGCTGATCCACACACTCACTACTCACACACTGCTCCACACACCTGTCCAGTTGCACACCTGTGCAATCACACCTGTTCAATTCTCACACACACGGCATCATCTCAGCTAACTACTCCCCTCTGAAACTTGCGCTTCCCAGTCGTCCCTTTAAACTATTGCGCTCCCTCGTCATTATCATCCACACTAATCTACCTGCGTCCCCACTACAGGTATCAGTCACTAACTAAACTTAACGTCACCTAATGTCATCTTCGCTAGATCCCTACAATATAACCTAACCCACCCGGGCTAGTTTTCACTGCCATACACCCCATAAACTATTGCTCCTTTGCCCCCCCATGGGAAGGGTGGCAGGGATGCCCCCCTTACCCACCGGGCCCATCGCTCACTACCAATTTTGCACATCAAATTTCAACAAATCAAAAATTTTGCCAATCACTACCCATCATCTGCCAATCACTACTGCCAATCCTTTGCCAATCATCAAATTTTGTTTTTCTCTAATTTTGGGGCCAAAACACTAACCTCATCACCCAGTCGACTCACTAATACCTCTCGGTGCGCCAATCCCTGTCCAAAGCCCGGCTTCGTAAAGCCAAGCCATGAATGCGGGTTGTTCTGTGCCAGCGGCTGGATACGTCCGGCACTCGGTGCAGGGACGGGGGCTTACCCGGGCCGAGATCCCACGCACCCCCTCGGCGTGGAGCCATCCAATTGCCCGATCTCGACCTGCCGGCACGTCTCACCAAGAAGTGGTCGCCATGACGACCCTTTCTATCGGGCTGCCCGCTCCGCCTAGTGGAGCACGGACGCGGCCGTTCAAAGCGAGGCCCGGCACGCACCGAGGGCCCGCTTCGGCTAAAAGTCGACCTAACCTCTAACCTGGTTACCGTCGATGCTTCACCTGGACGCTTACACCCCGCAGCCCGTTCCTTGCTCACACATCCAGCCGTTTCCATGCTCCTTGTACCGTTCCTTACACACCCAGGTACACCCATTCCACTCACAGCCTTGGTCACACACCTGACCACCGAACACTTTGGCACACATTCGTTGGTAGCACACCTCACTAACACACCTCTTCGCGCCCCCTCCTCTGTCACCTCCTCTGTGACAATCACAGGGGTGCTCTCATTCGCACACCCAACCACGTGCCTCACCACCAACTCCAGCGTGCATTCCTCCGACCTCCTCACTCACTCCTCCTCTGATCTCCTCTCCCATCACTTGCATCTCCTGCCCAGATGCCACCCTCATCTGCTCCATTTCCTCCCTGTGAGCATCCAGTTTGGTTTCTACCCCCATTCTGACCCCCTCTATCTGCTGCCCCATTTGGTTAACTTCCCTTTCCGCTTGGTCCCTCATGTCCCTCAATTTGCCTTCCATACTGTTTTCTAACCCCTCTAACCCATTTTTCACTCCCTCTATCTGATTCTCCTGGGCAGCCATTCTATTTTCTACCCCCTCTAACCCCTTTTGCATCCCTTCCATTTGATTCTCTTGAGCGGCCATTCTGTTTTCTACCCCCTCTAACCCCTTCTGCATCCCTTCCATTTGATTCTCTTGAGCGGCCATTCTGTTTTCTACCCCCATTAACCCCTCCTGTATTTCCCCTAATCTATTGTCTAATTTCCCAAATTTCTCGTCTAATCCCTTAAAATTGTTGTCTAATCCCCTAAAATTATTGTCTAATCCCTCACCAGCACCCCTCGCTTCGTCCCTCATTACCCCCATTTCGTTATTCATTACCCCCATTTTTGCTTCTAGCCTCTCCATAAGGGCCCCCATTTGCAACATAAAAAGGTTCGGATCCACCAGGGGCGCTGCCACGGTCGCGGGCGCGGTGACCAGCGAGGCGCCATTTTGCGCTCCCGCAATGTCGGGCACAACGACGCTATTTTGTGCGTCTGCTACCCTCGCTGCTTCGCTCTCCTCGCGTCCCTCAATTTGGTCCTGGACCGACCCTGCCTCACTCTCCCCTACCGGACCCCAGCTGTCTTGGTCTGCCATAGCGCGACTTTCAAAATTCGGGTTTTTATTTTTGTAAAACAAATTCAAATTTCGCCGTTATAATTTCGCGCGGGAAACGCGCTCCGAATTGATTCTACTACAAATTTGGGCCTAATAAATTTAGTCCCGGGTTCGAATTCCACTCCTCGACACCAATTGTTACAGACGTGGTGGTGGATGTTATTTACCGAGCGGTTTGGTATGACCACGTCTGCACAAGTTACCCGATTATACCCGAACGTTGACTAATCGCGCTACGCTAGGTCAATGAAGGAAAAGACACACAGCTGGGATTAAAATGACTCGACACCAGGGATACGGTTCTCAAGACCTCCGGAGGAGATTATATTCGTTCGGAAGGTTAGATTACAACTACAAGAGGGACAGCAAAGGAAGATAGGCACTTAGACACAATCTTATATTAACCCCAACAGACGACAGATAAACGGGACAAAAGGCTGACTCACACGGGGATTGATGGCTAGGAAAGGCAGGATCGATGGCTCCAGGTGCACCTGGGCTCAGGGACAGAATCGACTCGGTCCGGTCCAGAGATGCGGGAGGTCTCACAGCGCTCGAGGTGGCGTCTTGTCGTCTCAAGCTGGGGGCGCATCTGACGTCACGTCCGGTGAGTCGCTTCGTATATCCGGCGGGGAGTGACACGCCCTCGGCTCGTTAGCTCCGCCCCAGATGGAATCGGCTCGTTGCTTCTCATTGGGTGCGTGCGGGGGGGTTACCGGCTCCGCCCCTTGACGAGGGGCTGACAGGGAGCCCCTTCGTGGTAACCCCGTGGAGCGCATGGTCATGGCGGCGAACCGAGCCGGTGTGAGGACGCACACTCCCCCCGCGCGCCGTTGTTGTAGTTGTTGTTGTAGCTGTAGTTGTTGTTGTTGCTGTAGTTGTTGTTGTTGTTGTAGTTGTTGTTGTTGTTGTTGTTTGGGGAAGAAGATGGGAGTAGGTAAGGGAAGGTCCTAAACTCACTACTGGTGCCATATAATCACATTCTGGTGCAACGAAGAGTCAGAATTAATGGAAAGGAGTCCTTAACTGACATAGACTAAGAATAACTAGCAAGATGTCCGAAAGTTGTCTACGTGAGATGCGGTGGACCTGGGCACGACATTTAATGGGGGAAAAAGGGGAAGGTCGGCTCTACTGATTGTTGTTTACAGACAATGGGACTAGGGAATGGGGGATTGGGGATAGTTGGGGAGTATTGGGGAAATAGGGGAATATTTACAAGCGGATATGGAGGCCAAATTCCATATTCGCAACAATATATATATATATATATATATACTGTATATATATATATATATATATATATATATATATATATATATATATATATATATATATATATATATATATATATATATATATATATACAGTCACGTTTAAAAGTAAGTACACCCCATGTAAAGTTTTGATTTTTTAAACATATTTCAACATACAGCTATTTGCTCTTCATTTCAACAACATTGATAGATAAAGGTGATATAATATAACAAATATCATGAAACATTTACATTTTGTCGTCCATTGTCTAATTTAAATAAACATAAATGCAAATTTCGCATGTGGAAAAAGTAAGTAAACCCTTGGCTCTAATAGGTGGTATTGCCCCCTTTGGCAGAAACAACCTCAAGTAGGCGTTTGTTATAACTGTCTACCAGTCTCTGACATCGACTGGGAGAAATTTTTGCCCACTCCTCCATGCAGAATTATTTCAGCTGTGCGATCTTTGAGGGGTTTCTTGCATGCATAGCTCGTTTCAAATCGCCCCACAACATCTCGATGGTATTTAGATCCGGGCTTTGACTTGGCCAGTCCAGAACCCTCCATTTCTTTCTTTTCAGCCATTCTTTGGTGGATTTACTGGTATGTTTAGGGTCATTGTCATATTGCAAGGTCCACCTTCGGTTGAGGTTCAACTTTCCAACAGATGGCTTCACATTATCCTCAAGCTCCCTCTGGTACACTGAAGAATTCATCGTGGATTATATGATGGTGAGCTACCCAGGCCCTGATGCAGCAAAGCTGCCCCAAACCATAATATTTCCACCACCATGCTTTACAGTTGGTATCAGGTTGTTGTGGTCAAATGCTGTCTTTGGTTTTCGCAAAACATGTCTTCTGGTACTGTGGCCAAATAGCTCTACCTTTGACTCATCTGTCCAGAGCACATTGTTCCAGAAGTGCTGGTCTTTGCCTAGGCGTTCATTGGCAAACTTTAGTCTTGCCCTGATGTTCTTTCTGGACAGCAAAGGTTTCCTCCTGGCACACCTCCCATGTAGATCAAATTTGTGCAGCCTCTTTCTAATGGTAGACTCGTGCACTTTGACATCAACAGTGACAAGAGCTACCTGTAGGTCCCGTGATGACATTCTGGGGTTCTTAGAGACTTCCTTCAGCATCTTGCGATCTGCTCTTGGGCTGAACTTGCTGGGGCGGCCTGGCCTGAACAAGTTGGCAGTTGTTTGGAACCTTCTCCACTTGTCGATGATCTTCCGGACAGTCGAATGATTGATTTCAAATTGTTTGGAGATATTTTTAAATCCCTTCCCAGACTCGTAGGCATCTATAACCTTATTTCTGAAGGCCTCAGAGAGCTCTTTTGATCTAGGCATGGTGATGCCGCACACTTCAACAACAAAGACCAAACCAAACTAAATGTCTGAGGTTTAAATAAGACAGGTTCCTCCAAGATCCTCTCTAACGATTTTCTAATCATTGCACCTGAGCTGGTGCACCTGATTCTAATTTTAGGTATTTGAAGTCGTGATAAATGTAGGGGTGTACTTACTTTTTCCACATGCGAAATTTGCATTTATGTTTATTTAACTTATACAATGGACTACAAAATGTAAATGTTTCATGATATTTGTTATATTATATCACCTTTATCTATCAATATTGTTGAAATGAAGATCAAATAGCTGTATGTTGAAATATGTTGAAAAAGTCCAAACTTTACATGGGGTGTACTTACTTTTTCACGTGACTGTATATATATATAACTGAAAAACACAGTCTGTCTGTGAAGCTGTCCACCTATCCATATGTGAAGCTGTCCGTGAAGCTGTGTGACTATATGTCTATTAATTACGTAAGTTTGAATGTCAGTTGCATCCTGACTAAATGTACGTCTATTAATTACGTAATATTGGAATGTACCTTTGGAATATTTGGACTGCTGAGTGCTGATATCCCGTATACCTTTGAAAACCCTTTAAGACTCACAAGACCCCAAAACACCTCTAAGATCCTTAAGACCCCAAAGACCCTTAATTTCCGAAAGACCCTTTGAGACCGTGAAGATTATTAAGACCCCAAAGACCCCTTGAGACCCCTAACACCCAATTTTGACCTTGTAGATCCTTAAGACCCATACTAGCCGTTAATAAAGTTGGTTATACAGGGTGTTCCAAAAAGACCTGGACAACTTTGGTTGTTAATATTGGCCTGTGGACGACTCTATTAAGACTGAGCATCCACGGGTGGCTAATCAAACTTACTTTGAGGCGTTTCCAATTCATGGCGGACAATACGCGAGCAGGGGGGTTTGGGGGAGAATGCCGACTCATCTGACGGTCCGCGACGATGTCTTCACCCTTTGAGAAGTAACTCACAAACGAAAACGGAATTATGTACAAAAAGAAACACGTTTATTTTACGGAACCCAAGAACAATGGACGCTATGATAAATAACGAAAACCTAGGTTGGGATCCCACTCACAGACTTCAAATACAAGACAATGGAAGGATGATCGAAAGAAACAGTTGTGTGCACGTTTGTGCTTATCTGTCTGGATGTCCGATCGGTCAGGCTCCATCTGACGCGGCTGCAGTCGGCGCGAGCCGCTCGGTCGTTGGCGCGAACTGGCCTTGCTGCACAGTCCGTCCCACGCCACACAGCACAGCACTCGCACGCAGGCACCAGACGAGGATGATCGTCGGCACCCCACAATCTTTCAAACATCCACCAAGCGAAAGTCCAAACAGGAACGAAAGGCAAAAAGGGAAGAGGTCCAAACGGAAGAGAAGAGGAGAGAGGTCCGGGCAGGATCAGTCCAAGAACGAGAAGACAAGATGTCGGCCAGTGAGTTGTTTTTCTGCCCATCCCGTGACGTCAGCTCTCTTCCCCACAAACCAGTGCGTCATTTCCTCGTGACCTTTCATGCCTTCACATGTCACCGGCGCTTCTCCTTCAATGAGCATGTCGCTTGTTGTGGCTCTTTCGCGCCTTCCTCACTGATTGGCCGAGCATCTCATGCCTTTGGTGTTCCATCATCGGTCGCACGTCATTGTCGGTGGCCAATCAGTGTGGCACGTCCTTCATCTCCCTTCCTCTCCAATCCGTGCTCGGGTTGTTGCTCGCCCCTCCCCTCTGTCAATCATGAGTTCTCCTGGGCGTGGCTCTCGGCCTGCCTGTTCGATGTTTGCTGCCCTGCCGGTGTTGTCAGCCCAAGTGCGTGGTCGCTTGCTGTTCTGTTTTCCGTCAGTTTTATCGTCTTGTGGCAGAGGGGGATTTAATTAGTGTGTGCACTAATGGATCTATTCACTGTCTATTAGTGCATTGCCATATGGGACACCGGAATGATCACAGAGTGTAAAATGTACAATTGAATTAGCATAATCCCTACGCTAGTTAACAAGCCCCGCCCCCTCGTCGCGGGGAGGAAGACACAAGCTTAATCCGACATTCGGGTACAGAACATATTACATCAAGATTCCCTATCACGACTGCCGGAGCATAATACCTACGCAGATCTACCCTAAATCTATATATGCCCTACCCAAAATTCATAACAATATATTTAGTACCACAAATGATGCAACGATACCCTTTTAACATTTTATATCATACAGAAACTCATAAAGTTTTCTTTATTTTCAGGTCTGGTGGTTTAATGTAAAAGCAAATGGCGACTCCACAGGAGTGTGTCAAATGGTTCTTTGAGACGAGATCCAACATGCAAGTTCAGCATAATTTCCGTTAAGGTATGGAAGGAATCCGCCATCACGGAGTAGTATCGAGTGGTACAAGAGATTTAAGGAGACTGGAAGTTGTCAGAAACAGAAAAGTACCGGTCGACCAAGAGCAAGTGCAGCAGAGGTTGAACGAGTGCGTGAATAATTTCAACAAAGCCCCAGAAAATCAATCCGACGCACATCCAGAGAACTGGGACTATCAACCAACATTGTACACAGGATTTTGCATAAAAGACGATTTAGCTTTTTGCCTATAAGGTGCAGATTTATGCAGGAACTCAAATCAAATGACACACCAAAATGCAAGGCGTTTGCCTTGGAAATGTTCAGTCGTATAGAGGATGACGAAGATTACCTGAAAAAGGTCATGTTCACAGATGTAGCTTGCTTTGCCTTCATGTATTGGGGAAGGTCATCTGGCACAACGTGAGTATCTGGGGCTCTGAAAACCCCCACGTGGTGACAGAACACATAAGCGACAGTCCAAAGGTGTGGTGTGGCCTTCTCCATGACCGCTTGGTGGGTTCGTTTTTCTTTACGGAGGATGCAGTCACCTCAACAATTTACATGAACATGTTGGAAAGATTTGCCTTCCCACAGATTGAAGACCTGCAACCCGATAGGCCTATCATTTTTCAATAGGACGACGCCTCCACTCATTGGGCCTTAGTTGTTCAAGCCGTCCTGAATGAAAAATTTGCAGGTCACTGGATTGGCCAAGACGAACCAACCACCGCATGGCCCCCATGATAAACAGATATAACCCCTCTTGATTGTTTTTCTGTGGGGTTTTGTCAAAGGTGTTGGCTGTAACACCAAGGTGGCAAATCTGCAGGATCTTCGTTCTCGGATCACAGCTGCATGTGGACACAAACATGCTGAGTCGAACATGGCAAGAACTCGTGTACCACCTGTAGTGTCCTGCGTGTGACAAACAGAGCTCACATTGAAAGTATATTGATGGTGTGCACAAAATTTAGTTTCTGTATCATATAAACCAAAGAGTAGGCTATCGTTGTATCATTTGTGTTTCTAAATATATTAATGTGGTGCTGTGCACACACGATTCGTTTGCCAAGCAGGTAGGCCACAACGCGTTGTACAAACTGAAATGCTTTATTAACAGCTCGCATGTAAGCACTGGGCGGGCTCGACTATCGAGCCCGCATATATGTCCCGAGGCCACGCCTTGCCCCCGGGTGTGGCCGGTCGGCCGAAAGGCGGGGCATGTCCTCAGTTCCACCCTGCGCCTCGTGACGCCTTCGCTCCGGGCGTGGCCCGAGCTGCGCTTCCACGCCCGGACGCTCGCGCCACCCACTGGTGCGCGGAATTATTGCCCACTGACAATGTGTCCACCACACGTGCCCCCCCAGAATTCCCGCGCACCTGAAGGGTGAGCTTGCGGGGAAGCCGGATGACCCGGCCGAAACGCCCTCTGGCGATGCGTGTAGGGATGGGGGGTAGCGGGACGGCGGGGCTGGGGGGTGCCGGGGGTCTGACCGCCGGGGGGCGGCCTCGATGCGGAGGCAGAGCTGCTTGCGGGGGGTGGTCCAGATCGAGGTGGGCCGGCTTGAGGCGGTCCACGGAGATATGATCTGGAGTACCGCCAATGTCCATGGTGAAATGTTTGTCCCCGGTCTCCAGCATGCGGAAGGGCCCGTCGTACGGGGGCCGCAGCGGTGCCCGGTGGGCGTCGTGCCGGATGAAAACGTACTCCGCCGTGCGAAGCTCCGGGGCGACGTGGGAGGACGGGCGGGCAACCGTGGTGTGCCGTTGGCACCGGGGCGAACCTCCTGGCGGTCTTCTGCAGGGTGGAGCGCTGTTGCGCCGCGGACCAAGGAGCCGTGGAGTCGGGGATAAATTCGCCGGTACCCGCAGCGGTTGTCCGAAGACCAGCTCCGCCGAGGACGCGCGCAGGTCATCCTTGGGCGCCGCCCTGAGGCCCAGCAGGACCCAGGGGAGCCTGTCGGCCTAGCTGCGGTCGCGGAGGCTGGCACGGAGCACGGCCTTCATTGAGCGATGAAAGCGATCACACAGGCCGTTGGCCTGGGGGTGGTAGGCCGTGGTGCGGTGCAGCTTGACGCCGAGCCCTTGCGCCACCGCTCCCCAGAGCTCTGAGGTGAACTGGGGGCCGCGGTCGGACGAGATGTCCGAGGGGGCATCGAACCGGGCAACCCACGTGGCGATGAAGGCTTGCGCGACGTCAGCCGCAGCCATTGCCGCCAATGGCACGGCCTCCGGCCACCGGGTGGTGAGGTCCACCATGGTGAGGTTGTGGGTGAAACCCCACGAGGGGGGCAGAGGTCCCACCAAGTCGACGGGGACGTGGTCGAACCGACGCTCAGGCACCGTAAACGCGGCCAAAGGGGCCTGGGTGTGGCGGTGGACCTTTGCGCGCTGGCACGAGAGGCACGTCCTGGCCCAGTTGTGGACGTTCTTCCTGAGGCCATGCCAGACAAACTTCGCCGCGATGAGCTTCTGGGAGGCCTTCGTGCCCGGGTGGGACAGGCCATGGATGGCGACAAAAACCGGGCGTTGCCAACCATCGGGCACGATGGGGCGAGGACGGCCAAGGGAGACGTCGCACAAGAGGGCAGTGCCCGCGACATCGAACGGCACCTCGGTGACTCGGAGGCCCGTGACGGCGGTCCGGAAGGCCTGGACGTCGGGGTCGGCGGTCTGGTCCTCCGCCATCCGGGCATAGTCGATCCCGAGGTGGACCGCGTGTGCGATGGACCGGGAAAGGCAATCCGCCACCGGGTTGTCCTTACCCGCGACGTGACAGATGTCCGTCGTGTACCCGGACACGGCAGAGAGGTGACGTTGCTGCCAGGCCGAACATGGCTCGACGACCTTGGCCATCGTGAAAACAAGGGGCTTGTGATCGACGAAAGCCGTGAACGGGCGGCCCTCGAGCAGATGGCGGAAGTATCGGACCGCCAGGTGGAGCCCGAGCAGCTCGCGGTCGAAGGTGCTGTAGCGGCGTTCGTGCCGGCAAAGCTGCCGGCTAAAAAACGCCAGCGGCTGCCAAGCACCACTCACCCACTGCTCGTGCACCGCGCCCACCGCGTAGTCCGACGGGTAGGTGGTGAGGGCGATTGGTGCATCGGGCGCCGGGTGCGCCAGCATGGTGGCATTGGCTAAGGCCAGCTTTGCGCCAGCAAACCCGTGGCCATCGGCTCCATCCAGGCGATGTCACCTTTGCCCGGCTTCCCCCAGAGGGCCTCGTGCAGGGGGCGCAGGAGCTGGGCGACGCGGGGCACGAAGCAGTGATAAAAATTCACCATGCCCAGGAATTCCTGGAGCCCCTTGATCGTGCGGGGGCACGGGAAACTCCTGACCGCCTCCACCTTGGCCGGTAAAAGGATGGCCCCGTGCCTGGTGATGCGTTGCCCCAAGACGTCGATGGCAGTGACGCCGAAACGGCACTTCGCGGGGTTGATTATCAGGCCATGCCGGCCCAGGCATTCGAAGAGCGTGCGGAGGTGGAGCAGGTGCTCCTCCCGGGACGCGCCCGCGAATAGGATGTCGTCCAGGTAGAAGTAGATGAAAAGTAAGTCGCGCAAGACGCTGTCCATGAGCCGCTGGAACGCCTGGGCCGCATTTTTCAACCCAAAAGGCATCCGCAGGAACTCAAAGAGGCCGAAAGGGGTGATGACGGCCATCTTTGGTACATCGTCTGGTTGTACGGGGACCTGGTGGTAGCCCCGGATGAGGTCCACCTTGGAGAAAACGGTCGTGTTTGCCAACCGGGCGGAAAAGTCCTGAATATGTGGGACCGGATAGCGGTCGGGGGTGATGGCGTCGTTGAGCCGGCGGTAGTCACCGCACGGCCGCCATCCGCCGACGGGCTTGGGCACAATGTGCAGAGGAGAGGCCCATGCGCTGTTGGAGCGCCGTACGATGCCCAGCCGCTCCAGCGTGGCGAACTCCGCTTTCGCCACGGCGAGCTTCGTGGGGTCGAGGTGGCGCGCCCGGGCGTAGACCGCTGGTCCGACGGTGGGGATATGGTGCTCCACCCCGTGTTTGACGGCTACCGCTGAAAAGGTGGGCCGCGTGAGTGCCGGGAAACTGGCGAGGAGGCGGGTAAACTCGTCCGCTGCCGGAAGCGTACAGACTAACCTCGCTGGGACGGAACCACTCAGCAAGCCGCTTGGCAAGCCGCTCGGTGAGCAGCTCAGCGAGCTGCTCAACGAGCCGCTCAGCGAACAAGCGAGCGAGCTGAAGGTTTCGGCCTGGACGAGACGTCGACGCTTAACGTCCACCAACAGCCCATGCGCACAAAGGAAGTCCGCACCGAGCAGGGCCATTGGCAAGCTGGCGGAGACGAAAGACCATTGGAAGCGCTGCCCTCCGAACCGCAGTGAGAGGAAACGCTTCCCGAATGTGCGGATGGGTGTTCCGTTGGCGGCGAGCAAGGCGGAGCCCTGGACCGCGGCTTGCTTGTCGGACGCGGAGGCAGGGAGGACGCTTACCTGCGCTCCCGTGTTGCACAGAAAACGACGACCAGACGAGGTGTCTGCGATGAACAGGAGGCTGCCGGAATGGCCGACGCTCATGGCCGCAAGTGAGCGCCAGCCCGGTCGTTTCCCGACCCGTCGTCGAAAGAACACGGCGGGCGGCACGTTCTAGCCTTGCGGCCGTACCTGGCATGATAGTAGTGTTACGGATTCCGGATTTATGTGAATTACTATTCAGGTCATTGCTTATTCATGTTTATTCTATTAAAGGTTGTTGTGGTTAAATGGTTAGAAGCGCTCCTGATAACAGGAGACCGGAAACGGGACGGTGAACCGGAAGAAGCAGGAAGACAAGGTCGGGAGAGAGGCGGCCATCTTGATCCTCGACCAGCTCCGACGCGAGCCAAGTCGATCTTTATCTGCTTTGGAACGCTGCGTTTGAAAAGCCCGTCTGGCGAGAGGGGTTACCTGCGCGGGGTGATTGCCTGTTACGTGTCAGGTTGCCGTGGATTCCTGGAAGGAACCAAGCGTCCGGCACTGTTCGCCTCGACGCCTTCCAATTGCGTGTACGGGTCGCACCTTGGGCCTCGCGCGCTTTGCGAACCGTTCACAGCCCAGAGGCCGCGATCACGGGCTCCGACCCCGGTGGCGTCCCGAGGAGGTGTCCGCTGCAGCAGCCGTTCCCGGTACGGGACGTGCACGTTTGGAGCATGTCAGCCAGGGGTCTGTTCACCCGCCCGTGTGCGGAGAAGTCGACCCTCACCTTGGTCTGGAGGGCCCCAGAGACATTGTGAGGGACAGTGACCATTGAGGGTGCAGTGAGTGGGGTCAAGGGGGGAAATATATGAGATGGCCATCTTAGTAATATTGTTGATTGATTGTTGATTGTTGTTGATTGATTGGGAATATATTATTGATTAATCCGGATCCTTGGTGTGGGGTTTCTTATTGACTGGAATTCATATTGATTGCGTTACGAAAGCGTTTAAATCATATATCTTTCTGGCGGGGTTCCTCTCATGGTCCGGGGGTCACCGAGACCAGGTAGTCACCGGGAGGACCACGTAACAGAATTGGGGGCTCGTCCAATTGAATTCCGGGATATAAAATTGTATAAAATAATAAAATAATATTTTTATTAATTAAAATTTATTAATTAATTATTAATTGGTACATTTTTGGGAAATTGTGGTAAAGTCTTGGGTGAAGGTTGACAGGTGTTAACGATAGTCACAATGGCGTTTTTGGCACAGAACTTTGCGGTAACCCCGAGTGAGGCACAGTTCCGAGCGTTACTGAAATCGGACCTCTTGAAATTGGCCAAACATTTTAACTTGGAGGTCCGAACTAATTTGAGGAAGGCAGAGTTGCAGACCGCGGTGATACAATCTATGGTGGGATTAGGAACATGAGACGAGTTAGCCTGGGAGTGGCTACCCGAAGAACCGGAAGACGTTGAGCTCCGGAAACTGGCGTTGCAATTATGGAGCCAGGAACGGATCAAAGAAGAAGAAAGGAGAGTGGAACGAGAACTCCAGGAAAGGTTAGAAAGGATGAAAACGGAGGAAAGGAAAGCAGAAGAGAGGAGAGAAGAGAAACAAGCAGAGGAAAGGAGAGTGGAACGAGAACTCCAGGAAAGGTTAGAAGGGAGAAAAGCAGAGGAGAGGAGAGCTGCAAGGGAACTCGAAGCAGAGGAGAGAAAAGCCGAAAGGGAATTAAAGGAATGTGACATGGCGCTTCAGCAAGAAATTAAATTCAAGGAGCTGGAGTTAATGAGAGAACGGAGAGAGGTACCACCCTTGCTGACTGGGCCGACACCTAGCCAGAACACCTGGGATGTGGGCAGACATGTGAGGCTAGTTCCACCCTTCAGTGAAAAGGAAGTCGCGAAATTTTTTCCACACTTTGAGAAAGTGGCTCGACAGTTAAATTGGCCGGAGGAGGCCTGGACCATACTAGTGCAAAGTGTGCTGGTGGGTAAAGCTCAAGATATTTATTCGGCGCAACCAATGGACCAATGTGCAGATTATGAGGTATTGAAGAAGCACATTCTCAAAGCCTATGAGTTGGTTCCTGAAGCTTACCGGCAAAAATTCAGGAATGCCAGGAAGAGGGAGAGTGAGACCCATGTGGAGTTTGCCAGAGTGAAAGAAAACATGTTTGATCGGTGGTGTGAGTCAAAAGGAATCGGGAAAGACTTCGAAGCATTGCGTGACTTGATCCTGGTGGAGGAATTTCAACAGTGTGTCCATGAGGACATCAAAGTGTACCTGCAGGAAAAGAAAGTACCAAAGTTGTGGGACGCAGCCACCATGGCAGATGATTATGCCTTAACACACCGGATAGGGGTCCACAAACCTAACTCCTCGCCTAGACTTCAGCAGGGGAGTTATGGAACACCCGGTGCGGAGAACGACAATACATGGCGGTGGCCTCGAGAGGATTATGGGGACAACTCTGATACCCCAACTGTTCGAAATCAGGGGGCTACGGGCCCAAGACAAATTTATTTCCCGGGGGGCCCGAGGCGGACCACGAGTTTTTCCTCCGGGCCTACTTGCGCCTTTTGCAAAAAACCTGGACACTTGATGTCCAGTTGTTACCTCATGAAAAGGGACAACCCAGAGCGGAGTCCGACTAGTACAACTCCGAATGCGATGGCAAATGTAAGAAATCGCCCACAGAAGAGTTACCAACCATTTATTTATGAGGGGTTTGTCTCACTAGAGGGAGACTTGACTAACCCAAGACCTGTTAGGGTATTGAGGGACACAGGAGCCCATCAATCCTTAATGCTTGAAGGCATTTTGCCATTGTCAAAGAGTACAGCAACTGGTGATAGTGTTCGGTTACAAGGGATCGGTGGCTGTGTTAGTGCCCCACTTCATGTCATCCATTTGGAATCCGATTTGGTGTCAGGACCGGTCACCGTCGGTTTACAAGCCACGCTTCCTGTAGAGGGAGTATCTGTGGTTATCGGGAATGATTGGCCAGAGGTCAAGTTTCTGGTAACCCGAGGGTTGGTAAAGAGCCCAGCAGGGAAAATAACACCACACCAGCTCGGGAGGGCGACAAAAGTACCAAGTTATTTGTAGGGGGACTGAACTTCAAAACAGAGGAAGAAGTTCTGACCTCTGTCTTCAACAGATATGGGCCGCTGGTGGAAGTGCGGTTGGTAAAAGACAGGGAAACGCAACAGTCAAGAGGGTTCGGCTTTGTCACGTTTGCAAGCACAAAAGACGCCAGAGAGGCAGAGAAGAATTGGAATGGTAAGGATTTGGAGGGTCGGACCATAACAGTCGGGAAGGCATTTCGTAGGCGTCGAGAGGTCTACAGAAGAGGACAACTTGGCGGTATTTTTGGTGTTGGCAGCAGCCGATATTACTATGGAGGCTCCCAGAGTTACGGCATCCCCCGAAAGAATGATTGTCAGAGCACTGGCCGAGACGGAGACCGCCAGTCAGGTGACTACTGGGTCAAGTGGTCCCACCGTAACTGTTAGGAGTCCGGAGAAGTTGAAGCACTATATACGGCGGAGCCGCCGAGCCTGGGCTCCTACACGGACTAACCGTGAACGCCACGTTCTTAAAGGCGTCCATGTAATGAACTTTCCTCCCCGGACTAACCGTGAACTCCACATTCCTTAAGGCGTCCATGTAGTGTATACTCAGCTTGGCCTCCCGAAAAAGTGCTATCGAGTTGTTTAACTTTGGGGTTTTGGTCACCACCCCTTAACCGGCATTCAAGAGAAACTAGAAGTGTTGACGCTTGGTCCAGAGTGAATTACCTTTGGAATCTCTGGGGGTTTTGTGAAAGATTGTTGCTTTGTTTTTTTAGATGTGATAATTGTGCCCGGGGGAACTGATGATTTGGGGTGTGAGTTATCTTGTTTGTTTATCAAAGTTGGCCTGCAAAGAAAGTTTTCGCTGGGTTCAAACTTTCTTTCTTGAAGGGGGGGAGTGTTACGGATTCCGGATTTATGTGAATCACTATTCAGGTCATTGCTTATTAATGTTTATTCTATTAAAGGTTGTTGTGGTTAAATGGTTAGAGGCGCTCCTGATAACAGGAGACCGGAAACGGGACGGTGAACCGGAAGAACAAGGAAGACAAGGTCGGGAGAGAGGCGGCCATCTTGATCCTCGACCAGCTCCGACGCGAGCCGACTCGATCTTTATCTGCTTTGGAACGTTGCGTTTGAAAAGCCCGTCTGGCGAGAGGAGTTACCTGCGCGGGGTGATTGCCTGTTACGTGTCAGGTTGCCGTGGGTTCCTGGAAGGAACCAAGCGTCCGGCACTGTTCGCCTCGACGCCTACGAGTGCGTGTACGGGTCGCACCTTGGGCCTCGCGCGCTTTGCGAGCTGTTCACAGCCCAGAGGCCGCGATCACGGGCTCCGACCCCGGTGGCGTCCCGAGGAGGTGTCCGCTGCAGCAGCCGTTCCCGGTACGGGACGTGCACGTTTGGAGCACGTCAGCCAGGGGTCCGTTCACCCGCCCGTGTGCGGAGAAGTCGACCTTCACCTTGGTCTGGAGGGGCCCAGAGACATTGTGAGGGACAGTGACCATTGAGGGTGCAGTGAGTGGGGTCAAGGGGGGAAATATATGAGATGGCCATCTTAGTAATATTGTTGATTGATTGTTGATTGTTGTTGATTGATTGGGAATATATTATTGATTAATCCGGATCCTTGGTGTGGGGTTTCTTATTGACTGGAATTCATATTGATTGCGTTACGAAAGCGTTTAAATCATATATCTTTCTGGCGGGGTATCTCTCACGGTCCGGGGGTCACCGAGACCAGGTAGTCACCGGGAGGACCACGTAACAGTAGCACCAGGTTTGCGGTGGTGGCGGCTGCGTCGGCCGTGCTGGCGGCGGTGGTGGTGGCGGCGGCGGTAGTGGGCAGGGCATAGCAGCGGCCATGAGGCAAGCAGGGGGCGCTGTAGCCTCCGCACCGGGATCCACTACGGCAGCACCATACACCGACCGCGTGTCGCAGGCCGCAAAAAAACTTGTCGGCCTCTCCGGCCAGGGCGCGGGGTTCCGTTAATTTCGAACCGGCCAGCGCGAGCCGCTCCTGCACAGGTAGCTGGCGGAGGAAAAGCGCTCGGAACAGGAAATCCGGGCGCTGGTCTCCAAGAAGGGACAGCATAAAATCCATCCGAACGGACGGTCGTGTGTCGCCGAGGGCGGGAAGATCCAGGAGGCGGTCGGCGCGTTCGACCTCCGTGAGCCCGAACGTGGAGAGGAGGAGACGTTTGAGCGCCGCGTACTTGTGGTCGCCCGGCGGGCGCCGAAGGATGGACACGACGCGGGCGGCAGTGCCGGGCCCAAGGGCGGCGACCACGTGGTAGTACATGGTCTCGTCCGCCGTGATGCCCCGGAGCTGGAATTGAGCTTCGGCCTGCACAAACCAAACGTCGGCTTGCGCTTCCCAGAACTCCGGGAGTTTGACGGCGACAGCGTTGGTAGCCATGGCGCGTTCAGGGGTCAGCTACGGCTGAACCAGTCGGGGTCACCAGTGTGGTGCTGTGCACACACGATTCGTTTGCCAAGAAGGTAGGCCACAACGCGTTGTACAAACTGAAATGCTTTATTAACAGCTCGCACGTAAGCACTGGGCGGGCTCGACTATCGAGCCCGCATATGTCCCGAGGCCACGCCTTGCCCCCGGGTGTGGCCGGTCGGCCGGAAGGCGGTGCATGTCCTCAGCTCCACCCTGCGCCTCGTGACGCCTTCGCTCCGGGCGTGGCCCGAGCTGCGCTTCCACGCCGGTACGCTCGCGCTACCCACTGGTGAGCGGAATTATTGCCCACTGACAATGTGTCCGCCACATCAACAAAATTGTCCAGGTCTTTTTGGAACACCCTGTATTTGATCACATTGGCTTGCATCATTTTGATACGTAATAAAAAACCAAGAGATAAAGTATTATTATTTTGACCAAAAAAAATCATTTTAAAATAAACTTGACTTGATAAATTTGACTTAGCTTCGTAAGTTTCATCAAAATGGCACGAGTTCTTCACGCTCCCAAATAAACCATATTTGTTCTCTAACTTTATTGTGAAAAGGAAAAGGGTACAGGATATTTGGTGGATAGGATATGAAAAAAAATCAATTAAAAATGCTCTTATACAGTACAGTGCTGTGCAGGTCATTTACATTTCCATCACGTGACGGTCGAATAACAGAATCGGAGAACAGAAGCAACCGAGCTAACAAAGCGTTGCTATACACCTCAGTTGCATTGCAGGATATTTTACCATTTAAAGAAAGGATTTACACAGGTTTATAAACGATAGTGGATATTCGAAGTTTATGAAAGATGGGGAATCTCTGTTGTAATGCTATGGATTAATGGCTAAATAAAATTTATTGTCGTGTCTGGAACGACCCTTTTTAAAACCCTTCTAGCTGGGCGGTGTTGTATTATTCAAGGTCACGGGCGGTCAATGTTAACATGTTATCTTTTATCCTTGTGTTTTACACACGGGGTTGATTGAGCCTTGTGTAACCCTAAAGTTCTTTCCACCCTTCCGAAGTTTGAGAATAATTAATGAGGGAGTATGTCCCTCCGCCATGCAGCCCCAGCTGCTGATACGCCCGATTGTTGTAGCCCTCCGGGCGACTTTAGATCGCCGTGTGTTGGCCTTCGGGGCGTGTTTACACAGAGCTGGTGTCGTACGAGTCTCTCAGCGGTTCCTGCAGCCATCATTCGTCAAGCCTAACCGAAGGCCGGACCTTCCCGCGCCGCTCGTTCAAGCCGCTCTTCCGGGTCCGCTCGTGTGGGCTTTGCTGCAGCCGCTCCGACATGTGGCGTCAATCTTGTTGGGAAGGTGTGCGACTATGGCTCCATTCGCTCTTACGTTTCTTTCTTCAGCAGTGATTATGCTTTGAGTGCCCTGCATTTGTTTTTAGTGCGAAGCGCGAATAATAAACTTTGATGATTATTATTACATTTCCTCAGAGGTGTGTTCTTATTAAGCAGCTAGCTAGCGCTTGCCAAGCGAGCCGTTCCTTAACAGTTTCAAATGGAGTGCTTGCTTGAATGCTTGAGCCAGCTTGGCGAGCGCTCCACTCCACAATAAACTTGGTAACTGAACACATTACACATCTCTGGGCTCGACGTGTTGAAGGCACTGGCGCTAACTACAACGCAATGGCCGCTATATTTCCGTTATGTTTTCACGTTTGGCTGTCTGTGAGCAGAATACTGTATCTCAAAAAGGGTTCACTCAGCCTGTCATCCTTCCGAGGTTGGCAAAATGAGTACCAGCTCACTGGGATGAATGAGCCATTCGAGTATCCTGCATCAGAGCGGCAACCCGTCCAGGATGGTGCCCAATAGCCGACGAAACTGCTTCGACAGCCACATTTATCTGAAGATGCAAGAGTGGTCTTCTTCTTCCTCAATAGTATAGGGGAAGGTTTTTGCTGTTGTAAGGATTGTTTCTACAATTAATGCCCCCAATGTTTCATGGTATATCCCAGGAGTAATTAAACCACCATTGAAAAAAAAAATCTTAAAATGTTTTTTTCTTTTCTTTTCTTCCCGCACTCTCAACTCTCCAAATTTCCCAACTGTATCATGAGCTGTATCTTGGAGTCAGCTGGAACTTTCAGAATGACATTTTGCCTCAGTCATCTATATATATAAAACACAGTTTGTGTGTGTGTGTGTGTGTGCGTGTGCGTAATGTTACCGATAGACTCCTAAACGGAGAGGCTTACGTGCTTGATATTTGACATAGACATGGCCATTGAGCCTGGGACGAACATGGCCGAACTCAAAATATTTGACGATCCATATTTTTTATTCATATTTACCTCAGCGCATTTCAGCGAAGTACCCGCTAATCTCAGCCGGTTCCAGAGCAGCTTGCTGATTAGCTCAGAGCGATCACGTGATGTTCCATTACCGCCGCCAGACTGATTCGCTCAGAGCGATCACGTGATGTTCCATCCCGTCACACGTCACACGTTTTTTCACCTTTTATGCGATCGTGTTTTGTATCGATTTTGTGCGATGTGAATTAAATGTCTTTGAAACAGCTGTGAAACGTCTTTCCACAACCCTTCCGTAACCGATTGGAGCAGTTTATTGCCGCACAAAACGCGATCCGCGAAGCGAGTTGGTCGAGCCGTTTTGCTCAGAGCGATCACGTGATGTTCCATCCCGTCACACATCACACGTTTTTTCACCTTTTATGCGATCATGTTTTGTATCGATTTTGTGCGATATGAATTAAATGTCTTTGAAACAGCTGTGAAACGTCTTTCCACAACCCTTCCGTAACCGATTGGAGCAGTTTATTGCCGCACAAAACGAGATCCGCGAAGCGAGTTGGTCGAGTCGTGCTGACCAAGATGGCGACACGGCGGCTTCACTTTTCACGGAGTATGAGCGTTCTATATATTTTCAATTCAGTGCGCCCGTGATTTGTGGCATAGACATGACCATTGGGCCTTCACGGTGTAATTTGTGCGAGGCTTTTGTCCGAGTGAGCTTGAGTCAAGAGGGCGAATGTACGGGTTGGGAATGTATGGGTCTCCCTTCCCCCGCCCGGCAACGCCGGTAATGGAGGACGTCACAGGATCGGTGAGTCTCCAAAATCCGCTTCGTGCTGTTGCGAATATGCAGGACTATGTCCGATTGTTGTGCTGCTCTCCGACCATGAGAACTGCAACGTCATTGTTGACTGGCCATCCCCTTCCCTTCCCCTTCCACCCTCCGTCCCCCCTTCCCTTCCCCCTCAACCCTACCCCTCCCCTTCTCCCCTCCCCCTCCCTTTTCCCCCTCCCCCTCCCTTTTCCCCCTCCCCCTCCCTTTTCCCCCTCCCCCTCCCTTTCCCCCTCCCCTCCCCCTCCCTTTCCCCCTCCCCCTCCCCCTCCCTTTTGTATTACTTGTCCGGGATTCAAATCGCCAACCTTCCAGATGCAGTGACCCGATAACCATTATGCCACTGAGTCTGGTTAACAACTACTTAATGGCAACTAATGAAATTAACCTAATAAACTAATAAGGCGAATCAGAAGAAATAAAAAAGGATGAAAAGACAAAAAATCCCACCAATTTCCTTCAGGGACAAGTGTATGGTGTACAGTCACGCTACAAAATGCAAATTTATCTATGCCTGAACAAGATAGAATTGAAAACGGATTGGCCGATCTCCAGCAAAGTTTGCAAGCATGCTGGGAGTACCTCTGAACTGGTCTTTGGCACAATTAAAATTGGATCCTTCCCACTGAAGATAGGGGAAGATTACCTGGAACCATCACCTGGTGTTGGCCTAATGGTTAGGGTGACGGGCTTGGGATCTGAAGGTCCTGAGTTTGAATCCCGTTTAATTAACGCCAGGTGGGGTTGACTCAGCCTGTTATCCTTCCGAGGTCGGCAAAATGAGTACCAGATAACTGGTTATAGAGAGACATTGCATCAGCGGCAGACGTGCCCACAGAAATGATGCAACCAGCAGCCGGGTGGCTGCACACGAACCACCACCACCTGGAACCAGATCAAATTTGAAGCAAGTACATATTTATAGTTGTGTCGAACTATTCAAACTGTCCTTTGTACAGTGATACTGGGATGTTGGAGTGGGGGTGGGGGCACGAAGGGGTAGAGTCCCTATATACTTGGAGTAGCGTCAACTTGCAATTTGAAGCCATTTTGTTTCCATAGAGCACGGCACACCTAACCTGTTTCTATTGTGCGTGAAGCGTAATGTGTCCGTTTTCTAATCAAGCTGTCTTTATCTGTACCCAAACGGAAGATCATATTTACCTCTGCCACGAAAGGTGGAGAGAGGTTATGCTTTCACCCATGTTTGTCTGTCTTGTCTGTCTGTGAGCAGGATAACTCAAAAAGTTATGGACCGATTCGGCCAAAACCTGATGGATAACCTGTTGGGTATGTTGGGTTTGTGACGAAGAATTGATTCAGTTTTAGTGAAGATCAGATCCAGATCCAGATCCAAGAATAATAGAAGTGCTTCTTCACCATTGAGAGATGGGACCAAAAATGATGTACAGCATGATATCTCAAAAAGTTCTGGAAGAGTTATGACAAAACCTGGTGGATGAGTTTGTTAGGCAACAAGAACAAGCCGATTAGATTTTGGTTCATGTCCAGCTCCAGCCTTATCGGTTAGATACAATACATAAACTACGAGTATTTACCCTGGTGGAGGTATGCGCTCTACCAAGTGCCATTCTAGTTTTTGATGAAGTCACACGTAACAACACTATGAAAATAATTATTGGATGTGCGCCATCTGCCAGGCATTTGCGACGTTGGTGGCGTTTGCTGCCTGCGGAGAAGCGTGCAACCCTGACCTCACGCAACACCGTGTTCATCCTTGCAGCAGCGGCATTAGGTCTTGCATATTTATTGGTCCATGCTGATACCGTTCCTATAACGGGCAGGCGGAGGGTTTTGGTTTTCACATCGCACCAGTTTGAGCATCTCTCAGAACTGCAGCTTCAAGGGGTGAGGATATTTTCTCTCTTCAATAAATGTGGTTTATGGAGTACCATGCATATAAGCACATGACTTCATTGATGGAAATGTCAAAATAAAGGCTAAATGGAGTTGTTAATATTCCAGTTGCAATGTTCCAGTTGATATTCCAGTTCCAGTTAATATTCCAGTTGTTAATTAAATGGAGTTGCAATGAAATGCTTATGAGCTGCGTGGTGAGAGGTATACTTTTGAAATGTGAAAAAGTAAGTTGGACATTTCATAAATTATTTGGTTTGGCGAATAGAGTTATTGCTTTTTTTCCCACATACAAGTTGTGGCCAGAATTTCCCAAAGATTCACAACTTGGTTTAAAATACCCACTTAGGGACCCATTGACATAATGGGGTGGGAGAAGGACACTTGGTGTCGATTAAGAAAAAACTAGAACGACACTCTTCGACGTCACGACGTTAACCCATATGCCTCCACCCACATTATTACATACACAACAACAACATGCATTTTAAGGCCATTTTCCCTGCTAGAGCGGGGGTTAGCCTTGCGGTCCCCATGACGATCTTCTCCATTTTGCCCTATTTTCTGCATCTCTCCTTGTTAACCCCCTTGCCCGCATTTCTTCTTCCACCATCTTTAGCCAAGTCTTTCTCGGTCTTCCCCGTCCTTTACTTCCTTCTACATTCATTTCCATCACTCTTCTCAACCAGTCACTTTCATCCTTCCTCAACACGTGACCAAACCATCTCAAACTGTTCCTCTTCACAGCATCAATCACAGGCAATATTCCCATCATCTTTCGCAATTCATCATTTGTCTTCCTCTCTCTCAACGATACTCCGCACATCCATCGAACCATTCGCATTTCCACCCTTTCCAGCCTTCGTTGCTGCTCTACGTTCATTACCCATGTCTCGCTCCCATAAATCATAACACTTCTCACACATGCAGCATACACCTTTCCCTTCAGCTTCAGCGACACTCCCCTCCTCATCAGCACGCCACTCTGTTCCCGAAACTTCTTCCATGCACATCTCACTCGAGCAACCGTTGCCGAGTCTGATCCACCTTCTCCATTCAGCATGTCTCCGAGGTAGCAAAATGTTTTCACACCTTCCAGCTTCACGCCGTCTCCAAGATCCAACTCAACATTTCCTCCATCTGCAGCTCCCTCTGTGCACACCTTACATTTGAATGTAGCTGCCACACTGGTTAATGGCCCTCTCAGACCACTACATTTTTGATGAACCCACTCAGCGCACATTGTACATTGAATGGAGTTCACTCCGACACCCTTCCTGCACACAGCACACGGCCACTTCCCAGTTCTTTCCACCTCACCACATGTTTTACCACTTGCCATCACCTTCGTCTTTCCGATATTCACCTTCAGACCTTTTGGCTCCATACATTCCTTCCACTTGTTAATCTTTTCCTTCAGTCCATCCATACTTTCCGCAATCAACACCAGATCATCTGCATACAACAACTCCCACGGTAAACCCTCCTTTACGTTCTGAGCCGGCACCTCCATCACAGCTACAAATAGTAGTGGACTTAGTACGGACCCCTGATGCACTTCCACCTTCACCTCAAACTCACCACTGTTCCCGTCCTTCGTCCTTACAGCTGTGCGCACTCTTTTGTACATTGCCATCACTACTCTGATCAACCATTCCTCCACTCCTAACTTCCTCAATGCCCATGTCAATACTTTGCGTGGAACCCTATCGAATGCTTTCTCCAGATCAACAAACCCAAAAAACAACTTCTTCCTCTTCTCCATGTACTTCTCCTGCAACTGCCTCACAATGAAAAGCGCATCTGTCATTCCTCTTCCTAGCATAAATCCAAACTGCATTTCGTCGATCTTCACTTTCTTCCTTATCCTCCTCTCCAACACCCTTTCCAATACCTTCATTCCATGCTCCAATAACTTTATCGCTCGGTACGAGCCACACTCCAGAGGGTCACCTTTCCCCTTGTATAGAGGGACGAGGGTACTCAGTTCCCAATCCACTGGAATGCGGCCTTCTTTCACCACCAGATTACAGATCTCTGTCATTCTCTTCACACCCCAACTTCCTGCTGCCTTCAACATATCTCCCACAACTCCCGTTGGCCCTCCGGCTTTTCCACTCTTCATTGCTTTTATCGCTTCCTCAACTTCCTTCTCAGTTATCTTCTCTGCCAGTCCTAAAACTGGGTTGTTTTTTTTTGTATACTGAATCGAGGCTCGTGAAAGAGCTGACAACCGCGAGGGAAAGACAGCACAGGGGGACCACGAGGGAAAGACAGCACAGGGGGACCACGAGGGAAAGACAGCACAGGGGGACCACGAGGGAAAGACAGCACAGGGGGACCGTGAGGGAAAGACAGCACAGGGGGACCACGAGGGAAAGACAGCACAGGGGGACCGCGAGGGAAAGACAGCACAGGGGGACCGCGAGGGAAAGACAGCACAGGGGGACCGCGAGGGAAAGACAGCACAGGGGGACCGCGAGGGAAAGACAGCACAGGGGGACCGCGAGGGAAAGACAGCACAGGGGGACCACGAGGGAAAGACAGCACAGGGGGACCACGAGGGAAAGACAGCACAGGGGGACCACGAGGGAAAGACAGTACAGGGGGACCGCAAGGGAAAGACAGCACACGGGGACCACGAGGGAAAGACAGTGCAGGGGGACCACGAGGGAAAGACAGCACACGGGGGACCACGAGGGAAAGGCTGGACATGCAATTGCAGATAGCGTGAAGATCAAAGAACCACTTGTTGGCAGTATATTCAACTTTTGAGATATGACAAATCACAATACAACATCTTCTAAACCCAATTTTGCCCAATATTTAGACGTATATCAACAGAGTGAAAATGTGTGTCATTATAGTCCTTCATGGTGCCGCAATATGGACACGACTTGTATGGACCACATCCCATGCCACAGAGGCTTAATTTTGGTGTAAATAAAGACGTTCAAATGTGTAATTTCACTCTTTTGTAGTCTGGTGATTGCATATTTGTTCTCCCGCTCTATTCTTAGCAGAATTGAAATAAGTCCAAATGCGATGAGAGCCACATATTCAATTGTATTCACGACTTACCTCCGAAAAAAGGTGTTTTGGGCGGCCATCTTTGATACGCCATTTTGGGCCCTTAGTGACAAAAGATTTGTTTGTAACAGCGATTTTGAATTCATCATACCCGAATTGTCTTGAAAAGATGATTTGAAACAAAAAATGCCTTGGGGTGTTATAATTCCTTAAATTACTCTCTATGTTGCCATCCCATTCATTCTCTGTATTCAACAGCATTTCCATATATCTTTTCCATCTTCCTTTAATTCCATCTGGGTCGACAACAATTTGTCCCACTTCATCCTTCAAGCAACTCACCCCCATCACATCACACCTCTCTTTCGCTATCTGCTTTGCAATCCTGAATACTGCTTTCTGACCCTCTTCCGAATCCAAGCGTTCTCCGAACACCTTCCCACATGCCTCCTGTGCCTTCGCCACCTCCTTCTTTGCAGCCTTCCTGGCTGCCTTATAACTTTCATGCTCTGCTGTTTCTGCTCCCGTACCCTTTGCCTTCTGCCACTCCTTGAACTTCTTCCTCTTCTCGTCAATCCTCCCTCCAACCTCATCATCCCACCACCATGTTTCCGAGTGCCTCGGTGGTCCTTTCGTCCATCCACATACCTCACCAACGGCTCCCAACAGACTAGCTTTCATTGACATCCAACCACTTTCAAGCTCAACCACATCATCCTCTACCCTACTCAGCCTCTCTTTTAATGCCTCCCTTACTGTCACCTCTTTCAACCTCCACACCTTCATTCTCGGTTGGTACTTCACCCGCCGAGCTCTCCTCGCACCTTTCACCCTTATGTCGCAGACAACCAAGTGGTGCTGTGAAACAGCCTCCTCCCCCGGGATCACCTTTGTGTCCCGGAGGTGCCCCCTATCTCGCCTACGCACCATCAGGTAGTCAACGGTTGTCGTCGACCCACCTGACGTGTATGTAACAAGCTTATTATCCTCTTCCTGGAACTGAGTATTACAAATCAACAAATCAGCTCCATCAGCAAACTCCAAAATCCTTTCACCTTCTCCATTTCTCACACCATATCCGTAACCCCCATGAACTCCCTCAAAACCATCCATACTCCTTCCCACATGTCCATTCAGGTCTCCTCCCACCACAACAACTTCCTCATCTTTCACGTTTTCCATCAGCTTCTCTATCGCACACCAGAACTTGTCCTTCTCTTCATCGCTTCGACCAACCTGCGGAGCATATCCCGAGATGACGTTCACCAAGAGCTTTCCAATCATCATTTTCACCATCATCAACCTATCACTCACTCTAGTCACACTCACCACACTGTCTACAAACTCCTCAGAAAACAGGACACCAACACCATTCACGCCCTCCAGGCACCCTTGCCACACAAACTTGTATTTCTGTCCCTGCCTACCCTTCACCATTCTCACACCACTTCCCTTCCATCTCGTCTCCTGCACACAACATATGTCCACTCTTCTTCTGACCAATACTTCCACCACTTCTCCTGATCTCCCTGTCATTGTCCCTACATTCCATGTCCCAAACCTCAGAAACCGATCTCCACTTCGGGCTGCACCCTGCCCATATGTACTTGTAATTGTCATGGTTCTCTTTTTGAGGCAATGTTTTTTTATGGCCGGATGCCCTTCCTGACGCCAACCCTCTTAGTCGTCTCTTACGAGAGACTAAGAGGATTATTACATCATGATACATATTTGTACCAAGTTTGATTTAAATTCATTCAGCTGTTTTCAAGTATCACATTTTACCTGACATGACCTCTGACCTCACCCAAATAACCAAATCACCTCACTCCTCACCTTTGATGCCAAAATATAATCAGTTCATCTTTGTATCATGATATATACTAATCCCATCACCGGTTCACAAGTTAGAACAGTAACATAATTTTTACTTAACGGGACCTCTGACCTTTGACCTCGTGACCCCAAAATCTAATCAGTTCGTCTTTACCTCATTGTACATACCTGCACCAAGTTTGACTAAGATCCCTTCAGCTGTTCTAAAGTTATCACGGCAACGAAAACCTATCACAGATGTGCAGACAGACGGACGGACAACCCGAAAACATAATGTCTCCGGCGACTTTGTCGGCAGAGGCATAAAAAAAGCAAATGATATTTTGAAGAGAAGAGAAGAGAGGAATTATTTATGGGAGCGAGACATGGGTAATGAACGTAGAGCAGCAACGAAGGCTGGAAAGGGTGGAAATGCGAATGGTTCGACGGATGTGCGGAGTATCGTTGAGAGAGAGGAAGACAAATGATGAATTGCGAAAGATGATGGGAATAGAGCCTGTGATTGATGCTGTGAAGAGGAACAGGTTGAGATGGTTTGGTCATGTGTTGAGGAAGGATGAAAGTGACTGGTTGAGAAGAGTGATGGAAATGAATGTAGAAGGAAGTAGAGGACGGGGAAGACCGAGAAAGACCTGGCTAAAGATGGTCGAAGAAGAAATGCGGGCAAGGAGGTTAACAAGGGGAGATGCAGAAAATAGGGCAAAATGGAGAAGATTTTCATAGGGACCGCAAGGCTAACCCCCGCTCTTGCAGGGAAAATGGCCTTAAAATGCCTGTTGTTGTTGTGTTGTATACAGGGGTAGAAATATGCTGTAAATGTACCATGTTGTTCTCAAAACGTTAAAATGCAGCTTTGAACGCCCATGGATTTCTCACATCGATGATGCACCTGGACACAATGGCATCATTACGTTAGATTTGGTGCAAAGTTTATGCAGAACTACCTGTTGAGAATGCTTGTGGTGTGAGATCTCGAACTTTGCAACACGTTTGGTTCATTTCAGAAGGCTAGACAAGGTTGTCGACATGCGAGAATGGATGATTGGCACTCCAGGGAATGATATACTTGCAACAGTACAAATCAAGGCAACATCTTTATTTTTCTGTCACGTTGTTCTTTTGACGTCATTTGTCTTCCAAAATCACCGAGTCAGTGAAATCGAGGTGTTCAGATTTCTCCTTCAGCCACGCCCCTCTTAGCTCAGTTCCACGCGTCGGTAAATGGATGGCCGTGTAGTTGGAACTTCAAACGTCAAAACAGATGATCATCACCAGGGGCAGGTCTAGGCTGTGCATGGGGTGATCCAGCTGCTCAAAACCAGTCGAGTATGTCAGTCTGCATAAACATGGGACTTGTGCACATGCACATTATGAGAAGCACACCTTTGGTCCATATCCCTCGGCAATTTTCATTGATGGCCTACTGCAATTTTTGCACGAGACTGGAATCGTGTTCCCCTGTGATTTTTTGTTTTTGTTTTGTTTCGTGTGGCATAAAGTCAATCAGCAGGATTCCCTTGACATGTCAGAGAAATTGAGGGCATGATCTTTCCAGATGAATTTTAGGTTTGGAATCTGTTGTGTTGGTAGTGATCCCTTGTGTTTCCGCTGCATGGATTCTAATTTGGCTTCAGAATCCCAGCGGTGAAGGCACACTTTGTCATCGGTTACCAGACTTGTGATAAAGTTGGCCAGGTCCATGATGATCGGTTCAAGAAGTTCAGAAAATGATGCCAGCCGTTGCTGTCGATTGTCAGTGCTGAGTTTGTGGAGGACTCATCTTGCTGAGACCGTGGACATGCCCAAGTGTTGTGGGTAATGGTTAAAACGCTGCTTTTAGAAATTCCATGTTCTGTGGTTTATCCGGTGACCTTAACACGGTGATTCTTCATGATGAATGTGTTGACCTCGGCAACAGTTTGCGGGTCAGTCACATCCGCCAGACCTCTTTAGGCCATCTTCAAGTGACTCGCATCCTCATTTAAAGTACCTTCACCATACACGACCAGTGTGCTCATGGATTTATTTTGAGTAGCACATTTTTCTGCATAAAAGTGATGGCAGGTCATAGTTTACTCTTCAAACAAAAACATTTCGGATTGATGAAACTAATGGCACAGAACAAGTAATTTTATTATGAGAAAAATATCGCTGCTCTCGGTCGCCACCGAATGCCTCGTATCTATAACTTCCTTGAATGCTCATTGATTGCAGCTTTATGTGAAGGTGCAACTTGCACGAGGAAATGCAGTAAAGATTTCTCGAATTACCAATTTCAACCATTCATCTTGTCTCTGCTTCAGCTGATGGAGGAGCATGGAGAAAACATCTTGCCGGCGGATAATCCATGGCACAAGTTTGTGAGTGCCGTGTTGCAGCACATCGTAAGCAGAAACACAGATATTCCTCAGATCTCTGCTGTAGCCTGGAAGGTCAACGTGGTGGATGCACCTGAGCAGAATGCTTTCGTGTTGGCGGTGAGTATACAAATGGCTACCTTAAATTCTTGTCGAGAGAGAAAATAACGTGCACATTAGTCGGTGCACGTTAAAGATGTCACGGTGTCCTTCCCGAAGAGTAGGTGTATTTATTATAGATTAAATGCAAATGAAATGCAAGTAAGATGTAATAAAAAGCTTCTGTTAAAATGTGTTGATTCTGCTTATTTCAGGTGGAACAATAAGCAGTTGCAAGTGTAATGGCACCCCGCACTCCCATTCCCTCCTTTCCTTCCATAGAATGGGCACGTATTTGTCTTCACTGGGATGCTGAGTATAACCTGTGATGCAAACCAACTGGCAACCATTCTGAGCCATGAAATGGCGCATGCTATTCTTGGCCACTCTGTAAGCACCATTTCTTATCGTGATGTCATCCTATCTTCGTTGTCGTTTTCTGTGAATGACATTACAAACCTGGGTTTGCTGCTTCCCTTTGTGTGCAAGTGCTTTTCTAAGTTTGTGTTCTTCTGTAGTGGGTCCCAGTGTCCTGCTGTCCATCTCTTAACATTTGACTAAAACATCTCCTCGCAAACTACCCGTCCGATATGGACCAAATTTGGTATGATGCATCAGGACAGCAAGGTCTCATGGGGTTGTGCTCCACATCTGGACACGCCCCCTATAAGAGGGATGTGAGGGAGGTTTTGCTCCAAATATTGGTATTTCATTCAAAAATCTTCTTAGAAACTGACAACTCATTCCAGACCAAACTGGCCATGCAGAATCATGACCATGCCCTATTGCCCTAACCGTATGTTGTCCTCCACATGGCCGTATCTTCGCTGGAACGGGGGGTGGGGCGGGGGGGCGGAGAGAGGACGGGAGGGGGCCCATGGGCTCCCTCCGCTAATCCCTCATTCACTAAAACATATTTTCCTCACAAAATACATGACCGATATGGATCAAATTTGGTATGATACATCAGAACATTAAGGTCTCATGGTGTTGTGCTCCCCATCCAGATCTTCCCCCTATAAGAGGCTGAGAAGGGGGGTTTCTCTTCAAATTCAGGTAATTTATTTCAAAGTCTTCTCAGAAACTGGTGAAATAACCGTTGGTCCCCTATGAGGCTATTTGGTTTATCTTTCCTGTTATGGATTGGCCTGTTAGTGTTCTTTCCAATCTGGAACCATGGCTCATGATGCAGGGGACCCAGGTTCAAATCCCATGTGTTCTTCATTGATCAATCCCTATGTGTTGTCCATTGATCAGTGGTCCTTGTAATTGATGTAAAAGTGCACATGCCTAATAATGTTGTGCTGCATGTGATCTTTGTACAAGTTCCTCCATAAGCCTTAGATTACTCTAAAAATCAAGCAAAAACGATTATGTATTTCAATACATGAGTTAAAATGAAAATAGAAATGGTCAGGTATTCTAGTAATGACTAAGGGGGAAAAAAGTGGACTTTAAATGATTCATTCAACGTGTGTATACAATTCAGAAAAAACCCTCCATTCTCCCACAAAGTTATAAGGGTGGGGGTACATCTGGCTTAATAGTGGAGATTAAAGAAATAGACACAGGGCCATAGGGTGGATATCTATTTTTTTTTTTGATTTCATGACCTGAACCTAGGGATTTGGCAAGAAGGGTGTGGGATGAAGCCTTATGACCTCCAAAACATCTTGTTTTTTTTCACAAGCGATATCGTGGTACGTTACCGAGAACCGCTGCCCCAAAACACCAGTATACACCAATTGTATGTTACATTTGAAATACCCATTTACACAGTAAAAAAACAACACAAACTATATGATGTCATGTTCACATTGGTCTTGGCAGCAATATTTATTAATTCAGACCCCCAAAAGTAGTAAAAATGTTGTTTTAACGACTTGGTAAAATAACATGCTGTTGATGCATTTATCAGAAAGTCATGTTTTTGGACCTTAAAACCTGCATAATTTTAAATTTTTGTACAATATTTGTGATTGGTGTTGCTACTACGATCCATGGTGGTTTACCAATGCTATTTTGAAACTGTTAATAGGTCCAATAAGTGTGTAAGGGGTGATATTTTAACCCATCAAAGACAATTACGTGGCGTACAAGTGAACCAGTGCGCATTGACGTCATGATAAACTCGAGATGGGCTAGAGAAGCTCCACCGTCTCAATGTATGAACTCCAGAAGTGAAATGTTGGTTTGGTGTCACTTGCTTCTAATAATTTGTCAAAGGAGGTTTTGAAGTCTTTGAACTTGTCACTGTTGAGAATGACATGGTAGTTTGGATGTGGGAAAGCTTCAGCTAAGTTTGACAAAAGTTCCTTCACTCTACCCGCTTCATGTTCTGGAATAGATTCAAAATATGCATCCAGGAGCATCTGCTGCATCGCGTCTGACATCAGCTTATGGGCTCGAACTGCCCTGTTGTAATGCTTGCCGCTGAACACTCCATTCACAGACCCCACTGCAACAATCTCTGACTCAACCAGGATGTCTTGGAGACCACCATCTCGAAATCTCTTTCCAATACAGCCAAGAAAGGACATTGCAGTGTGGAATGCCCCAAGTCGAATTACCAGTCTCTTCATGAACTGTGCATTCTTCCATCTAATGAGCTGTGCCTTGCAATAGATGGCTTGGTCAACGACAATGACGACTGCTTCCAACTGTAACTTGTCGGCGATCTGAACACTTCTCTGCAGTATTGTTAGTACCGTATTCATTTCAGTCGGAGTGGCATCAATGACAGGGAGATACCCTATCACGCTCTTTGGTGGAACTTCAACACAAGACAGTAGTTGGTTGAATCCTGTCCAAGATGGCAGAGTCCCGTCAATGTTGTACTTGGTGATGTGGTATGCTAGGTCTATCGTCTTAGGGTGCTGGAGTAATGGGAAGTACGTTGCTCGATCCAATGGAACGCTGGTGTGCGAATGGAGCGGGTCCTTCGTTTTTCCCTCCATAATATGTGGCAAGGTTCACTGCAGGTGGCTGCATCGATCTCTCCCGCGTCCTCTTAACTGTAGTGACTGGTGCTGGTTGTACTACTTCATGGGATTGACTTGGTCGCTGCATTATAATCCCATTGGTATTGTGCGTTGTTCCACGCCCAGACAATGTCTCCTCCCTGAAGTCATTATTGTCCCATACGAGTGTGACATGCTTGCCCGCCTGAATGATTGATGGAAGAGCATCCTCTCCACGATGTAGTTCTTGGTTAGCCAGTGCAGTGTCATGATTTAAGACGACAGAGTTTGAGACGCAGTAACCAAACCCGTTCAGTAGGCTGATTAATTGGGCTGAACCTGAGAGATGACGTACTGTCATTGCAAGTGACAAATGTTTGGGCATCTGTTTCCTTCCCTTTGATTGGAGGTATATGATGTCCTGTGCAATTGTGAGAATTCTTCTATGTATTGTAGATTCTATCTTTACAAACTCATCAGAATCAGGTTCGTCTGACACTCCCACCATCCATGCAATAAAGTTATAGAGACAGGCAGGTACAATTGCTTCTGCGGCATTTGTTGTCAGGTGCTCAGAGGTTGGGGGCCATGGCATATTTGGCTTGATCTCATCTATTGCATTTCTCAATTGTAGCGCAGTGAAGTAGTGTTCTCTAAGGTTATTCTCAGTATACCCAGGTTGCTTTGGTGGGGTTGGTTCAGAGTCGGATGTTTGTTCTGTCTCTGTTGTGTCATCACCTGAACCATGCATGGTTTCTTGCAACACTTTCTTTTCTTCAACCAGCACTTCAGTGGAGATGTCATTAACATACACAAGGTGTCCTTGGCAGCGCATATACGGGGTTAGAAAGCATAGTTGTGGAAATGTTTTCATCAGTCTTGTCTTGAGAAAGCCACTTTTGTAGTTTGATTCTATTCCGTGTGTTGCTTTGATTTGTTTCATGAACATGTCATTAAGTCGTTTCAGTCTGTAGATTTCCTTGTTGTCTATTATAAGATCCTTGACTGTTGCACAAAATAATGTGTATGCTTCTGAGTAGTTGGAGTCTCCTTGTTGCTCTGCATTAGGTGTTGTTGCTAGCTTGCCTAAATACCGGGTATACTCCTTGTAGCAGCGACCATGGTATTTCACCTCTATCGCAACACAATCGCGGTCTTGAATTTGAAGCAGCAGGTTTGTATTGTTGTTTTTAGCAGCTTGCTGCAGTCTTGGTGCCTCAATTGTTGAGCACCTTGTTAGAGGCTCTTTTCTTCGGCCCCTTTTGCCTGTATTGATTGTTCTCTCTTTCTGACAAAGGATGCATATATTAGGCAACACATATTGGGATCTGGCTGAACATTTGGGCTTGCCTAAGCTGGAGCGTAGAGCACGTTTCTTGACTGGTTGTGGGCCTTTATGCACCTTGTCAATGTTGACGTTGATGTCATTGCATGTTGAAGCTGCAATAAATACACATAAAAGAAAACAATTAAAATTATGTGAGTTTAAAATGTCTAGACCTCAAGTCATGGTTAGCCCGACTAGATTCCCTCCCCCCCCCCCCCCCCCTTCCTTCCTCAGACTTCCTTTTAAAAATGTATTTGTTTCACCTCGGCCCTACCTCCTTGCATAAATATTGGACAGTTCCTTCAATTCAAAATCGTTCGACTACACACAAAATCATTTTACATATACCTCACAAAAAAAAAATCAAACTAAGTTTTGAAGCATTGTCATGATTTATTATTGAAGTTATTCAACCTACCAGTATTGGCTGCATTTTCTTCTCTCTTTTTCATGCTGCTTTGCACCCTGCTCACTCGTTGTTTATCGGTAAATCGTGAATAACACACTTGATGAAACGCTGCATCATGCTGTATAGCTATAGCAGGTATTGTTACCATACTGTTGCCACGTTCGCCGAATTCGTCAGCGTGGTTCTTCACGAAATTTCTCGCAATTTCAGCTTGATCACCTTCTAAATTCTGCCACGTAAGAACAAATTGCAAATATCGCGGCCATGTTATATCACTAAAAGGTAATAAACTTGATCTTTTGGCCGGAGAAATGCACATATAACAGCGTTTCTCGCTCCCACCCTCGTCACCGTCGCTGCTACTGGAGGCCGCCATTTTGTTTACTCGCAGCCGGAAGCCCAGACATCGTTCGTAGCGCGAATAAGCGCGATCCTCATTGGTCAATACATCGAAATGCGTTCGAGGCTAAACGGAGATTTTGGAAATAAAATTACCGTAAATTTCGGACCATTGAGCGCATCGTTATATAAGCCGCATCCCCTAATTTTTTTTTAAAACTGGAATTTAAACACACACAAGCCGCACTGGTTTATAAGCCGCAACCATTTATTAACCACAAAAAGTGAGAAACTCGACAGCCACAGAAACTTGTCAGACGCGCGCAAAGCACAAATTCAATCACGGTTGCCTTTTTTGTTTACAGTCCGATTGAGAGGTAGGTCAAAGGTCAGAGGGACCTCATCCATATTAATTATGTCCTGCGGAGCAATGACGTTCTCTGCTATTTTCTCCTGCGTGTAGTTCCGAAAGTTTGCGATTTTTTCTTCGAAGTCAGGAGGGAGTTGTTGACAGAGAGTCGTTCGTGCTCTGACAGAAAGACCTTTGCGTTTCATAAATCTGAAACACCATGACTGCCCGCCCTGAAATTCTTCTATTTTCTTTTCTGCAGCGATCGATCTTGCTAAGTCTAATCTGAACAGTAGAAACACCCCGACCATCCACTCTCTGTGTGTTAACCCAGTCTTCAAGTTCGTCTTCCAGTTCGGGCCATCGGCATTTCCTACCTCTGAAAGCCTTTGTTGACTTTTTGCAGCGAGAAAGTTCGCCCCTCTGCTTTCTCCAACGTCTGATCATGGATTCATTCACTCCAAGTTTATGAAAATTCCATAAACAAGCCGCATCGTTATTTTAGCCGCAGAGGTCAAAGTTGAGGGAAAAAGTTGCGGCTAATAGTCCGAATTTTACGGTATACATTTCAACATTATATTACAGACTAACGTACCAGAATCTGACTTGTGAAAAGTCATGAACATTATTTCTTAATTTTTTCTATATTATGCCAATTTGATGCCCACCCGATTTTCAGGTCACGAAATGAAATGAAAAATTGGAACACCTGGCAGTCTAAAAAGAGCAGAAAGAAATGAAAACGCATTTCTAAAAAAGTAAAGAAACCAGTAATAACAACATTATTAACAAGAAAGAGCAATTAGAGATTGCAATCCCTCGCCAGGATGTCTTTTCAGTTGTTTTTAAGGCTTTTGTATTAAAACAAATATGGTGACCGAACCACGTGAACGATGACATCATTTTTTTTTCTCCACCAATTTATTCCTAGATTATGCTCAAGAAATTTCATCTTGATCGGATGAAGTTTTGTACTTGTCGAATTATGACGTCATAATGGAGGCACCTATGACATAATCATTAACATATTTTATTCCCCATAGAGAGTTCTTTACAATGAGCCATGTCTCAATTTCTTCTATTCAACACTTTGAGATAGAGATGCAAAGTTTTTTTTGGTTTTTCCAAGATGGCGGCCGAACCACGTGACCTATGACGTCATAAAAAAAAGACATTTGCACAGTGACCTATTTGTGGCACAGTGACCTATGACGTCATAATTATCATTAAAAATATTGTACCGGTGGAGTTGCACCTGTGGTGAAAATTTGCTGTCAATCGGACCAACGGTTGCCGAGAAAATCGTATTTATTCTGTGCGGACAAACAGACAGACAAACGGACTCAAATGCAATACCCTCTCAGGTGAGGGTAACTAGAAGCGTACACGGTAGTGCGCATACCTCCGCCAGACTGAACAGTTTGTTTTGTATCCACTGATAGGCCAGATCTGGATATGGACCTGAACCAAAATATAATCGGCTTGTTCTTGTCACCGAACCAATTCGTCCACTAAGTTTGGTCATAACTCGTGCAGAACTTTTTAAGATATTGTTGTGGTTTTAGAACCCACACTTGTGTAAATATGGAACTCTTGTAAATATGACATTAAAGGTTAAAGGTAGCACCCCTAGTTAGTCCACAAGCAACACGTAGGCCACCATAGGAACTCAGTTATTTCATTATTATGTGTTTTAGATAAGGCCGTGTTTCCAATAGTTGACTCTGCATTGCATCAATTAAATAAGAGTAGGTCCCCAATCCAATTCCGGCCATTTTGCCAATCTCTCTCTCCCAGCGACGCCATTACGCACCTCTGCCAGCAGCAGCCGCCTTAGCGCTCGCTCAAGCCATCAAAAACCATGCGGTCAGGCCCGAGGAAAAAGAGGGCGGAACGCCAAGAAGGTGTGGCCTGTCAACCAGCCGTCAAAGGCGTGGCCGGTAAGCCCTCACCAGCCAACCATGGCTGATGTAACATCACCGACAGGCGTGGCCTTGAGGCCCGCGTAGTGATCGCATGGTGCATTATATAAGCGCGAACGCAAAGCCCTTTCACGGACTTGAGGACTGCGCACACGGACTTCTTTTGATGAGAGAGCGCTGGTTGGACTTGGTCGGGAGAGTGCATTGCAAAAGGACTCGGGTTGGAGACGCGCTTATACGAGTCTGATTGGGAGATGCGCACGAGTTTGGTTGGAGACGCGCTTATTAACGAACTTGTCCAGGAGCGCACACGTACAGGACACCAGGCTCCCCCCCCCCCCCGCTATATGTAAGGTCCGCTCATGTTGAACGATACGCGGAGCTGCCTGCCGGGTTTCGCGCGCTGGACTGGAGTGGACCGGAGCCTGGACCCCATCGCCTGGACCTTCCACCCTACCAGCTACAATCCCTGTGTGAGTGTGTGTTTGTCTGGGATCCTAAGTTGACTGTTTTTAAGACTGCCCTGTGTCCTGCTTCTTCTTCTTCCTTTCTTGTACATTCTTTCCTTTCCTCTTTTTGTTTGTAATAAATTCACCTGTTCTTTCTGGTTTCGTCTTAATCCCTTCGCTTTTGTCTTTTCTCAATTGAGTACCTGTGGCACCATTAGGAACCGCTATAATCGGGTTTAGTCATTGTTAACGGCCCGAGTCGCGGCTCGCTTCGCTCGGCGTATCCACTAACGCTGCGGCTCGGGTGGGAGTTATGTCCTTGCTTACTGGGCGGCGTTAATAAGTAGGTAATAAGAAGACAGCTTACAACCCTAGTTAACGTCGTCCGGAAGTGACGTCATAACTTCTAAGGATTCGGGTCGGCCAGATAACAAGACAAGGGGATTAACCCCCCCTTGATAAGGGGAGAGCCGACGGCCGAGATCCGTAACAATATGTTATATATCACTTTAGCCCGATCGCTCAATGGTGAAGAATCACTTTAAAAATGAACAAGCGTTACGCTTAGGTCCCCCGTCGGTGAAGTGATGTGAGTGGACAAAGTGGAAGACGCAAGGCGGCCATCTTGGATTTTGACGTGGCGACCCAATTTTCAATAGCGTTCTCCTTTATGCGTAGATACACCCACACACTAGAGTCCCTGTATAAAGAGAGTTGCGCCATGCGCTGACCCGAGATTTCTGGTCACGTGATTTCGTGGCACCATTTTGTGTCTAACTTCACCGTGCGTGAACGTCAGCTTGGTACGGGAATGTTGTTTATTGCCAAACAAAATGACTGGTTGTTCTGCTTTTGGTTGTTCAAACCAATCTGGGAAATATAAGATGTATAGATTTCCAAGTGATAAAGTCAGAAGACAAATTTGGGAAGCGAAAGTCAGACGAAAGAGCTGGAAAGCGATCGACTCCTCGAGACTCTGCCAGGTAGGCCCACGCCGCTTGATGATTGATGTTCAAAAGCAATTCTATCTGCTCGGTTTTTTTTTGGTTGTCTGTCCGGTGAAAACCCTTTTAAAGGGAAGTGATTTGTGTTTGTTTATAATCTTCAAGGAGCTGACCAAAAATGCATTTCCGTGGGAAGAACCCTGCTCAATTTTTTCGGGTAGTCCTAGCGGACCGCATATTGTCATTGATTGATGAAATGTCCCGGTACAGTGACATTGCCTGGTCTGCGGTTGGGTAGTCTGCGGGCAATGTCACTGTACCTTTTCAGAGGGAATTAATTTTGATTTTATAGGGGTGGGAAACCCATGGTCCGTTTTGTTTTCAGTTGTCTGTCCGTCCATTCAAAACTTATTCCGAGGCAAGTTATTTTTTTGGTTTAAAATCTTTAGCCTAATCGGCAATCATAAAAGCAATTTTAGGGGGGACCTGCTCAATTTTTTTGCGGGTTGTGCAGCCATCCATACGTCCAAAATTTGACGAGTTATTGTTTGCTTTGTACAGTGCTCATGCGTCTTGTGGCATATTTGCTCAAATATTTCCCACCCCGGGATTTATGGCCAAATTGTAGTGATGGAAGATTTTGCACATTGGACAATCCCTATATATTTAACCTGGTGACAGCTATCGTTCCCAAAACATACAATATTTCTAGGTGATTAATGCAGTAAAACAGGTGTATTTGTGTACATATTAATCGATCAGGCAATATCCATCAGAGTTCTGGGCAAGGGTGTAGTAATAAATGAACGTTTCAATCTTACTAGATGCCGATGACGTTTTCCTTATGTCAGAGACAGAAGCTGACTTGCAGCTTGTTAAATCATTACAATGGAAATTGAATATAAATGTCGATAAAACTAAAGTTGTACACTATAGAAATATGGCAATACCACGTACAGAATTTGGTTTAAGTGTGTTAGACTATATGTCGGCTGGAAGTCCTACACAGGAATTGCTCTCGGCACCCTTTAAAAAATATTGGATATGCCCACACTCCTTTCTAAAAGTTATTAAAATTCAGAGAACGACAGCATTGGTTTGTCTTACTTATAATGTTAGCTCTTATATGCAGTGTTGGCTTGTAATATGCATTGCCATACCACTTTTAATTTCACCACACAGCTCTTTTTCACGGCAATAGCTGAGTTTTTGACAAAACAAATATCACCTGTATGTAATAATAAGACTAAATATGTGTAGTAAATTTATTTTTTAGCAGGTTTAGAATATATCACCCCATATCGCGAATGTACATGTATATCTAATCCGACACACTTAGACACAAAATGGCGTCCAAATTTGAGTTGACACAACTCTCTATATACAGGGACTCTACCACACACCAGATTAGAAGTTAGTAGTTCGTTTATTTTTCAAGATATTTCGCTCACAAGATTCAGACGTATATATGGTGGGTGGCGACCATCTTGGATTTTGACGTGGCGACCCAATTTTTAATAGCGTTCTTCCTTATGCCTAGATACACCCACACACCCGATTAGAAGTTGGTACTTCGCTTATTTTTCAAGATATTCCGCTCACAAGGTTCAGACATATATATATATATATATATATATATATATATATATATATATATATATATATATATATATATATATATATATATATATATATATATATATATATAGTGGCGGGCCTCTTGGATGTTGACGTGGCGACCCAATTTTCAATAGCGTTTTTCCTTATGCCTAGATACACCCACGCACCAGATTATAAGTTAGTAGTTCGCTTATTTTTCAAGATATTCCGCTCACAAGGTTCAGACATATACGTATATATATATAGTGGCGGGCCTCTTGGATTTTGATATGGCGACCCAATTTTCAATAGCGTTTTTCCTTATGCCTAGATACACCCACACACCAGATTATAAGTTAGTAGTTCGCTTATTTTTCAAGATATTCCGTTCACAAGGTTCAGACATACATGGCGGCGGCCATCTTGGATTTTGACGTGGGTTGCACCCACACACCAAATTAGAATTCGGTCCTTCGCTTATGCACGCACGCCCGCCTGCCCGCACGGACGGACGGACGTACACGGACGGAGGGGAAAACCATATTCCCCCTTTCGCTCCGCGGTGCGACGGGGGACAAATAATTGTCATATCTGAATCCATATTCAGATCTTCACCAAAATTGAATCCAATCGTCCTTGTCAGACACCCAATCGATCCACCAAGTTTCGTCCAAATCCGTCCACAACTTTTTGAGATAGCCTGCCATGTATCGTTTTTGGTCCCATCTCCCAATGGTGAAAAATCACTTTAAAAAATTATACTGGCCGGATCCGAATCTTCACCAAAATCTAATCATTTCGGTCGTGTCACACATCCAAAAGCTCCACCAAATATCATCCGGATCCGTCCACAACTTTTTGAGATATCCTTTTCGATGACAAAGACAGACAGGTATGAAAATATAACCTTTGCCCACCTTCAGTGGTGGGCGTAAATATATTTGTAAAGTGTCTATGGGTCCTGTGTGTCATTTGCAAATGGTATACTGATTTATCATCCTTTGGACACTCCTCGTACAGCTAGAAAGAGCGAGTTACCTGCACTTGCAAGAGATGTTGTCTTTGGTTGTGGTGACAATATTGTGGGCTACGCTTCCCTTCGACTCGATCGCTGCATTCCTACATTGGGCGCAAGGGAAAGCGTGCAAGGCAAGGCATTGCTACACATGATGTTTGCGACAATAATTACACATAATAAATATGTAAAAGCACGAGAATCCTTTGAAGATTGCAAAAGGATGTATAAATTGGGCATCAAGCGCTATGCCAAGATGTGCACTCTGCTCCAAGACATTCATACAAGCAGAAAGTGAGATGATGCTTTCCTACAGGTGCTGTGTGAACTGCCACACAGCCGGCTCATGGAACAGGAAGCTGATGAAGTTGGACTACAGCTCATGGCGAAGGTACGCAACTTCAAACAAAATGAGATATGGTGAATGATACATCCTTCCTGTCACAAAATCCAAGCAGTTTATGGATCAAATTCAAATGTCCAGGCTTTAATTTGGGCACAGGGCTGCACATCCAGGCTTGTTATGCATTGTCGTGAAGTGTCCCATGGCCTTTCGTAATCCACTGTACTGTATATGGCAAATATCACCCAAAGGTTTATCGTGCTTCAGCTGCCTTTGTGAATAAGCAGACTTGTTACTTGCAAAATCGAAGATTTTTCAAGTATATTGGTTGGTCTTGTGCATTATTCTGTCTCTGTCAATTACCTACAGGTCACAATTTTAAACCGATCTTCACCAGATGCTAGAGTTGGTCATAAGGAAGAAGCCTATTGATTTTGAGGTCAAAGGTCATCTTGAGGTCAAATTTCAGTCATTTTTCATCTGATTGACTTGAAAATTGAACAGCATTTGCACATTGAGTCACTAAATTGGGAAACCATCTATTTTGAGGTCAAAGCTCATCTCAAGGTCAACCTTCCAAAATAATAAATTTTCATCTGAAAAATCATTAATTTCCATTCGATTGACTTCAACATGAAACGGCAATTGCATAGTGCATCATTGAATTGGGAAGCCAACTAATTAAGGTCAACGGTCAACTCAAGGTCAAACTTCCAAAATCAATTTTCATCTGAACAATCGTCAATTTTCATCCGATTAACCTGTAAATTAAAGAGCAATTGCATTGTACATCACGGAATTGGAAAACTATTTAAGGTCAAAGGTCAACTCGAGGTCAAACTTCTAAAATCATCCATTTTCATCTGAAAAATCATCAATTTTCATCTGTTTGGCTTGGGAATTAAACAGCAATTGCATTGTGCCTTCTCGTTTTGTTATTTTTGAGTAAATATTGTGTATCGTTTTAGGCATGTTTGGATGTTCGTTCGAGTTCAGCATTCTGGGAGCAGATACAATTGCAGCGGGAGTTGAAGGGTGAGGAGCAGCTACCACGGTGGCTGTCAACACACCCTACCTTTTTACAGCGAGCGGAGGTCATCGACACGCTTATACCGAAGGTCAGGTCGCTTATGGTACTCTACATATTTAATCGTATTAGATATAAAGAATATACATGTATGTATGTTGGGTTCATGCAAGAGCCAGATTTGGATGTGAAAGGGGCAGTTAGGCTTACGAGTGTAATGAATCGATGTCATCGTGCATTCGCAGTTTTGCGTACAAAATGCAACGGCTTGGGGAGAGGATGTAAGGTGGGTCCATGATGCTGAAATTGTAAAACCAATATAATATTACACAAAATTTGAAGACATAAAAGACCCTAATACCATTCTCCATCTTTCCTTTTCTATTTCCATGGAAGGCTTTGGAGTTATCGAAGCAGTGCCTTTGCCCACCCCTGCCAGAGCGTGACCCCCGAACACCGGTCCGTATCGCACGTGAACTGGTTGGTCTTTCTGGACCTCTCGCAGTCAAGCAGCTCAGGCCTTCCCAGCCCGTGTCCAAAGGGACAGCGCCAGACTTGTCTCGTCCACCGGTTAAAGTGGTGCGAGGAGTCACGGCATGAAGGTTTGGAGTGAATATCGTCCATCGCTCGAACTTGCAGCACTTTACCACGAGGACACTTGCACTCGGCAAATGATGTGCTGTTGAATGAGTTTTACTTTAACGTTTTTGCATACTGTTAATGCATTTGTTATGCTGTTATGATCAATTTATCTTCCGTAATGGGAAAATGTCTGCGATGGAATGGCTCTCAAGATTTGGTTATCCCCAAGAAACGTGAATGCCTCGACGCTCAATCAAGAGTGCAGACCTCCATTATTAATTGGTAAATTTAATATTTTACGAATTTAATATGTTCATTTTGTTTCAATTTTTATTGAGAAATACAAAAAGTGAAAAATCCAGCACCAATTGAACACTCATTTCATTTCTGCTGTAAGAGGGTCGTGGACCTACCTTTATGACAGATACTCCCAATAGTCCAAGACACCCCAAAGTATATTTTCCTATTTTAATTATATAAAATTAAGTATGAATTGATTGGAAAAACTTGTGCATTGGAAAATAAAAAAACGGCTCATTGGAAAAGAAATCTCGAACGAGCTATAAACTGCCATTCCACGTTGAGGGTGATTCATCAACGTTTTAATCCATCGGAAGGACCATTTGCTAGCATTGGACGTTAAAGATCCCACGGTATTTTCCGTGAAGAGTAGGTGAGTTATCCATCTTCCTGAACAAATTCCTGCCCCGTCTGCTGGAAAGGCAACGGCAAACCACCTGATATAACCTTTGCCAATAATTTATTAGACAACACTGATAGTCACGAGTGCGGTACATTTGATTTGTGGTACAAACAAAATCGCTACATCAATCATGTGACCCTTCGTCACCCTGTTAAGTTTGGTTGAGATTGGATAAGTAACGACTGAATGTATCATGGTCAAAAAGACAACCAGACACCAATTGCATATTTTAGTATGATAATATAATCACAAAGGCCTGGTGTTGGCTTAGCGGTTAGGGTGCTGGCTTTGGATCCTCGGATCCTGGGTTCGAATCCCGGTCGATCACCGAATTAACGCCAGGGGGGTTGACTCAGCCTGTCATCCTTCCGAGGTCGGTAAATTGAGTAACAGCTCACTGGTAATTCCCTGCGTGTCGCAAGAGGCGACTAACAGGGTTGGTGGCAGGAAGGGCATCCGGCCATAAAACATTGCTTTAAAAAGGGGACCACGATGCCCGAAAAAGGTCAACCCCTGCTCTGCGGGGAAAAATGGCCTCCAAAGGTGGTTGGTTCATTTTGTTCAATATATCACAAAGGCAATTGCGCCATTGATGGCGTCACCCGAACTCGCAGTGTAGAACATTTGTCAAATGCTGGAGATGTACACTACTCCTTCGTCGTAAATATCGTTTTTAACAGTTGCCTGTTGCTGATATCCCTGGTTGAAATCCCAAATACTGTAAGCTGTGGATTTCTCCTAATTTATACAATATCATTGCCAACCATGAGGGCAGCGACAAACAATAGCTCACTTAATGCCAACCATTTAAAAAAGAAGAAACAGCAAATACAAGTGTTACTAGGAGATAAAGTTTCTAAACTGTCAGTAACTACAAGCGGACTTTTACACCTCATATGTGTCATTGTCGTTAATGCGTTTCCTAATGTCATGTTCAAGGTTTCCCATTCCATCTTAATGTAGGGAAATGCTGAAACTTGGAAGACATGCTTGATTGTCAGTACAGGAAATTGCTCAATTCATCCTCTCATTTCCATGTTATGGGTATGGACCACTTTAATAAAACACCACTTTTGTTTTAACAACAGTTACCATCCGAGCAGTGCAGAGATGTCCAATGGGATTGGGTATCTGAATGTACTAACTTTTGAACACATTTTCTGATGGACTTGTAAAAAATAAAACACGAAGTTCCTGGCCAGGTGTATTTTGGAAGCTCTCATCCTCAATTTGCCAGACTCAAAAAAAGTAAACACCTTTTGAGCCATCTTATTTGATGCATACAGTGCCTCTAGAAAATCTACAGCCCCTTTCAAAATTTCACCTTTTTCCACCTTTATTTACACATCCTAACCCACAACTTACAAGCGAAAAAGAAATTCTACAAGTTTCAGAAAATTAATTTAAAATACAAAACTAGAATATCTTGGTTGGACAAGTGTCCACCCTCTTGACTTGATCCTTGGTGGGAGCACATTTTACAGCAATTACAGCTGTGATTCTGTTGGGATAGGTCTCCACCAACTTTGCACACCATCATTGGGCAGTATTTTCCCATTCTTCTGTACAAAACTGTTCAAGCTCAGTCAAGTTGTGTGGGGAATTACGTGGTGGTGAGGCCTTTTGAATCACCTGGTGGTGAGGCCTTTTGAATCACGTGGTGGTGAGGCCTTTTGAAATTTGTGGTGGTGAGGTGTAATCATCCCAAACTTCCAATCTGCACCTACCCCTCCCGTATGTATGTGCTGAGTTGTTCTTTTAAAAAAAAAAAATTCCACCTAAATCGCCTATACAAATGTAATATCACAAATACTACAAATAAATTTGTGCAAGATAATTGTTTGTATTATGATTGGTTTAAATCATGTCAACATAGCAACTCAGGTACAATCATTATCCTCAGCTAAAACAAGCCCGTTCCTTTGTAACGAGGATTGGTGAGCCGAGGCAAGCTGATACAGTGGGGAGAACAAGTATTTGATACACTGCCGATTTTGCAGGTTTTCCCACTTACAAAGCACGTCAAGGTCTGTAATTTTTATCATAGGTACACTTCAACTGTGGAAGACGGAATCTAAAACAAAAATCCTGAAAATCACATTGTATGATTTTTAAGTAATTAATTTGCATTTTATTGCATGAAATAAGTATTTGATACATCAGAAAAACAGAACTTAATATTTGGTACAGAAACCTTTGTTTGCAATTACAGAGATCAGACGTTTCCTGTAGTTCTTAACCAGGTTTGCACACACTGCAGCAGGGATTTTGGCCCACTCCTCCATACAGATCTTCACCAGATCCTTCAGGTTTCGGGGCTGTCGCTGCGCAACACAGACTTTCAGCTCCCTCCAAAGATTTTCTATTGGGTTCAGGTCTGGAGACTGGCTAGGCCACTCCAGGACCTTGAGATGCTTCGTACGGAGCCACTCCTTAGTTGCCCTGGCTGTGTGTTTCGGGTCGTTGTCATGCTGGAAGACCCAGCCACGCCCCATCTTCAATGCTCTTATTGAGGGAAGGAGATTGTTGGCCAAGATCTCGCGATACATGGCCCCATCCATCCTCCCCTCAATACGGTGCAGTCGTCCTGTCCCCTTTGCAGAAAAGCATCCCCAAAGAATGATGTTTCCACCTCCATGCTTCACGGTTGGGATGGTGTTCTTGGGGTTGTACTCATCCTTCTTCTTCCTCCAAACACGGCGAGTGGAGTCTAAACCAAAAAGCTCTATTTTGGTCTCATCAGACCACATGACCTTCTCCCATTCCTCCTCTGGATCATCCAGATGGTCATTGGCAAACTTCAGACGGGCCTGGACATGCGCTGGCTTGAGCAGAGGGACCTTGCGTGCGCTGCAGGATTTTAATCCATGACGGCGTAGTGTGTTACTTATGGTTTTCTTTGATACTGTGGTCCCAGCTCTCTTCAGGTCATTGACCAGGTCCTGCCGTGTAGTTCTGGGCTGATCCCTCACCTTTCTCATGATCATTGAGGCTCCACGAGGTGAGATCTTGCATGGAGCCCCAGACCGAGGGAGATTGACTGTCATCTTGAACTTCTTCCATTTTCTAATAATTGCGCCAACAGTTGTTGCCTTCTCACCAAGCTGCTTGCCTATTGTCCTGTAGCCCATCCCAGCCTTGTGCAAGTCTACAAATTTGTCCCTGATGTCCTTAGACAGCTCTCTGGTCTTGCCCATTGTGGAGAGGTTGGAGTCTGATTGATTGAGTGTGGACAGGTCTGGAGACGGCTTTGCGGTCGGTCTTTGCGGTCGGAGACGGTCTGGAGACGTCTTTTATGCAGATAACGAGTTCAAACAGGTGCAGTTAATACAGGTAATGAGTGGAGAATGGGAGGGCTTCTTAAAGAAAAAACTAACAGGTCTGTGAGAGCCGGAATTCTTACTGGTTGGTAGGTGATCAAATACTTATTTCATGCAATAAAATGCAAATTAATTACTTAAAAATCATACAATGTGATTTTCAGGATTTTTGTTTTAGATTCCGTCTTCCACAGTTGAAGTGTACCTATGATAAAAATTAGACCTTTACGTGCTTTGTAAGTGGGAAAACCTGCAAAATCGGCAGTGTATCAAATACTTGTTCTCCCCACTGTATATATATATATATATATATAGTGTGTGTTGTCCAATAGAACCACCCTATCTATTACCATGGTCAGTGAGTGAGAGTTATTAGAAAAAAGCTTTATATAACTTCATGAGGCAACAAATGTTTTTTTTTTTTCAAAGGTTATGAACTATGACTCCCTGTGATTCGAACCACCCACCAACCTCTGAAACAGAGCAGATGTTCTAGCCATTCCACCACCGAGCATTCAAAATGGTGACATTTGATGCAGATAGCATATGACCAAATTGTAAATTCCTGCACTCATGTACAGGTTACACTTGTATAGAATTCTCATCGAGCATAATCAGATGACCAAATACCATCCAGTATATTCTTAATTTTTATTGAACAAAGCATATTCAGACAGGTCCGATTGCATTAACACAACGGCAGTTGAAGATGTACTGTTCTTGATGACGTTGCCTTCACGATGCCGCTTGGCGGGAACGCTTGGGTTTTGCAGATCCACCTTCACGGAAGCCATTTCTAGAAGAGACAAATTTCAATTTTAAATGTCCTCACTCGCACACCTTCCCACCACGTCCAAGCACTTTGCTGTGCCTGACCAACGGTATATATTAAGTGCAGTGTCTGTCTTGTCTCGTCACAAAACTACTACCTCAAACTTTTGTGAAATCGTACCAAACTTCTGGCATGCACCTGTCTCTCCCGTGTGTATGTCCTACGGGTGTTTTTTTTTTCCAACTTCCATTGTTTATAAAATGTAATATCACGTATATTACAAATACATTTGTGCAAAATAATTGTATTACATGTAAACCACGACAAAACAGCAACTCAGGTACAGTCATCTATCTATATATCTACATTTCTGCTTAGTGAGTGTGTTGTCACTGAACTACTCCCTCAAACTTTTGTTTCCATGGTTGTGAAGTGTTTTTAATAATGTGGTGGTGAAGTGTTTTTAATAATGTGGTGGTGAAGTGTTTTGAAATTCAGTGTTGGCTTAGCGGTTAGGGTGCCAGCTTGGGATCCTAGGATCCTGGGTTCGAATCCCGGTCGATCGCTGAATTAACGCCAGGAGGGTTGGTTGACTCCTGTCGTCCTTCTGAGGTCGGCAAATTGAGTACCAGCTCACTGGTAATTCCCTGTGTGTCGCAAAAGCCGACTAACAGGGTTGGCGGCAGGAAGGGCGTCCGGCCATAAAACATTGCTTCAAAAAGAAAAAGGCCAACCCCTGCTCTGCGGGGAAAAATAGCCCCTAAAGGTGGTTCGTCAAGAGCAGATGTTGAGGGAGTGGGTGGGGTGTCATAACTACATTACTGTTCACCATGTTTACTCAGACCCCCAAGATCGTGAAAACCATAACGTCCAGCTAATGAACTTCAAACCAGACACATTGGTGGCAACAGTCTGGTGACTGAAGCCTCACTGAGATTGCAACAAAACTACAGCTAAATTGCGATCCCTGACATTATGAGCACGTGCTAAAGAAGGCAAATAAAAACGCACAAGTATATGAATGAATGAATGATCGTTTTAAGGCCATTTTCCCCGCTGGAGCGGGGGTTAGCCTTGCGGGCCCCATGACAATCATGGTTCCCTGTTTGAGGCAATGTTTTTATGGCCGGATGTCATTCCTGACGCCAACCTTTGGTCGCCTCTTCGATGCACAGGGATACGGTGTACCTATTCTAAACCGGGGTACACACCGGGATCATTCATCCCAGCAAGCTGGTACTCAATTGGCCGACCTCAGAAGGATAACAGGCTGAGTCAACCCCCCTGGCGTTAATTCAGCGATCGACCGGGATTCGAACCCAGGATCCAAGGATCCCAAGCCGGCACCCTAACCGCTAAGCCACCACCAACACAAGTATATATCGATAAATAATTTGAAGGAATTTGTCTTTATAATGTTACCTGTCAGTTAACACCCATAATAAAGTGTTTAGTTGTTAGATTATTGTGCTGAAAATTAAGATGGTATAAAGTGAGTTAGCAAAAGGTAGAGCAATAATCTTCGTTCTTTAACAGCCACTATTATTCCCACGTTCTTGTCAGGTTGGCCAGGGGAAAGTTTTTGGCCCAAATCTTTCAGAACCGGCTCGCCAGGCCTGACGTTTGAACAAGTAGTTGGGGTAGGAATTTGTAACTTGTTCAGGGTGCCGGCAATAGCTCGCCGACTCTTCGCGAAGGACACGGTGGGATCTTTTAACGTCCACAAACTAACTTTAACCAATTTAACCAACTAAACTTTCAACCAACTAACGTCTTTTAACATCAACACCGACAGACAGGGCGCCCAGTTTAACGTCCATCCGAGAGACGGCACAGCCGTTGATCAATTACCCTGCCTGTGAAACACCGGGATGTGACGGTTTATAGTGGAGTTGGGATTCAAAGTCAGGCTGGACAGCCTAGAGGCGAGTGTGCGTACCTCTAGGCCATCATGTCAGCCCAAGATGGAGCAATTAATAATTATACAATCCGTGCTCATTAAAAACATCAAACTTGTTGAATCTTATGGGCGATTACCTGCACTGTAGGACAACTTCCTGTCGAGAGCTGGTAATAAAGAGCAATTTTGGGAAAATACATTTTTTTTAACCATTGAGGCTGAGAATGATGTTTTGCACTGGTGAGAGGACTCTCAATAACTTAACACTCAAGATGTATGGGGAAGGGTTCCACCCTGATGCAAAGACTGGCCAAAGATGGCGAATAGATTGGAACGTAGTGCAAGTTTCATTTTTGAAATGTACATCCATACAAAGAGAGTTTTGACTCCAATCAAAACAACAGTTGGAGTGTGTGTATCTTCAAAATATGACAAAAGGTACCTCAGTTAAAGGAGGAAGCAGCATAAAACGGAAGGTGATTGGAGGAGAAGAACGATGTTTAAAATGGTAAAGGGTGTGGGGGATGGAGTATCATAGAATGGGGTCGACTTAAGATTCATTGATATTCAAATTGGTTTAAGGACGCTGCATCAGGTTCAGCAGCGACATGCCTCGCCACGTGACTCCAAAAGAGCTTTTGGTCAATACGTTATTTACCCAATCACGAGATAAAACCATTAATTTTGACATTACGTGATGTAGAGGTTTATAATCTTGTTATTTAATCAAACCCCTTGAAGTACCACAACTTCCGCAAGGCTCAAATGTTGTCAAGCAAAAGCTCCTTTTTCCAGTTCAGTCAGCACATTCAGCCAAATACTCGTTAGTTTGCTAATCACCAGAGAGGTCGTTGTGGGTTTGACTGGTGGTGCTGGGATGGGTGAAATTGAGCGATGGGTTAATTGGCCAGATGGGATAAGTAATAGCTCAGATGTTGCGAAGCAATTACGCAGAGGTCGGTTCGTCTCTTCCTCTTTGCAACCCGCATTAGTCACCTGCCAAAAAGGTCATCGGCACTATTACTGAAACAAATTGGAAATTTTAATTTCCGAGGTTGAACTAAAACATCCCAGGCAAAGATTCAGGGAGTCCGTCAGATGCCAGAGGAGGCAAAAGTGAAATTGTGAAGCAAAGGGACAGCAGCGTGGTCGGCCAGGCAGACCAATGGCACCAGGAAAATGGCACAGAGCAAATGAAAAGGAGAGAGTATGGCAAGCAACAGTGAACTACTCAAAGGTTCCTGGCTACGCCTGGAACTGTTCCGTGTACCACAAACAGGTTAATGTGTGGCAAGCATTTCTGTTGGTCAGGATGCACGCAGCAATAGCTGGTGTGGCACTTGATTCCTGGTACCCACTAGTGATGGGGTCGGATCTCAATTAATGTCGTGGAGGGTTTGACCAGTTCACTCCGAGGACGAGCTTCTGCTCCTCGCTGTCATGGTAACCAACTACTGTGGAGGAGTGGTCCAATTTATACGGATCATGCATTCTGACCCTTCGGGATTAGAATGCGTTTGAACATGTATTTCAGCTTTTGGGTAGAGGTGCATGTGTATGCTCAAGGGACAGTCTTGTTGGAGTGTGTACTTTGGCCATGGGGTCAAGCTGTTTAAAGGTCATTGTTTTTACATTTTTTTATACAAAAAAACAAACAAACAAAAACAAAACAAAACAAAGACTTCCCCATAAGGAGGGTGAACAAACCCAAAACATGTGCCCATGCGTATGCCCACTATAGGGTGGTCTGGTCCATAAAATTGAGAATTACATTCTCTTTTGCGCACAGCTGACGTAGAATAGCCAGGCTGCTACTTGGCGGGGGATGGCCAAATACACCCTCCGCATGAGGTTGTTTAAACATGACAGGAAGGAGCCCGCACATAAGTACAAAACACATTTGAAGAGTACAGATTGGGAAGGAGGGAAGGTAAAAGCACGACTCGTGAATATAAATCGAGGTTGAAGAAGCTACACCACGTGAAAATCTAAATATATATACGCAGGATGGAAAACAAATGACAACAGTCTGACTCGGCCAATCAAGATGAAAATGATGCAAAAGCAAAAGGTGCTGCTCCGAAAGCGAAACTCACTTGAAGCGGCGGTACACGCGTTTCAGGTAGCGCATGCGACCAGTCCCAGTGGTGCTACGGCGTTTTGCCTTCTCGCTCCAGTTGTCTGGATGGGAAAGGGAGAGCACATCGATCAACCTTCCTGGCAAAAGCCTCATGATGTGACAAGTAAACTCAGACACCACCAATAGCAATGATAACGTTGACTCCACGATTAAAATCAGAACGCGCAGTGTCATAACGAGATGCGCAAATGATAGATTTAATGAAAAAAAGAAGGTAGAACTAAATATCAAAACGCATTAGTTCATGACTTACATATTTCTGTCTGGTAAATATCAAGTTTCTCACTTTTTGTTTTGGGAAGTTAAATAACGTCATCTCGTACCAAGGGCATGTTGTCTTTAGTGCTAGCTGCCATCAAAGACTTGCTGCAGCAGAAGGCCTCAGCAAAACAAAAAGCATCCAAACTCTTAAAACGTTTCTGATGCAGATAACTGAGATCCGTAAAGAAATTTCACCAAAATGAGAAACAGGTTTCAGGGAAGAGGTTTATCATCGGCCAAGGCCACAGCACACTCCGTACCAGGAGCAAAATGTTTGTAAACGGCCACATAACTTGAATTGAAGAGACTGTGAATAATGTTCTGGCACCATGTCTGCCATGTAAAAGGACGGACAACACAATCAGGCGTTTACAAGTGTTCCGCACACAAGGAGTTTGGTTTTGGATGAACATTGAACAAGCATCACTTGTGTATTTGTGGGAATTCTTGTATTCAGAAGCTGATCCTTTGCAAACAAAGAAAAACAACAAAGTGATCTCACGCTAAAGACCAATGGGTTACCGAGTCCATGGAGAAGGTTCAAAGAGCACAAACAGGTGCTCACAGATTTGAGAGTAATGGAAGCGGCTTCAAAACGTTTGTTCTTCCTGATTTTTACCTCCGCCGCCGAAGGTGGACGGACGCTATGTTTTCAAGCCTGTCTGTTCATGTCTGTGAGCCGGACATCTCAAAAAGTTGAGGATGGATTCAAATGAAATTTGGACAGGTTGGGTGCGTGACAATGGCAAAACGATTAGATTTTGGTGAAGATCCAGATCCTAAAATATTTTAAGCGATGCTTCACCATTGAGTTATAAGGCCAAAAACCATATATACCATTATACTGTGTATCATAAAGTTGTGGACGACTTATGACAAAACCAGGTGGACGAGTTGTTTTGGTGAAAAGAACAAGCGATTCGATTTTGGTTGAGGTTCGAGCATTGAACACATGACCTGTAAACATGTATCGCTGCAATCACCAACGAGGGAGTTTCCATTCAACCAATCATGCGACCAGATTCTGCACATCAACAAAATTTCAAAATTTTACGTCGTCATTACTCCCGAATCAAGGTGAGCGTCAGGACTCGAAGTCCTATTTTTATTACAGCAAGAACCCTTCGGAATAAAAGTCTGATCGGCACACGGATGGACGGATGCGCCTTGCAATAACAGATACACGTATTACGAAGGTACAAATTGTTTGGCAGCGATTTTCTACTTTTTTACTTGAACCCAATAATTGCCCTGGGGTGTTTAATGGAGGGAAGGGTTTTCTTTTTTTATGCCCTTCTCGGGGGATGAGGGGTGCTTATTGGTTGGGAAGGGGGTGCGTTTATTGGAGGGAATACGGAAGTTAATCTGTCATTTTAAATAAATAATTTAATGAACAGCTAAGTGTGATCGTATTAAAAACTAGACCGGCACTCAGCAGAGCGCATACCTCCACAGGCTGTACAGTTTGTTTTGTATCAATGATAGGCTGGATTCAGACCGGAACCAAAATCTAATCATTTCGTCCTCGTCACATACACCACATCTCTGCCAAATTTCGTCCAAATCCGTCCACAACTTTTTGAGATATCCTGCTATGTATCATTTTTGGCCCTATCTCCCAATGGTGAAGAATCACTTTAAAAAATCCGAGTAGCCGGATCCAAATCCGGATCTTCACCAAAATCGAATCATTTCGTCCTCGTCACATACGCCACATCACTGCCAAATTTCGTCCGAATCCGTCCCCAACTTTTTGAGATATATTGTTCACAAACAGACAGACAGGGGTGAAAACATGACCTCCTTTGGTGGCGGAGGTAAAAATAAATTTCCCATCAAAATACGTGTATGGATTTAATCAACATTTAAATCTCCTTTTTTTTCTCTCTCTTCTTATCTCCATTCAATGAGATTGTTGGAATCATATTGTAGAATAATGGGGTCGTCTGACTTTGCTTTGGATCACGTGCCGCTTGCAATCTTGCATGTCAGCAGCGTCCACCAACTGGACAAATGTAGCCAATCACAAAAGCACAACCTGGTTCTATTTTGTGCTTAACACTAGTTCAAGACAAGTGGTATTTGATTTGCCTTTGCTGCGCAAGTAAGACGAAGTGACCCAAACATCCTGGTTTGTAGTCCGGCAGCTAAGCAAAATATAGCATAACAATTGTGCATTTTGTGAGGAAAGCACCAAATTTGGCACACTAGTAGACTATCATATTATGAAAAGATCTGGATATTGGGCCATCTCAGATTCAGAGATTTGATTTTTGCAAGATTTGCAGATTTTGCAGATTTGCAAGCTGAGATTGCAACGCCAGGGACGGCCGACTCCTTCCTGCGAGCTGCCCACGTCACCCGCACAAGAAGAGCTCATCAAATCACTGCAGCGGCACTGCACATCCTGCAACACCGTGCGTATGAACGCCACTGTATGACATATGCTGATGATGCAGAAGACCTGCCTGAGTTCGAAGACTGGTGTCACCAGAGAGGAGAAGACATTCCCAACTTTCAGTACTGGGCAACTGTGCTGGAACTAGAGATGTTGGTACTGGTCTACGTGCGTTCTCTGCGGCAGGCTTCATTCACGATGTACCTTGATGCCCTGACGGAACTGGTCCCATGGTTCCATGCCTTAGACCACACACACTATGCCAGGTGGGTCCCTGTTCACCTGAGGGACATGGTTGCACTCCCAATGAAGCACCCAGATGTAGCCAGAGAATTCAGGGCTGGCAACTTCACTGTACAGAAGACGAAGAAGGTGTTCTCTTCGATCCCAATCGAATCGAAATCTTGCAAAAATCAAATCTCTGAATCTGAGATGGCCCAATATCCAGATCTTTTCATAATATGATAGTCGACTAGTGTGCCAAATTTGGTGCTTTCCTCACAAAATGCACAATTGTTATGCTAAGTTGCCCCACTATTGGAGGAAGCTTTGTTGCAAAATAAATAATGCCTCCGACCACCTTCGGGGGCGGAGGCATAAAAACGATATCAGGACCAACAGTACACTCAAAATGTCTGTTATCTTATCGCAGACTAGCAAGTGCATGCTTGGCCTTTTGTTTAAAAAAAAAATTTTTTATCAGGCTGTGGCCCCTGGTCCTATCACCGTCTATTTTGCTGAAAAACGTATGCACCTATTTTGTTAGTATTCTTCATTATCTCGAACATCTCTCTCATATCCTCTCGTAATCGCCCCCTTTCTAATGCATAAAATCCTGTCGTCCTTCAGTCGTTCCTCTGAGCTTAGTCTCACTACCAATCCAGTAGCCCTACGGTGTACCCACTCCATGGCAGCCATGTCCTTCCTCAAATTCAGTGACAAAAATGTTCAAAATATTCGAGATGAGGCCTCACTACATTCCTATACAACGTCAGCACTACATCATTTGATTTATTATTTATCCCCCTATGAATCCAACCTAAACCACTGTGAGCTTTACCTATAGCTGTCTGCATATCCTCCCATATCAGGGACATCAACCGAGTGAACCAGTAACCCCAGATCTTTCTCCTGCGTCACTCACTCCAGCATTGTCCATTGAATTATATTCTGCAGTTGTGATATTCATTACTCTAAAATTACCCATCTAAAGCACCTTTCATGTATTTATATTAAATTGCTTTTGAAAATCTTTCACTCAATCTATGATAGTATCTCAGCTTTCCTTGATCTGTTCACCTCCACCTCCCTCTGCAATCTACTTTGTCGGTAAAGTTGGAAAGACTACCATTATTCCCAATATACCTTGTACCCCTTTCCCCCACCTCCCAAACCGGCCCTCTCTCTTCCACAGATCTACCGACGTCCCTGTTATCTACTGTTGTTGTGCTTGTGTGCTTCCCTCTCCCCCCTCTGGTCTCCCGCTCCCTTTTTTTATTGCATGTTTCATGGGTGTGCCCGTTCTCGTGTGCATTGTGTTGGCTTTACACGAGCCTTGACTCTGTATACAAAAAAAAACAAGTACAGATACATTCAAAGTACACCGCCCCCATGCCAAATAATTAAATATCCTACAGCGCGGCATTGCCGGGGTGCCTCCGGCGCCCGGCAATACCACAGTGCAGCTCATAGAGGCTGCAATGGGAGGGAGAGGTCATTGGTCATTGCATAATTAAAATCAATAAAAGATTATCACAAAATATTTTCTTAATCAATTGGCTAATAGCATAACGAAACCACTAGTACTTCATCAGAAGATGTATCTTTTAGAAATTTAATAACTCATTAATAAAAAATTAAATAATTAATCAATTAATCAATAAATAATTAATCGATTAAATGATTAATCAATAAATCAAAAATATCCTCGATAGCCACATCACTTGGTCACTGTCATGTGCAAATATTAGCTTCCCAACTCAAAAGGTGCCTGAGATATTGGCCAAATGAGAAAGAAAATAAATAAATAATAATCATTGAAAAATTAAATTAATCAATTCTGTCACAGAACACATAAACCACCACCATTTCATCAGAATCTGTAACTGGGGGGAATTTTTTTTTTTTTAGTAATTAATCGAATAATTAAATAATTAATCGATTGATTAATCAATAAATCAAAAATATCCTCGATAGCCACATCACTTGGTCACTCATGTCCAAATATTAGCTTCCTAGCTCAAAAGGTGCCTGAGATATTGGCAAAATGAGGAAAAAAAAAGAAGATTAATAATGAAAATAAATAAATAATAATCATAAAAATTTAAATCAATAATCAATTCAGTCATAGAACACATAAAACACCACCATTTCATCAGAATCTAACTTAAAAAATTTTTTTTAAATCATTAATCAAATAATTAAAAAATTAATTGATTAATTAATAAATCAAAAATAGCCTTTGCAGCCAAATCACCTTGTCATTGACATGTTCAAATATCAGCTTCCTAACTTAAAAGGTGCCTGAGATAATGGCCAGAAGAGAAAGTAAATGTAATTAATTAAATAAGTACTTAATTAATCGCTAATAATTAAATAAATCCTCGATTAATTGATTAAACAAAAAAACAAAAAATACCGTTTTTGACAAAGGACTTGCTCACTACTGTGCCGAAATTTCAGCTTCCGAGCTCAAAGGATGGCCGATATATCGTCCGGACAAACAAGAAAACAAACAAACAAGTACAGATACATTCAAAGTACACCGCCCCCATGCCAAATAATTAAATATCCTACAGCGCGGCATTGCCGGGGCGCCTCCGGCACCCGGCAATACCGCAGTGCAGCTCATTGAGGCTGCATTGGGAGGGAGAGGTGTACACTAATTGATTGATTAATTGTATAATTAAAATCAATAAAAGATTATCACAAAATATTTTCATAATCAATTGGCTAATCGCATAACTAAACCACTAGTGCTTCATCCGAAGATGTATCTTTTAGAAATTTAATTAAATAAGGCATTTATAAAAAATTAAATAATTAATTGATTACTCAATAAATAATTAATCGATTAATCAATAAATAATTAATAGATGAAATGATTAATCAATAAATTAAAAATATCCTTGATAGCCACATCACTTGGTCACTCATGTCCAAATATTAGCTTCCCAGCTCAAAAGGTGCCTGAGATATTGGCCAAATGAGAAAGAAAATAAATAAATGATTAATAATGAAAATAAATAAATAATAATCATAAAAAAATTAAATTATTAATCAATTTGGTCAGAGAACATAAACTACCACTATTTCATCAGAATCTGTAACTTAAAAAAAAAAATTTTTTTGGTCATTAATCGAATAATTAAATAATTAATCGATTAATTGATTAATTAATAAATCAAAAATATCCTTTGCAGCCAAATCACCTGGTCGTTGGCATGTCCAAATATCAGCTTCCTAACTCAAAAGGTGCCTGAGTTAATGGTCAGAAGAGAAAGGAAATTTGATTAATTAAATAAGTACTTAATTAATCGCTAATAATTAAATAAATCCTCGATTAATTGATTAATCAAAAAAACAAAAAAGACCGTTTTTGACAAAGGACTTGCTCACTACTGTACCGAAATTTCAGCTTCCGAGCTCAAAGGATGGCCGAGATATCGTCCGGACAAAAGAAAACAAACAAACAAAACAAACAACCAGAGTGTAAACTGAGTAAGTACTCCCTTTCAGCGTGCGTCATTACCGAGCCCCCTTCCGTGCCCGGCAATGACGATTTGCAGCACCTGGAGATGGCATAGGAAAGGTGCGGTGTACAACAATAATGTTCAAATCATTGACGCAGATTAAACTAGAGCAAAGTCGATGGCGCACCATCACAAATCCCCACCTAAAGTTGAAAGACGGCAAAAAGTTTCACCAGGAATGACCCAATAACAAATTTTGAGTTAGATTATTTTTCCTTTTTGACCCCAGTGACCGTAATCCCCATTCTTTGGAGCATGAACCGGGGGTCAAATAAAAAATTCGTTACATATTTCAGGTGTCACCCAAAGTTAATTGCATATAAAAAGTTTCAATAAAAACTTTTAAAATGTGACCTTAATTGCATTTTTTGGTATTTGACCTTTTGACCACGCCCCAGGGGGAGGGGCCAATGGTATTTGACCGTTTGACCACGCCCCAAGGGGGAGGGGGCAAAATTACACTGCTGATTGGAGCTTCGTACCACGTGGTGATCAAAACTACTAGGTTTGGGGAATTTCTGATTTTCTGCCCAACTGGTAGGAGATTTCATCAAAAGCTGCGATAGTAATGCCGACCATATAATTATAATACTTACACTTTCTCTTCCTCTTGTCTGGGTACCCGCATTTGGCACAGCGGGACTTCTGGATGTGGTACGCCTTGGAACCACAGCGCCGGCACAGAGTGTGGGTCTTATTACGGCGCTTTCCGAATGACGATGTTCCCTTCGTCTGAAAAACACGGACTTGCTCGCTGCACAAAGCTCCACGAATATCACGTTAATAGAACATTACGGAACCAGAATACAACGACCACGGTCCCCACGGTTGTTTTATCAATGGAGCGTCGGGAGCGCCATTGGTGGTGATAGAGAAGCAAGGCCCAAGCCTGAAGCGGCCGAGCCAGTATCGCAAACAGACATAGTTAATTTAAAATAAACTTCTCCACACGAAACTATAACAAAAGTATCATTCAAGGACGGTCCACCGATAAATCAAAGCGAAAAATGAGGTGGATGCTCACGGATTGAATCCCAGTATGGACCAACACTCACCATGATGAACCCACGTGGAACCGGAAAAGGAAAGGCAGTTGCACAACACAAACCGGATGTACGTAATTGAAAAATCTGATGCAGTTGTTGTTGTTGTTTTTTGTAATTTATGTTTCAGTAGTTTTTATTTATTATCTCGCATTATGGTATCATTTGTAAAGTCTTTGTTATGATTCGGATGGGCTTTGAACCACCGACCTCACCAATTCAGAGCCGACGCTCCACCATGACACGACCGAGTTTGGTGACGTAAGCAAGGACTCGCTTTTAACAACTGTTTGTAGTAACTATTAAATGTAGAAAGGGGGTCGTGAATGGAAATCGGTCTGTGCATTTTGTGACGGCCCTACGGACGATTTTAGCGTTGATAGATAGCCGAGAGCATCATTGGAAGAGCGTCCTTGGAAAATACGTTAAATTGTGTATAACTTGCTCAAATGTCTTGGCGTGGATCACCTTCTGGATCCAGGGAAGCACATTCAACCACAGTTTATATTAGTGTTCGGTACTGGTACTTGATTAATCATACAACAGGGACGACGTAGTTTGTGACGCAACACCCTGCCAGCATTAGGACCAGTACAACAAACAGTATCTAAATATCTATAAAGCTCAGTTGACTTTTTGCTCCACCAAATAACAGCGAAACGGAGTTGAGTAAAAGGGTGAAACTTCTACAGATGCTGTGATAAATATCTACCTCTGTCGGTTTGAATGTTTGAAAGAGAATAGACGTCTGGATCAATTTTTGAATCTAATTTAAATCCCGATTTATATATATCTATCTATAATTCCACTAATCTCTGTGTGTGTGTGTGTGTGTGTATGTCTGTGTGTGTGTTTGTTTGTCTGTGACCGCTGTTTCTCGACAACCACGGGTCCGATATACTTGCAACTTGCCAGGTATATTGCTGGGGACCCGAGGATGTGCCTTTTCAAGGTTTGAAATTAATCGGACAAGTAGTTACCGAGCTATGTCCAAAAAACGATTCAACCAATCAGAGAGCAGCGAGCTATCACGTGTGCCGAACGTGGCGAACAGACTCTGCCTCGGACGGCACATTTGAGAGCGTATTCATTTATTTCACGTTGGCAAACTATGTTGGCGTTAAACTATGTTTTAAAACTAATTAAAACTAATTTGCGATTCATCGTAACTGCGATTTGCGACCTTCCGGACAGTGAAGACTTCACTTCCGGCAGCCAATCACAGAACGCGTTGTTGCGAGCCGAGCCGAGCGCGTGCGCCATTACGGTTCGTAATTCGATTTCTTCCGGAGAAAATAATAATTTCTCGATTTCTTATGCGCATTATTTCTCCCAGAGCGAAGGGCGGAAGCGAAGAGTGTTGTTTTTTTTGTTTACGGGCGTACGGGCGTACGGGCGGGGTAGAGCGTACGGGTAGCGTTTTTTTTTTTTTTTGGCAAGGAACGGGCACCCACGTACCCTAGTATATATAAACGTACCCTAGTATATATAGGCATGCCCTAGTATATATAAACGCGAGTTGTCTGTGTGTGTGTCCGCGTTTTATTCAGAGATGGCTGAACGGATCTTCATTAAACTTTCAGAGGTTCATCAGTGAGTGCCTGGGAGTGTTTTCGGCAAAAAAATAAATAAATTCTGAAATAAAAAAAAGGTTGTTTTTTTGGATTTAAAAAACAAAAACAAATCGCTCATTAGTGCCTAAGCCTTTTTAAAATTAATGACAGTTATATACAAGTACACATTCGCATAAATAAATACAAAACAATTACCAGACATTTGAATACAAATAAATCAAACAATTCCGGAAGTGTACAAATTTGGTAGTACGGCTTCTTCTTCTTCCTGATCGGCATCACACAACTCAGAAACGTGAGCCACATTCACTCAAACGTGTCACATTCACTCAGAAACATGAGCCATATTCACTCAAACGTGTCACATTCACTCAGAAACATGAGCCATATTCACTCAAACGTGAGTCACATTCACTCAGAAACATGAGCCATATTCACTCAACCGTGTCACATTCACTCAGAAACATGAGCCATATTCACTCAAACGTGAGTCACATTCACTCAGAAACATGAGCCATATTCACTCAAACGTGTCACATTCACTCAGAAACATGAGCCATATTCACTCAAACGTGTCACATTCACTCAGAAACATGAGCCATATTCACTCAAACGTGAGTCACATTCACTCAGAAACATGAGCCATATTCACTCAACCGTGTCACATTCACTCAGAAACGTGAGCCACATTCACTCAAACGTGTCACATTCACTCAGAAACATGAGCCATATTCACTCAAACGTGTCACATTCACTCAGAAACATGAGCCACATTCACTCAGAAACATGAGCCATATTCACTCAACCGTGTCACATTCACTCAGAAACGTGAGCCATATTCACTCAAACGTGAGTCACATTCACTCAGAAACATGAGCCATATTCACTCAGAAACGTGAGCCACTCCCCTTCCTCTCCTGTCTCGCCCCTCCTCACCCTCTCCCCACCCTTCCCCTTCCCCCTCCCCCTCTCCCCACCCTTCCCCTTCCCCCTCCCCCTCTCCCCACCCTTCCCCCTCCCCCTCTCCCCACCCTTCCCCCTCCCCCTCTCCCCACCCTTCCCCCTCCCCTTCCTCCTCCCTCCTTCCCTCCCCTCCTCCTCCCTCCTTCCCTCCCCTCCCCTTTAAGATATAAACTCTCTGTAAAAGATCTCCACTTCTGACTGCTCCCCTTCGCCCTAGAGTACCTACATAAAGAGAGTAGCGGCATCGGGGGACCAGAAATTTAGGGTCACGTGACTCCAGGTGCCATTTTGTTTCACACGCGATCGCGTATCAATCAACGCCGTACACAGCTTAAAACGAATTAGTACTGAAAGTTTGGTGATCAAAAAATCTGACAAAATGACGGGATGTTGCGCCTTTGGATGCAGCAATAAATCGGAGAATGGGTCCAAGATGTATAGGTTCCCTGCAAATCCACAAAGACGGAAAGTATGGGAGAACAAAGTGAGCAGAGTGGGATGGAAACCAACTTCGTCATCGTGTTTGTGCGAGGTAGGCAGTGGTGATATCGGTCCCATGTATTAATATTGGCGTATGTATCGGTTGATCGGTTCGCACGAAAAGGGAGGAGCTTAATCGTATGACGTCATGAAAAAACGCGATGACGCAGCCTCGCAGAACAAGAGCGGAATCTCCATACAGTTCCAGGGGTGTGTGTGTATGTGTGTATGTGTATATGTGTGTGGGTGTATATGTGTACGTGTGTGTGTGTGTGTGTGTGTGTGTGCGCGTTCATATATGTGTGTGTGTGTGTATATATATGTCTGTGTGTGTATGTGTATATATGTGTGTGTGTATATATGTGTATATGTGTGTATTTGTATTATTTAATTATTTACCAAGAAGACAATATCTTTTTTTTCTTCTTCATTTTGCTTATAAAACTCAATAAGACATACTCGATATAATAGTACATTCTTTCCAAAAACCCTATTTGTAATCATATTACCCTGTCATAAAATGATTTTGCCATGACAATATGTGATCTACCATTGTCTCGACTAAGAATTTTACTTTTCTCGAGCAAACGAACTTGGGGTACCACCTTATGGACCACTTATTTGTGGCCGAGCACCACCATGGACCCCAATGTTTTGGGGCATGACCCCTTTGTTGGGAGGGGCCAAGGGCCTTGCTCACGGACCACGGTAACGTGGCACCTATGCCCAACAGGTGGACCACAATAGTCGGTCCCTGTTGGCCATAAATAACAAAACGGTCAGACAATTTTCAATTTACAAAACAACTGACAAAAGTTTTACATTTTGAACATGCGTAACGGTAAGACGTCCTTAACTCAGAATGTCCAGCCACCAAATTATTATTTGCAAATACTTATTTCAATATTATGAAACCCCCACTAGAACTGTCTTGTTGCTAATGCACTTGTTCCATTATTGAATAATATTTTTTGTCCATGACATGTCATGAAATGACAGAAAATAATCAAGGTTTCATCAACATACTGGTATGACAACAATTAAGTACAAATTAATTTGTCGACAGACATCGAGAATTATTTCCTTATAATTATTTATATTTTTATTCAAATTGCTTTTGTCTTTGTAACTTTTGCAGCCGAGGCTGACTTACATTACCAATTACAAATAAGATGAAAACCTGCCAAAAAAAAATGTAAATCTAAGCAGAGTCACACTTCACTCTAAGAGTAAAAAGGCAAAGCAATGATCAAAACAGCTTTCCTCCTAATCTGATGTCTTTTGCTACAGTATTACAGTAATTCATGTGCCATTTATTGAACTTGAAGCCGTTGTTGAGCTTAATGTAGCTCTTCCATATCAGAAGTTCAACTTCAATATTCTCCTGAGCTAGTGATTTGAAGAGTGACAACCACCTTTGAAGAGGAGTGACAAATGCAGTGATATTTGTTGGTACCATTACCCAGCACCAGATGCACAAGTCTTTCCTCTACAAAAACACACATACACACAAGCACACAGAGAGAGAGAGAGAGAGAGAGAGAGAGAGAGAGAGAGAGAGGATAATGAGTTGCATAAAGGAGGGGGGGGGGGGGGGGTGGGGAAACGACTTTGCCATACAGCCAAGGTTTGGACCATGTAGATATTAGTTCACTGGCGGTGCGGCAAGCGCTCGCACCGCGCGCTGGCGAGTGAAACAAAATGGCGTCAATGCGGAAGTTGTCGCTACTCTCTTTATGTAGGTACTCTACTTCGCCCTCTCCCCACCCTCCCCTCTCCCTCCGCCCCTCCCCTCACCCCCTCCACTTTAAGATATAGATTCTCCGTAAGAGCTTCCACTTCTCACTGCTCCCCTTCCCCCCCTCCCCTCCCATCCCCCCCTCTCCTCCTCTCCTCACCCCCTCTCCTCCCCTCCCCTCCACCCTGTTCCCCTTCCCTCCCCCACCCAGCAACGCCGGGTAATTTTGCTAGTAATGTATAATCGGGTCGGGAATCGAAACCAGATTCGACAGTCCAACTCCCCCCTCCCTCCACACCCCCCTGTCCCTCCCCCACCCCTTTCCTCGAAGTGACGGGTTGTATCTTAAAATAAGGCAATGTTTGTATTTCTGTTCCTTATGGAATTGAAAAAGGCTTAGCCGACCTCCACCAAATTTTGCATTCTTATTTGGGGATACCTGAACCACGTAATGACATTAAATAATTCCCTCCACGAGTGTGGGGAGATGACTTGCAATTTTGAACAATACATCTTCATTGGCCCATGACAGCACGCCAAAACCGGGATCCAAAAACTCCTACACGCTCAAATCCACGGGGGAGACGTGATTAAAGAGGGCACAAACAAGCTTTTTCTCGTCTTGATCATCTAGGGCTTCGGAGTCTGGTCGTCTTGATATTTCGCTCATCTTCTGGTCCAGTCTGCCTTGTGGATCTTCAGGTCCAGTCTTGTGTCTTGGTGCCCTAACCTAATAGTCCAGGGTCCACGCTCCGCTCGTCATCTTTCCTGGAATTCACGGTGGGACATGGCAGCTTGGAGACATGACGAGCAGGGTCAGTTCTGGGGCAAGGAGGAACAGGACCAAAAAGAGACTGTGCCAAAGTTATTGGGCGGTTCGCTCAGCCGAGCTGACAAGGTGGACGGAACACGACCAGTCCCCATCTTCTCTTTCTCTCACCTCTATAGCTCTCATTTCCTTGTCTCAGATGATTGATGGGTGCCATATGTAAAGTGTAAATTAACTGCCAAGACATCCAGGGACTGAATGCACGTGTAAAGGATAAGTGGGAATGTTATTGCCTGTACATATATGCTTTGTGAATTGCTTTTTGTAAATACGTAAAAAGTTTCAATACATGGTTAAGACGCATTAGTGTCTCGACTCATCCATATATGTCCCAATGCTTGAGTAGGCAACTGGTGATTGGCTAAGACATTGGGCAATAGATAAGAACGCAGCACGTGACTTGGTTCCGCTTGGCCAATCAATTAAGATCCGTCAAGCGACTGTCGGCACGATACTCATTCGTATCGTTAACCTCACTGATAATGGTAACACTGCTTTGGACCTGGGAGCTGGCTCGAGGTTAATGGTACAAAAAGAGATTGTGGTCTTTAAAGACTTGCCGTCCCTCTTGAGTTATGCACGAGCGACGACCGTCACAATATATGTGGGATACAGAGGAGGGAGGGGTTTAAAATGTCACCAGTTTGCATATCTATAAGAGAGATGTTTGTCTGTCAGTGTTACCATTTTTCTCAGTGATGGCCAAACAAATCTTTGCCAAAATTTCAGAGGTTGATCAGTGGGTATCGAGGAGTGTTTTGAGCAAAATAAAATTGACAAAACAAAAAGTCGGATTTTTTTTTCTTTCGTTGCCATGTCGTGCTTAAGCCGTAGTATCGATGTGAAAGGTAACATGAAATCATCCCCGACCCCATTCCTTAGTGGGAGTAGGAAAAGTGTATTAGGAAAAAAAAATTACGCTCATCCTGACAAGAAATATATATTGTTGCGGATTTGAGAATCCTGTGTTTTTTTTTATTGTTGTGTCATGAATCTTGTTGTAAATATCACCCTCCGTAGTGTAAAGGTCAGAGGTCGTCCTCCTAGTTAATCCATATACATGCACGTAGCAAATCATATATCCTTCTAAATAGTTATCTCCTTATTCTATGTAGTTTAAGGCTCTGTTCCCACGAGTTGACACTGCATTGCATCAGGTGACATAAGATAGTTCCCTTCCATATCCCAAAGCCTCGATTGCCAACTGCATTGGGCGGTTTTCTGCATTTGCCGCCATTGCCATGTGCTGTACCTCGGAGAAGAAAGGCGTGTCTCCACCTCGTCATCGGAGGGTGGAGCCAGGAGAGCCTTTGCCGACCAACCAAGCACAAGGGGTTTGGCTTGAGAGGGCGGAGAGAGAACGATCGGGGAGGTTCGCGAAGGTTCGAGGGTGTGGCCTATATAACCCGCGGCGGGACGCCCCCACGAGAGATGAGTCCTTGAAGAGCACGCGACGCACCTGAGACAGGTTGAGGAAGGAGATGCTTGAGGGAGAGAGAAGCACGCATGAGCTTTGAAACCATCGCAGCTTTGAACCACCGCAGCTTTGGGCTTTGACGGCAGTTTCGACCGTGGCCGCGAAGGAACGCCGCCGGGCGAAACCGATCGAGAAGGGGGCGGCGGCTGCTCACTCCCGGCCCGACCGTGCTCCGGTTCCAGTTGAACCTTCCTCTCCTTGCAGCCATTCGTTCCTGCCTTCATCCCCCCCGTGTAAGTCTGCTTGTGGTCCGTCTTTTATGTTGTCCTGGGGTGTAAGTAAGTTTGTATAGGTAAGCTAATATTTGCACTGTGTCTCCTTACTCCTTTCTGTCTTTATTTTCGTATTTTTCCTCCTTCCTTGGTTTATTTTGACTTGTAAATAGTAGTAATAAATTATATTTGTATTTCCTACCTTCGTTCTTCTTCTTCATGCTCGTCGGTCGTCTTTGTGATTTCCCCATTGAAAACCTGTGGCGCGATTTTGGCCAACGTTCAGGATCGGGTTAATCTCTGCTAATGGTTCGTGCCGCGGTTGCTAAACCGCTCGGCAATTAACATCTGTCCGCGGTCGCGAATGAGGTTGCGCACCTGCCTCTCCGGAGGGAGCTTGTGCAACTTCAGGACTCACGTCAGGTCAGTCATAGACGAGGGGATTAATCCCCCCTCGATAAGGGGAAAAGAGGCCGATGTATAGATCCGCAACAAATTGGTGCCAGGAGCGAGATTCGGACCTGAAGCGCGCTTAGCGCGCTCAAATTACGAGTGGCCCACAATTTTTATTTATAACATCTAAATTAAAATCGTGCCATGGGTGGTTAAGGTGATCGGATGCCGGTTGGGGAGTTAGAGGGGGTAGAATCGACCCAGGACCCCAGGGAAATGTATATGGGGGAGAGGGAGGAGGAGAGAAATGAGGATGTGGTTGAGGGGGTATCAGGTACACGAGATGGCACCCTTGCGCAAGTTGGTGCAGAGGCACAAAATGGCGGCGCTGCGGCCGCCGAGTCCGCGGCACTGGTGAAATTGGACCTCTTCATGGCGCAGATGATGGGGTATATGGAAAAAATGGCTGAAAAATCCAGCAGAGAATTGGAACGAATGGAAGACAGAAGGAGGGATGATAGTGAGCAACTGGAAGGCCAAATGGGAGCAATGAGGGACGAAGCCAGGGGTACCAGTGAACAGTTGGGAAAAAAATTGGAGGGAATAGAAAATCAAATCGGGGGATTGAGAGACGGGTTGGGTAGTCTAGAACAAAGGATGGGGGAGCGATTAGAAAATCAAATCGGGGGGCTAGAAGCTAAATGTGAGGGATTAGACAATAAATTTGAGGGTTTAGACAATAAATTTGAGGGTTTAGACAGTAAATTTGAGGGGTTAGACAACGGGATGAAAGGGGTGAAGAATGGGTTAACGGGGTTAGAAAACACAATGGAAGGCAAATTGCGGGAAATAGGGGAGCAATCCGCCCGGGAAATTAAGCAGATGGGAGATCAGATAGAGGAGGTGAAAATCGGGTTGGAAACGAAATTGGATGCCCAGAGGAATGATTTGGAGCAGATGAGGGCAGCCTCTACCAAGGAGATGGGAGAAATGGGGGAGGAGATCAGACGAGGTGTGGGCGAGGAGGTCTCTGGGGTACGTGAGGAGGTAAAGCGAGGTGAGGAGTGTATGGAGAAAGAGGTGAGAAATAGTACGGCTAGGTTACAGGGGGGCATAGAGGATCTGACGAGGAGAGTAGAACAGCTGATGGTGGGACAGAAGGAATTAGTGGATCAAGTGGAGAAGAACACTGCGATAATCGGGGGGTTAAAGGCGACGCAGAAAGACATAAAAAAGGAACTGGTAGCAACGAAGAGGGAATGTCAGATGGTACATGAGGAGTTGACAAAGAGGTTGGACGAGGTGACAGAAGCAATGGAGACGAAAGAACGAGAAGTGAGGACGCACATAGAAACGATTAAGGTGGCCTTAGAGGACGAAATTGAGGGGGCGCACCGGGAGATGAAGGAGGTGAAGCAAAAATTAGAGGATGTGGAAGAGGGGGTGAGTGAAATTAAGAAGAGACGGAGGGAAACTAAGAGGGAGATAAGGGAGGAAGTGATGGAATATGTACAAGGTCTGTGCTCAAATCATGATGATGTGCTTACTGACCAAATAAAGAGTTTGCAGGTGGCGGAGGAGGAGCGATGACAAGGTGCCGAGGTGAGTGGCGATATACTCGGAAATGTATATGGTGTGAGGGGAGATTCAGTCGGCTTGGGTGTTGGTGTAGACCCGGGTGTTCGTGAGGGACCAATGGTGAGGTGTATGACTGGTCCGGAGTGTATGGATAGAGGAGGTGTGCAAGGAGGTCCGACTATGGGGAGTGAGAGGGGTATTGGTGAGCAAGGGTGTGCGGGTATGGAGTGGGTAGCGGGTTGCGGAAGGGCGACCCAGGCATCGACACCAAGAGGGGTAGTGTTTGGAGGGACGGGGGATGCATGGGAGCCCCCCGGGAATAGTGTACTGTGGGGGCCCGAATGGTTTGGTCCCGCGCTGATCCCGCAAAGAGTGACGCACGGGGTCCGGCCCTCGGGCGCCCACAAGGTCCCACTCGCGCCGTATGACGGCAAGAGTGATTTGAGGGCGTACCTGGCGCAGTTTGAATACGTGTGCAGAGGCAACGGTTGGAATCCGGACGAAGGTGGAGTACACCTTGTGGGGGCACTGCGCAGTGCGGCGGCGGAGGTGCTGACAGCTTTACCACCGGGTGCTCTCACCCTGTCAGCTCTCCGTGCGGCCTTAATTAATCGTTTCGGCATTGAACAGCAAAGCGAGCTTGTTAAAGCTCAGCTTGCTCAGCGCAAACGCAAGCCCCAGGAGACCATCGGGGAACTTGCCTATGACATTCGCCGCGCAGTAGGGATTGCACACATGGACATGGCAGCGAGTTCCCAGGAAAGCCTGGCGCTGGATCACTTTATCCAGGCCCTTCCGGATCTAGAGCTCCGACAACAGCTCGCCATGTGGCGCCCGCAGACCATGAGTCAGGCGGCCGACGCTGCAGCCCGGTGGGAAGCAGCGAGGCCGCTGGCCCGGGGAGGCGAGCGCCACGCAGTGGCGGTGCATCAGGTAGGGCCTTTGATGGGTGGCGGCCCCCTTAGGGGCCCGCCCCCGAAGGGGGCCCTGACCTGGAGAGCATGGTCCGGAGGCTGGTGGATCGGCGCCTGGCGGGACCTGGACCATGGCAGGCGGCTCCAGCGGTGGCACCCGGTAGTCCACGGTAGAGTACACCAATTCGGACATTCAGGGGGGGAAATTTGGAATACCGGAGGCAAGCACCTTACCAGGTGAGGTGCGATAATTGTGCTCAGCTGGGTCACCGTGCGTGGGAGTGTCGATCTCCGCGCCGGGACGGTCCCCGCCAACCGATGCCCTCAACTCCGCCCCGTATCGATCGGCCTAGCCGACCTCAGACACCCCCCCGCCAGGACCCGGGAAACTAGAACGTGCCGGGCATGCAGGGCGGTGTTCGGCAGTAGGGGATGGAGAGGAGCCCTCATTGACGCGACAGGTCATTCATTGTGGCCAAATTGGAATCGGTAGTTTGACAATTCGATGCAAAATTGCCGGCGTGGGGGTAATCCTTAATTCGAGTGCAGACGGTTGGGGTAAAATCCAGCATCTGGAAAATCATAGTTTGCAGTTGGCTACCGGGGCAACGGCTCCGATCATAGGGCGTGGTTTTGTGACCCTCAAGTTGGGATCGGTAAGGAAGGAGATAGAGGTTTGGGTGGCAGAGGTGTGCGACCCATGCTTAATAGGGTTGGATTTGTTGACTGCCAGTGGTTGTAAAATCGACTTGAGCCGGGGGATCCTGCAAGTGGGAGTGGAAGAGCTACCATTGGAGGGGGTGAGCAAGGCCGAGAGGGTGGCGCTGGAGGCTCCTGAGGCCGTGACCATCCCTCCGGGGGCCGAGGCCATAGTGCCGGCCCGATGGTCAGCTCACCCGACATGGCAGGAGTGCTGCGGCCTGGTCGAACCGGTGGCAACACGATCCATACCTGGTTTAATCGTGGGCCGCACCCTTGTAAAAACGGACGGGCCGGTGGTGGCCGTTCGAGTAATTAATATTAGCACAGAACCACGCACTATAGTGCGGGGCACGAAGGTAGCTGGCTGCACCCCAGTTAGAGAAGTCACGTCAGTGAGGGGCGAGAACGTCCAGCCGAGCCGGCCCCAGGGGGAGCATTCAATAAGTACTAGGAATTGGCCCGATCCCATTTGCGAGATGGTAAATCGTAGTAGTGTAGAGTTGGGAGGTACCCAGAGGGAGGCCTTACACAAACTGATTGGATCCCATTTGGATCTCTTCTCCTTGTCCCCCGAGGATATTGGACGTACGGGCCTAGTGAAACATCAGATCCACACCGGTGAGGCCCGGCCTATTCGTCAGCCCGCCCGACGGCTCCCTTGGAGCAAGAGGGCGGAAGCTGACGAGCAGGTTGAAAAGATGCTCGATGCAGGCATCATCGAGCCCTCGGGAAGTCCCTGGATGTCACCTGTTGTGCTGGTTAAAAAGAAAGATGGGACCACGCGTTTCTGCGTGGACTATCGCCAGCTAAACAACGTGACACTCAAGGACCCATATCCCCTGCCAAGAATTGATGACACCCTCGATGCCGTTGCGGGCTCAAATTGGTTCACAACTTTGGACCTCAAGAGTGGGTATTGGCAGGTGGAGATGGATAGGACAGGGAAGGAGAAAACGGCATTTTCCACAGGTCAGGGGCTGTATCAGTTCACTGTGATGCCGTTTGGTTTGTGTAACGCCCCCGCCACCTTTGAGCGATGAATGGAACATGTACTAGGCGGCATGCCATGGCAATCATGCCTGGTATACCTTGATGATGTCCTAGTACATGCCAAGACCTTCCCCCAGGCGTTAGCTAATTTGGACCAGGTGTTCGGGTGCCTCAGACAGGCAGGGTTGAAGCTGAACCCGAGTAAGTGCACCTTGTTTGCAAGAGAGGTGGCCTATCTAGGTCACGTTATCGGTCGCGAGGGGGTAAAAACGGACCCAGGCAAAATTACAGCGGTAGAGGAGTGGCCCGCACCACGTACCATCAAAGAGGTGCGGGGATTTTTGGGACTCTGCTCCTACTACCGGCGTTTTGTGGCGAAATTTGCGGAGTTGGCCCGTCCCCTCCACCGGCTTACGGAGAAGGGGACGCGATTTAATTGGACAAGGGAGTGCCAAGAGGCCTTCCTAAAATTGAAGGTGTGTTTGACATCCACACCCCTTCTAGCTTACCCCACTAGTGACGGGACATTTACCCTGGACACGGATGCGAGCCAGGAAGGATTGGGCACAGTTTTGTCTCAGAAACAGGAGGGCGTGGAGGGATTGGTTATTATAGTCGGGCCTTAAGTAGGCCCGAGCGAAATTATTGCGTAACCCGCAAGGAATTATTGGCTATGCTGGCTGCCATGAACCATTTCCAGCCGTACCTGTACGGGCGGAAATTTTTGGTTCGAACTGACCATTCCTCCTTGCAATGGCTCCTTTGGTTCAAGGAACCGGAGGGCCAAATTGCAAGGTGGTTGGAAAAGTTGCAGCAGTACGATTTTAATGTGACCCATAGGGCCGGGAAGGCCCATGGTAATGCGGAGGCACTCTCTCGGCGTCCTTGTCTGGGGGAAAACTGCAAATTTTGTGCGAGACACGAGGAGAGGGAGCAATTGGGCGATTCTGCCCCGACTCTCGTCATCCGGGCAACCCGGGTGAGAGGGCCAATTTTGCCACTAACCGCAGATGAAGAATTCGGAACTTTGGCGTGGAGCACGGCCCAGCAGGAGGATCCCATTCTGGGGCCGGTGTTCAAATGGGTCAAATTGGGGCAAAGACCAAAGGGGGAAGAGGTCACCCCCCTCGGGGCGCAAACGAAGGCGTATTGGGCTCAGTGGCAGACCCTAGAATTGAAGGATAACATCTTGTATCGCAAGTGGGTGGAGGTTCCCTCTGAGAGAACTTCCTGGCTGGTGATAGTCCCTGACAAATTTAAGAACGTCATATTACAACAGGTGCATGGTACCCGCTCCGGCGGCCATTTGGGCAGGACAAAGACTACATCTCGGGTCCGTCGGAGGTTCTATTGGGTGAATATGGGGCGTGACGTACAGGACTGGTGTCGGAGATGCGACGCCTGTTCTGCCAAAAAGGGGCCAGCACGGAGGATGAGGGCCCCCCTTCAATTACACCAGGTGGGGGCCCCCATTGAGCGGGTGGCTATGGACATCCTAGGACCACTACCCCGCACCTGCCAAGGTAATAAGTACATCCTTGTTGTAATGGACTATTTCACCAAGTGGCCGGAGGCCTACGCCCTCCCCAACCAAGAAGCCGGGGTTGTAGCGCAGGCCTTCGTGGAAGGATTTGTATGTCGGCACGGAATTCTACAGGAGCTGCACACCGATCAGGGACGAAATTTTGAAAGCCAATTACTAAAAGATGTGTGCAGGCTCCTGTCAATTCGGAAAACACGGACCACGCCCTTGCGGCCACAATCTGACGGGATGGTGGAAAGGTTCAATCGAACATTGATCCAACAACTGGCCTTGTTCACCACCACCCGTCAGGATGACTGGGACGAACATCTCCCGTACTTGTTAATGGCCTACCGAACCAGCCAGCATGGGGCCACCGCATGCAGTCCAGCGTTGCTTATGTATGGGCGGGTGTTGTGGGCTCCCGCCGACTTGCTATGCGGTCCCGTGCCAGAGACCACAGATATCCCGCCGAGGGAGGGTTACGCACGTCACTTAGAGGAAGGCATGGAGAGGGTCCATGTCTTCGCCCGCCGCCAGCTCCATCTGGCAGGGGGCCAAGATGAAGCGCAGGTACGACCACCGGAGCCAGGGTAGTCAGTACGCTCCGGGGATGAAGATTTGGTTCTTTAATCCCCGGAGGCGGAAGGGTAGGTGCCCCAAACTCACCTCCCCCTGGCAAGGCCCGGGAGTCGTCCTGTCGCAAGTCTGTGATGTGGTCATTAAGATCAAAATGGGGCCACGGGCCCTCCCTCGGATCGTCCATGCCGACCGGATAAGACCTTATGCCGGCGAGCAGGCGCCCTCGTGGATCGCCTCGGCTCTAGATGCCGAGGCAGGACCCAGTACCTCTTGCGACGGGGGCTCGTAGTGTCAAAGGACTGGGGGGGTGATAGTGGGAGATACCCGATGTGTTGGGATGGCAAATCCACCATCCCTCACACGGGGCACATGAGCAATAGCTATGGGGTTTATGGCAGTGTAAACTAGCCCGGGAGGGTTAGGATAAAATGATAGGGATCTAGAGAAGATGACCATAGGTAACTGTAGATTTAAGTAGCAACATTGGACAGGTAGTGGGGACATAGAGAGGGTAGTTGGATTATAATGACGAGGGAGCGCAATAATGTAAGGGGCGACGGGGAAGCGCGAGTGTTAGCAGGAAACCAGGTAGATCAGATGATGCTGTGTGTGTGAGAGTATTGATATCGAGCAAATGAGGAATTGCGGGGCAATGCTTGGGAGAGATGTGAGTTGTATTGAGCGTGAACGTGTATGGAGCAGTGTATGAGTGAGTAAAGGTGATTGTGTGTTGTGTTGACCGAATGGGCCTGGGAGGAAGGAGGGTGCAGGAAGCACCAGGTGTGATGGCACAGGTGTGCAAATACAGGTATGGAGAATGGTTGTATGGAATAAATGGTCTGGAATATATGGAGTATGGAATGGATGGTGTGGAGTGAGTATGGTGAAAACTGTGGAGTGGAGTGGATGGTGCGAAGGCAGTGGATGGGGAGGATGGACCCCATCACGAATACCCGGGGAGGGTAGTTTAAGAGTTAGGTAGAGGGAGTAGGTAAATTGTGGTTGGATATTGGCATCTGTGGTGCGTGTGGAAGAATGGTGTTTGAATGGATGCATTAGTGACGTGGAAATGACTGGGCGTGTGGCCTGTTAGTGTGTGTAGTTAAATGGGCACTCCACCACTGTGAGGATGTCAGCCAGGTGAGGCCGCAGGTGGGCTCTGGGAGCCGTTAAGTGTTGTGGATGGGGCCCGAGGATCCGGAGGACGGACCCGGGTAGCCCAGTGCCAGAGGGCACCGAGTGGGGAGAGCGCCAGAGGGCCTTCCCCAGGTAGATAGGTTAGGGTAAGGAGCAGGTAAGCTCGGAGGCAACTGCAGTGGTGGAGGTGTGCAGGTGGGTAGACCTGCTGGGAGAGCCACACGACCCAGTCCTGAAATTGTGCAAAGGCACAGGGAGTTGAATCGGGGGAGTGAGACCCCAAATTGATGAAGCAGCACAGTTTGGTCAATGGGAATTTGGTTCTTAAAACCGCATAGAGTAAGATGGCCAATGGTTTGGCAGGGAAAGACCCCGGGTTGTGTAAAGTGTATTAAAGTCATTTAGAAGGTAGATAGAATTGAAATCTCCTTGCACCATCTACATCCACTCACCTGAGGCGATGACGTAACTCCACACCATGCCATGTTTTGATTTTTTTTTTTTGTGCAAATGTTTTGGATTGTGAGATGCATCATGACGTGGGTGAGACATTGTGCTTTGTTGTTCCATCTCTTCCTCCTTAAGAGGGATTGATGATGAATTGGTGATGGCAAATTTGGATTAGAGGGATTGTTATGACGAATTTGGTATGGGGGAAATATGGGGAAGACGTGACGGTAGTGACGAATTTGTAATGTGTAGATTTTTTTGTAAATATGGGTTAAGGGCAAGGGTAGAACAGGTAACGGGGGGGTGACGTACGGTAGGGACGAGCTTTTCTCCGCTCGGTCTCCAGACGCACCTCACCTTGCATTGCCTTTATTGATGTGTACCCTTGTGACCTTACCCCTCGCTCACCTGTCCTCTCTGTCTTCCTTCCCCGACCCATGGATCGTGCGTGCTCTCTGGGCACCGAGGGGAGCGTGCGGGAGTCCGCCATTGTGTGCCAGAACTCTCGCAACCACAGCGGCCTGCATCGATGCACCACTTATGGACCACATGTCTGTGGCTGAGCACCACTTATGGACCCCATGGGTTGGGGCATGGCCCCTCTGCTGGAACCGGCCATGATGGCCCGAGATCTTGCTGGCGGACCTCGGTAACGTGACATACAGGTGAACCACCCCTAGTCGGCCCCTGCGGGCCCTAAATAAAAAAACACAATGGACACGTTCTGTGCTTGTTATTATTATGTCCAAATAGGCCGCCAACAAGAACAACATGAAGAAAGACAACATCTGGAAGAACATTGGCCAGCAGAGGGAGCCGAAGAACAAGACACCAACAGGGGTTTGTTTTGTTGTTTATTTTGAACTGTGGTGACTGTGCACTGACTGGTGCGTTTATGGTGCTGTATGGGGCTTTATGGTGCTCGTTATTGGTGCTGGTACGTCGATGCAGTGCAGGCTGTCTCCCCCCCCCCCCCCCCCCCCCCCCCAAAAGGAACAATCGCAGGTCCTGGGTTGCGTTGTGTAAATACAATTAGAGTCATTTGTAAATAATGCTCCCCACCGTTCATGTATAGTTTGAAAACCATTCCGCAATTCGGTTATCCTGTGGGCGTAAATCTGTTAGGCAGGGTGCAATGCAGCAGGGGGACATACTTATTTGTGTTTTATAACTGTCACACTCAGGGTCAGGTTAAATGTAGAGGGAACTACACCTACGTGTCACACTAAAGTTAAAGTTTTATAGGCCCGAGGTTGTGCCTAGAGGATGAGGGTGCAGTGTTGCGGATTTGAGAATCCTGTGTTTTTTTTTATTGTTGTAAGTGTCATGAATCTTGTTGTAAATATCACCCTCCGTAGTGTAAAGGTCAGAGGTCGTCCTCCTAGTTAATCCATATACATGCACGTAGCAAATCATATATCCTTCGAAATAGTTATCTCCTTATTCTATGTAGTTTAAGGCTCTGTTCCCATTAGTTGACACTGCATTGCATCAGATGACATAAGATAGTTCCCTTCCATATCCCAAAGCCTCGATTGCCAACTGCATTGGACGGTTTTCTGCATTTGCCGCCATTGCCATGTGCTGTACCTCGGAGAAGAAAGGCGTGTCTCCACCTCGTCATCGGAGGGTGGAGCCAGGAGAGCCCTTGCCGACCAACCAAGCACGAGGGGTTTGGCTTGAGAGGGCGGAGAGAGAACGATCGGGGAGGTTCGCGAAGGTTCGAGGGTGTGGCCTATATAACCCGCGGCGGGACGCCCCCACGAGAGATGAGTCGTTGAAGAGCACGCGACGCACCTGAGACGAGTTGAGGAAGGAGATGCTTGAGGGAGAGAGAAGCACGCATGAGCTTTGAAACCACCGCAGCTTTAACCACCGCAGCTTTGGGCTTTGACGGCAGTTTCGACCGTGGCCGCGAAGGAACGCCGCCGGGCGAAACCGATCGAGAAGGGGGCGGCGGCTGCTCACTTCCGGCCCGACCGTGCTCCGGTTCCAGTTGAACCTTCCTCTCCTTGCAGCCATTCGTTCCTGCCTTCATCCCCCCGTGTAAGTCTGCTTGTGGTCCGTCTTTTATGTTGTCCTGGGGTGTAAGTAAGTTTGTATAGGTAAGCTAATATTTGCACTGTGTCTCCTTACTCCTTTCTGTCTTTATTTTCGTATTTTTCCTCCTTCCTTGGTTTATTTTGACTTGTAAATAGTAGTAATAAATTATATTTGTATTTCCTACCTTCGTTCTTCTTCTTCATGCTCGTCCAGTCATCTTTGTGATTTCCCCATTGAAAACCTGTGGCGCGATTTTGGCCAACGTTCAGGATCGGGTTAGTCTCTGCTAATGGTTCGTGCCGCGGTTGCTAAACCGCTCGGCAATTAACATCTGTCTGCGGTCGCGAACGAGGTTGCGCACCTGCCTCTCCGGAGGGAGCTTGTGCAACTTCAGGACTCACTTCAGGTCAGTCATAGACGAGGGGATTAATCCCCCCTCGATAAGGGGAAAAGAGGCCGATGTAGAGATCCGCAACAATATCTATCTATATATATATATATATATCTATATACAGACTTGGCATTTAATATGGAATATTTTTTTTGTGGGGGTGAACTTACTTTTCAAGATGACTTAGAACCAAAAGTTCATTGGAATTATGTTGAAATTATTCTAGATTTTGTTAATGTGACCTTTAAAAGAAACAAAAACCACATTTGACATTTCGAAGCAAATAAATTGATCCTTGAAAGTGATGTAAACTGATATCGAACTCAATTCACGGACAGTACTGTGTTAAACTTCTGTGCGTTTTCCAGAAGTATCTCTTTATTTTGCACATTAGCCAAATTTTTTTTTAACAAAAACAAAAGTTAAATTACGACTGGGATTACGGACAGTAAAATTACAGTTCAGTACTTCGTGTAACCCCCACGAGCATTCAGGAGAGCACGTACACGTTGAGGCATGCTGTTCACGAGATTTGCCAAGGTTTGGACAGGAATCGCTTGCCATGCAGTTACAATAGCCTGCTGCAATTCACGCACAGAGGCAGGCTGCTGGTCCAAGTTGTCGATTTGATGCGTTAATTCTGCCCACAAGTTCTCGATCGGATTCATATCCGGGGACATGGCAGGCCACTCCATATGCTATACACCACGGTCAGCAAGAAAGTGTTGGATCATGCGAGCACGATGATGCCGTGCATTGTCATCTTGGAAGACAAAGTTTCCTCGAAAGGTTGCACGAACAAATGGAAGCAATGTTTCTTCCAGAATGGCCCTGTGCTTGAACTGGTTCAGCTTTCGATTCAGAACAACCAGGTCAGTTTTGCCCCCTGCATGAAAAGCAGCCCAAACAGTCACCCCACCACCTCCAGCTTTGACTCTTGGCACTATACAATCTTCGTTGTAGGCTTCATGCACCTGTCTGCGCACTCGGACACGGCAAACTTGACGATAGACCAGAAATCTGGACTCGTCACTGAAGATCACGTGATTCCAGTGTCCTGGCTGCCATTGACGGTGCTCTCTGGCCCACTGCAATCGGCGCTGGCGGTGTTGTCTGGTCAGGCGTGGCTTTCTCAGTGGACGCCTGGCACGATAGCCTGCTTGAACCAGTCGTTGGTCGACTAGCCTTCTGGATACAGGCACATTTGTCCGTTGCTGCCACTCAGCCCTAAGCCGATTAGCTGACTTGGTACGGCCATTGCGGACTAACCGGTGCAGCTGGCGATCATCCCTCCTTGTGGTTCTGCGGGGACGTCCTGGCCTCGGTATTGGAGTAGGGACACCTCTCTGAGCACTTCGTTTCAGGATCTTTGACACCTGACCTTGAGTGATGCCATACTGCCAAGCAATAGCATGCTGTTCATGCCGGAATTTTGTAAAGCCACCACTAAATGACAAACAGCATTGCCGAGTTGACGGACCATCTCCAGGGGAAGCGGCAATAACTTTTGTAGATGTGCAGCAGTTGTTTTCCACTAATACAGAACGCAACAACCCTTATATACCCGATTGTGAAGCCAATTGTCAAATGTACCTGTCCGTACATTTTGTCACGCCACCTGTGATATAATCCTGTTATTGACTTCTTGCTGCGACAGACAATCAGTGACATGGTTCTTTTAACAAAGAAATCACCGAAGTGTAAAAGAAACTCACCAGATTGATATACCGAGTTCAGAAAGTAAACCCAAGTCTAGGGGAAAAAAATATTCCATATTAAATGCCAAGTCTGTATATATCTATATATATCTATATATATATCTATATATATATATATATATCTATATATATATATGTATATATATATATATATATATATATATATATATATATACACAGTGGTACCTCGGCTTACGAGTTTAATCCGTTCCGTGACGGAGCTCGTAAGCCAAATCGCTCGTAAGTCAAAGCAAATTTTCCCATTCAAATGCATTGAAATGCTATTAATCCGTTCCAGCCTCAAAAAAAAAACACCAATTTTTTTTGTTAGGTGCTTTTAAATAACAAAAATGTACTTTATAAATAACAAATAATGTATAAACAAGCACGACCTCGTATATACTGTACATAATACAAGAGAATGTAAAGAAATAAACTGGACCTCTATCCATGAAGATATGGAGAAGTTGTTGTTTGTGTGGTTGAAGGAGAAGCAGCTCGCAGGAGATACCGTGACCGAGAGCATCATGTGTTTGAAAAGATTGAAACTCGGATATCGAGCACGGACCACGAGGTGTTTTTTCTTTTTTCTTAATCTCGGTTTCAGTGAACTTTTGCTCTGTGCTCACGTGTACTGTACCTGTACCTGTAATGGTACGTCAGAGGATGGCACCTGTTGTCATCATATTAAGTGCAAGATGTTCTGCATCGTAAGTTGGTACACCGTGGTCTTTCGGCGGTGTTTAAGCCGGCCGTCTTGGCTTCTGTCACCATTGGCATTGAGTCTTTCGATGTAGGTAGGTCGTTGTGTGCCGGTGCCTTGGCCGAATTCCTTCATTGCTGCATTGTTAGCTCACCTGGTTTTTTATACCACATCTTTGGTTATCGGACCAGCGAATGACGTCATCTCCAAAGTATGGCTTATTCTCACTTGTCTTGGACGATCTTCTACTTCTAGCCTTCCACCGTGCATTTGGTGTCCACTGTACTTACTGTACAGTGCCTGGTAAAATTGATGTAATGGGTTTTTGACCGTCAACGCCATGAACCGTCATGAACCGTCAACGCCATGAACCGCTAACACTCAAAAGCCCATTTATCGCGCCTTATAAAGCAAAACGCAAACCGAAAGTCATGCCTCTCAAGCGAGGCGTGCTTCCGTGGTCACGTGATCCACAGGTGTAGCTCATTATACCCGCACGCGCGACACGCTTTGGCGGTCACGTGACCAGCCACTCTGGAGGCGGGGATCCCCGCCGATGACGTCACCGGCTGGAGCAAGGAGATTCCTCGCTAATGTATTTCGACGATTGCGTGTTTTATATCCAAGCAGAGATGCTTTCACGGCAAGATAACCACGTGACCGGAACCGGAAGCCACAACCGGAAAATTCAAAAAAATAAATTTTTTGAGCTCGTACATCGGATCTCGGCTCGTATCCCAAAGCAACAAACCGCCCGAGCGACGGCTCGTATCCCGAAAAACTCGTACGTTGGGGCACTCGTAAGCCGAGGTACCACTATATATATATATATATATATATATATATATATATATATATATATATATATATATATATATATATATATATATATATATATATCTATCTATCTATCTATCTATATATATATATATATATATATATATATATATATATATATATATATCTATATCTATATATATATATATATATATATATATATATATATATATATCTATATCTATATATATATATATATATATATATATATATATATATATATATATATATATATACATATATTGTTACGGATCGCGGTTAGATGTTACTTTGACCGAGCGGTGGTCTATTACCGCGACCTAACAGTTCCCCCGATTCTTCCCCAACTCACCCGATTCCACTCGAACGTTGGCCAAATCGCGCTACGCTAAATCAATGATGGAAAGGACACAACGACTGGGATAGATGAAACGACGCAAGGGGTACAGTTCTCAAGATCTCCGGAGGAGGATATAATTAGTGGTGGAGAAAAGGGGTAGATTACAAGGTAGAGTGAGGTAAAACACAGAAGAGATAGGCACTTAAATACAATCTTGTCTTATCCCCGACAGACCACAGACAAACGGAACAAGACTGACTTACACAGGGATTGATGGCAGGGAAGGACAGGTAGTTCGATAGCACAAGGTGCACCTTGGCTCGGGGACAGGATCAAGCACGGTCCAGTCCAGAGATGCGGGGAGGTGTCACAGCGCTCGGAGGTGGCGTCCTTCTCTCTCCAAGCTCAGCGCGCATCTGACGTCACCTCCCTCTTCCTGCGCATCCTCAGCGGGGAGTCACACGCCCTCGGCTGGTTGGCTCCGCCCCAGATGGGACCGGTCCGCCACTTCTATTGGGTGCGGGGGTTACCGGGCTCCGCCCTTGACGAGGAGCTGACAGCGAGCCCCTACTTGGTAACCCCGTCGAGCACATGTTCGATGGCGGCTCGTTGGAAAGGCCTGGTGCCCTCCCAACACCCCCTACCAACCAAGCCGGAGTGAGGACGCACACTCCCCGCGCCACCGCCGCTGTTGTTGTTGTTGTTGTTGTTGAACCGTGAGGAAGAGCTGCGGGGAGGTATTGGGAGGTCCTAAACTTCCTAACGGTGCCATACAATCACATTCTGGTGCAACGAAGAGTCAGAATTAATGGAAACGAGTCCTTAACTGACATAGACTAAGAATAACTAGCAAGATGTCCTATAGTTGTCTACGTGAGATGCGGTGGACCTGGATGCGACATTTAATGGGGGAAATAGGGGGAGGTCGGGTCTACAGAGTGTTGTTTACAGAAAATGGGACTAGGGAATGGGGGATTGGGGATAGTTGGGAAGTATTGAGGAAATAGGGGAATATTTACAAGCGGATATGGATGGATGCAAATCCCATATCCGCAACAATATATATATATTGTTGCGGATATGGGATTTGGCCTCCATATCCGCTTGTAAATATTCCCCTATTTCCCCAATACTCCCCAACTATCCCCAATCCCCCATTCCCTAGTCCCATTGTCTGTAAACAACACTCTGTAGAACCGACCTTCCCCTTTTTCCCCCATTAAATGTCGTGCCCAGGTCCACCGCATCTCACGTAGACAACTTTCGGACATCTTGCTAGTTATGCTTAGTCTATGTCAGTTAAGGACTCGTTTCCATTAATTCTGACTCTTCGTTGCACCAGAATGTGATTGTATGGCACCAGTAGTGAGTTTAGGACCTCCCCATACCTCCTCCCATCTTCCCCATGAAACAACAACAACAACAACAACAACTACAACAACAGCGCGCGGGGAGTGTGCGTCCTCACTCCGGCTCGGCTAGCCGCCATTGCCCATGTGCGCCGACGGGGTTACCACGAAGGGGCTGACTGTCGGCCCCTCGTCAAGGGCGGAGCCCGGTAACCCCCCGCACCCAATGAGAAGCAACGGGCCGATTCCATCTGGGGCGGAGCTAACGAGCCGAGGGCGTGTCACTCCCCGCCGGATATACGCAGCGACTTACCGGACGTGACGTCAGATGCGCCCCGAGCTTGAAGTAAAGAGAACCAGTCGCCACCTCTGAGCGCTGAGAGACCTCCCGCATCTCTGGACCGGACCGGGTCGATTCTGCCCCTGAGCCAAGGTGCACCTTGAGCCTCGACTACCTGCCCTTCCTTGCCATCAATCCCGGTGTGAGTCAGTCTTGTCCCGTTTATCTGTCGTCTGTCGGGGCTACTATAAGACCGTAATTAAGTGCCTACCTTCCTATGCTGTCTCTCTCGCCCTCGTAATCTAACGTTCCGAAATATTATAACCTCCTCCGGAGGTCTTGAGAACTGTACCCCTGGTGTCGTGTCATTTTAACCCAGCCGTTGTGTCCTTTCCTCAATTGATTTTGCGTAGCGCGACTCGGCCAACGTTCGAGTATAATCGGGTAAACTGTGCAGACGCGGTCATACCAAACCGCTCGGTAAACCAACATCCACAACCGCGTCTGTAACAATATATATATATATATATATATATACATATATATATATATATATATATATATATATATATATATATATATATATATATATATATATATATATAGTTGCGGATCTCTACATAAGTTGCGGATCTCTATATATAACAAAAACAAAATTTGACTTCTTCAAAATGCCAACAGGATTAGAACAGCACCGGGCAACGCCGGGAACCCTTGCTAGTGTTGTATACAGAGAGCAACTTTCAGACGCTCAGAGAGAGAAGCCAAACCGTGACGTTTCACATCATTTATTACATTATGTTTCCCCACAAAGTACATTGCATGTAACTGTGTGTAATATATATATATATATATATATATATATATATATATATATATATATATATATATATATATATACACATATACGTATATATATATATATCGTATTCAATTTTTTTTGTTGAGCTGGTATGGAAATTCCACACAACAGCATGCTTCAGAATCCCCCATGGGAAAATGTCAAAGCAGAATGATAAAGTTAGAACTTCAGCATTGATATAATGCAAGAGGGGATTCATTGGGGGAAAACAAAGCAAAAATTAAAAGGTCAAGAGGCAAGGGAGGATGGCACAAAAGACCGTTTCCCAGATCTACCTCCTTCGACATAATTTGTTAATTGCTTTGATGAACAGAATCATGGAATTCTTGTGCCATTTACCCTCTTTTAAGGAATGTTTGGAGTTGATGCGATGAAAGGTCGTGTTAAATCTTCTTAACTTATTCAATCATTGACCTCTCTGGGTTTTGATTCACGTTGTGCTCCTTCCAGTAATTTCTCAGCCACTGTAGCCCTGACAAAGTGTCTCCTGGAGGGGATGGGAGTGGTTACAAAAACAATATCCAAAGAGGTAGATTATGGGGATGTGGGGGGAACCTGCTAGAGAGGAAGGACAGTTTACATGATCCAATTAATCTAGCCATTTCAGTCCATTTTTGTATTGAAAGAAATCAGAAAATGATAACGTTATATCGTGGTTTTTCTACACCAACCACATGAGCAATGAAATTGCATAAACCTCTGAAGCTATATTGTGATGCAATGAAAAAATAAATTTTTATGTCTCCGCCGACAAGGGCCCCGGAGACATTATGCTTTCGGGTTGTCCAATGTGCGCTGAGTGGGTTCATCAAAAATGTAGTGGTCTGAGAGGGTCATTAACCAGTGTGGCAGCTACATTCAAATGTAAGGTATGCACAGAGGGAGCTGCAGATGGAGGAAATGTTGAGTTGGATCTTGGAGACGGCGTGAAGCTGGAAGGTGTGAAAACATTTTGCTACCTCGGAGACATGCTGAATGGAGAAGGTGGATCAGACTCGGCAACGGTTGCAAGAGTGAGATGTGCATGGAAGAAGTTTCGGGAACTGAGTGGCGTGCTGATGAGGAGGGGAGTGTCGTTGAAGCTGAAGGGAAAGGTGTATGCTGCATGTGTAAGAAGTGTTATGATTTATGGGAGCGAGACATGGGTAATGAACGTCGAGCAGCAACGAAGGCTGGAAAGGGTGGAAATGCGAATGGTTCGGTGGATGTGCGGAGTATCGTTCAGAGAGAGGAAGACAAATGATGAATTGCGAAAGATGATGGGAATAGAGCCTGTGATTGATGCTGTGAAGAGGAACAGGTTGAGATGGTTTGGTCATGTGTTGAGGAAGGATGAAAGTGACTGGTGGAGAAGAGTGATGGGAATGAATGTAGAAGGAAGTAGAGGACGGGGAAGACCGAGAAAGACTTGGCTGAAGATGGTGGAAGAAGAAATGCGGGCAAGGGGGTTAACAAGGAGAGATGCAGAAAATAGGGCAAAATGGAGAAGATTGTCATGGGGACCGCAAGGCTAACCCCCGCTCTAGCAGGGAAAATGGCCTTAAAATGCATGTTGTTGTTGTTGTTGTTGTTGTTGTTGTTGTCCAATCGGTGGTACGTCCGTGATAACTTAAGAACGGCTGAAGGGATCAAAATAAAACTTGGTACAAGTATGTAGAATGATGTAAAGATGTACTGATTAGATTTTGGGGTCAAGATGTCAAGTCAGGTAAAAATGTGATACTTGAGAACAGCTAAATAGATTCTTCATCATTGAGCGATAGGGCCAAAAACGATATATAGCACAATATCTCAAAGTTGTGGACGCATTCGGACGAAACTTGGTGGACAGGTTGAGTGTGTGATAAGTAAGAATCGATTTGATTTTGGTGAAAATCCAAATCCAGATCTGGATTTGAGAATATTTTAAGTAATTCTTCACCATTGAAAAATGGGGTCAAAAACTATATATATTAGCATGATATTTCAAAAAGTTGTGGATGATTTCTGACCAAATTATGTAGATGAGTTGGTTAGGTGACAATAATAAGCCAATTACATCTTGGTTCAGGTCCGGATCCAGATGCGGTCTATCAGTAGGATACAAAACAAACTGTTCTTCCTGGTGGAGGTATGCTCTCCACAGAGTGTCGTTCTAGTTTTGAATGAATTATGATAACGTGGGTAAACAATGCACAAACACATGGAATAAGCTTAAATGGGATTATAATTCAGTCCCCAGCATCATGATCTAGTCCTAGTGGTTCAAATGACAACATCAACAAGCCAACCTATTCAATAAAACGTATGAGTGTGTCCAGAAATAGTGAATAACCTTAACACAGATTAATCACTGATCATAAACACCGAATGGAGTTGATCATTAGTTGAAAGACCACATAAGATTGGGTCTCTGGAACTACCAAAATAGATTATGTCAGATTGATCTGCACAATTTACCTGCTCCTCAACTGTAAGCAAATTAATGACTCGGTGGTGTAATAGTTAGAGTTAGAACATAATAGTTAGAACATATGGCACCCATCAATCTGCTCGGAATCTGGGAGGTTGGAGGTTAAAATCCAACCCGGCCAAGTCACACCAAAGACTTTAAAAATGGTATGTGCTGCTTCATTGCAAAATAATATAATAAAACAAATTAAAATAACAAGAAGACATCATGCACAGCACGTTACTTGCGAAATCATCAAAAAAAGGTTGCCATTGATCCAGCAAATTGTCCATTTCATCAAGATTAAAATTGACAATCTTGATCAAAGCTCTGGTTAATAGGAAGAAAAGTGACCTCAAATATGTTGACCTCAAATGTTGACCTCAAAAATACTTGGTGGTTGAATTTAGTGACCAGATCTGCAAATCCTCTTCAAATTTCAAGTTAATCGGATGACAATTGAGGATTTCAGAAACTTGGCCTATCTTGACCTTTTGGCCTATATTGACCTCAAAAATACTTGGTAGTTGAATTCAGTGACTAGATATGCAAGTCCTCTTCAAATTTCAAGTTAATCGGATAAAAATTGAGGATTTTAGAAACTTGGCCTATGTTGACCTTTTGGCCTATGTTGACCTCAAAAATAGTTGGGGTTGATTTCAGTGACCAGATAAGCAAATCCTCTTCAAATTTCAAGTAAATTGGATGAAAATTGAGGAATTTAGAAATCTAGCTTATGTTGACCTTTTTGCTTATGTTGACCTCAAAAATAGTTGGGGTGTCCAAATATGATATCCTCTTCAGTGTCAAAATATGCAAATGCAAATCCTCTTCAAATTTCAAGTTGATTAGATGAAAATTGAGGATTTTAGAAATTTGACAAAGTTGGTGACCTTTGGCCTATGTTGACCTATTGACCTTTTGACCCCAAAACAATAGGCTACTTGCTTATGACCAACTCTACCATTTGAAGTTTCGTGAAGATCGGTTGAAAATTGCGACCTGTAGGCGACTGACATAGAGACAGACAAACAGACAGACAGAATAACGCAGAAGACCAGCCAATATACTTGAAAAATCTTCGATTTTCGCAAGTAACAAACAAACAAAGAAAGACACAGACAGGCAGAATAACAAGTGCAACCGACCAATATACTTGAAAAATCTTCGATTTTGCAAGTAATAAAACAAAAATAATAAATATTGTTTTTGCCAAAGCACGTGCTCACTATGGTGCCCAAATTTCAGCTTCCCAGCTCAAAGGATGGCTGAGATATCGCCCGGACAACAAACAAACAAGCCAGAAAACGAGAAAGAAAGCAAACGGAGTGAAACCTGAGTACTCCCTTTCAGCACACGTCATCGCCGGGCCCCTGTCGGTGCCCAGCGATGACGTCATGCAGCGTCTGGAGATGGTGTAGGAAAGGAGTGGTGAACAAAAAAATAGTTAGGGGTGATCGGTGTGGGGGACACTATAAGGAGAAACATCTACCTGGAGAATAAAGGAATGAAGAATTGGGGAGAAAAAGCATATAAAGATCGGAACATTGGGGAAGAGGGGAAAATTGGAATTTGGAAAGGGATAGCATTTAGGCCTATAAGGGGAGAGAAGGGTACAAAGCATATTTTAATATTTTTCTAAAGTTTGAATTTTCTGCTACTTTTCAAAATTACTGGTGGAATGCCCACAACTTGATGGCAAGTATGGTATTCAGCCTGATGTGTTCACGTGCAAGTGTGCTGTACTCACCACGTGGAGCGTATTCACATCCCACGTAGCCCTGATATCCAAGCTCCTCCAGGAGTGAGAAGATGTATGGAAAATTTATTTCCCCGGCACTGTCTGGCTCTGAACGTCGTGGTACTTGTGCAATCTGAATATGACCTGTGAGACCACACCACGTATTTAGGATCTGGCCTTGGGAGCAAGCATCTTCCAGTGATAAAACTGATCACACCTCCGTACAAAATGTTCCATTCAAATGGAAGCCAATGGAAGTGCTAGCAGGAAAATGATGTGATGTTGACATAGCACATTTCAAATGTAGTACGTTCTTCTACAACGTCGCTTCTAATAGCGTTGTTTTAATATACTGTAATGTCGCTAACCAATAGGGGTCACTTTTCTTACAGCGTCATGCCGTTTCCATACAATGTCGCCGCGTTCCCAGCAGTTGGTACTGTATACAGTTCTGTACCGCACAAGGATGTAACTGTTTTGTATTCAAGCATTTGGACAGTCATACACCCCCACCTCCCTCTCATTCCCCCCCCCCCCCCCCCAACCAACTCCCCCTGACAACTTTCCCAAAGAATGCTGTTTTATTCTGGAATTAATAAAATCATACGTAAAGGGTATCGTACAGAAACGACCACAAAAAAAGCCATATTATCAAAACGTCACAGAGGTATTTTCATAGCAGGATAAACTACCAACGGTTGATACCTGTAGAATGAGCGAATGCTCATGAGAAAGCACCGAACAGACAAAACGGAGGTTTGTAACGCTCTGAAGCAAAACAACGCATTACGTGGCAGACAGAAAAATAAAATGCCATCAAAGGTGGAAGTTGTTGTTGTTGTTGTTCCTAAACGAATACTTCCCCTACCCACACCCTCTTAGTCTTTCTTCAGCATCCACCTGGTGAACTACCCTCTTTTTTGTGAAGTTAATTTCTATGAAACATACGTGATAAACGTCCTGATAATGAGCCTGTGGACAACAATGTTAATGTGGACGAAACGGCCAGTGAACATTACCAGGAAGAACCACAGTATTGACGGACGTAGTCATTGAGGGAGGTGGAAGCTGATCCATCCTCCTCCTCCTTGCATTAGGCCACTCCACCAATATTCTCCCTCCCACTCTTCTCTGCTCACCTTCACTCCTTCATTCCTCTTTTCTCCCGCCTCTGGAACAAACTCCCTCACTCTCTTCAATCCCACTCCCCCCTCCAAGTCTTTAAAACAGCTGATCACCACCATCTCTTATCTTCCCCCATCCAAAACCTTGATCTTTTCTATCCCCGATAATTTCACCCCAATTCCACTTTTTTGAAATACCAACTTCTGTCCTGGAAGTCCTTGGTGTCCTTGTGTTTTATACTTCTCCCACCCCCCCCCCCCCTTCCCACGCCTCCTCCCCCCAAGCCCTCTCCCTCCCACACATCTCCCTGCTCTCAAATGTTGTGTGCTCTCAAGTGTTTGTGTGCTTCCCCTTCTCTTGTCTTCCGCTCCCTCTTTTTATATATTTTGTTTGTCTGGTTGATTTGTTTGTGAAGTAAATGTCAGCTCTTTCACGAGCCTCGATTCAGTATCCAAAAAAAAAAAAAGCTCCATCGACGAAAATCATCGGTGAATCCAGTACAGTACTGTACATTACTAAACATTTTACTTTTTTGGTATTTATGTTGTGCTTTTACTTATTTTTTTTGTTTGCTAGGTATTTTATTTGATGATTAGGATGTTATTGAATGTTTAAAAAAAAAATAATTAACAAGATCTTTCCACTTGGGACACATTAAATGTTATGGGAATACATCAATTTAAATGGGAAAAATCGTTTCCAACAACATCGTTTTCCACAACGTCGCACTTTTTAGGGATACATTAATGATGTAGGAGAACTTACTGTATACGAACAAGGCCACAAGGATTTACAGATAGACAAGGTCAGTGCCAGCGAACTTTTATTTTTGACAAAATTCATTAGCAATTAGCATGTATGGTGGTGAACACGAGATGGTGGTGAACTATCACCTGCATGAAGGATTGGAAGGAAAAGTTGGATTGGATTATATGAACTTGGAGGGGAGGCATCTCCATCGGTAACAGAAGAGGGGCAAAGAAGTAGAGGTGAACAAAAAAAAGCATTAGTGAATGAGCACGTTTAACCTTGTGAGCATTGGAAAGAGGGAATGCAGTGCAAGAGAAAAAGAAAGGCAGTAAAAGTCAGAGGCTAAAAACCTGCCTGCAGTGAAAAAAAGAAAAGAAGAGCAGGCCCTAAATTCTGGCTTCTCGATGGGCTAGGCAAATGATGCCCCAAGGTTTGTTGTAGAAACACGGGGCCAAAATAGTCCTTTATAAATTAAGAAGTCTAGGCTCATTGAGGAACTACAATGGCACAAGGTAGAGCTCATACCTCCGCCAGGCTGAACAGTTTATGTTTTCTATCCCACTGACAGGCCGGATCTGCATCTGGACCTGAACCAAAATCGAATTGGCTTGTTCTTCTCACCTACCCAACTCATCCACCAAGTTCTCATAATCCGTCCACAACGTTTTGAAATATGATACATATCTTTTTGGCCCCATCTCTCAATGGTGAAAAATCACTTATAATTATTTTTTTTAATCCTCGGAACTGGATCTTCAACAAAATCTAATAATTTTGGCTTTGCCGCACACCAAACCTGTTCACCAAATTTTGTCTGAATCCATCCATAACTTTTTGAGATATCCTGCTCACAGACAGAGACAGGCATATAAAAACAAAGACACACAGGTGTGAAAACATATCATCCATCCACCTTCGGTGGCAGAGGTAATTAAAAGACAAGAAAGCAACGTCAGATTGACAGAGGGTAAAATGTGACCAGGTAAACACAAAGTCATGGACAGAATGGAAATAAGTACTTTGGTGGCAGAAGTGGGAGAGGCTTTGGAGGATGGCGAGACAGTAGGTTTGACCGGAGGTGACCTTGATGATGGGTTCTGACTCATCGAGGGACTGGTACATACCGTACTGCTTGCTAGTTATGTGGAAGGACTCTATATATCCATCAATTGTCTTTCCATTCCAGGAGGAGGATGCGAGCTGCTTTTTCACCTCAACACACACCTCAGTATACTACTGCCAGGTTGTGGGAAGCGTGACGGGATAATTGGTGAAGGAGAGACATCACTAGTGCAAAATTATTTGTTCACTATGCTTTTGTTTCAACTCCTTCTATACACAGTCCAATGACGCATCAACGTGGCACGGAATATTTGTAAGATTTGAGTGAGTCATGTTGCGTTAAAATCAAAACAAAAAGTAAATCAAAGTAAGGCCCAGAGTTTAGAAGGAGAATTTCTAGAAGCAGTGCGACAGTGGAATGGAAGAGTGAGAGGATAAGGGGTTGTGTGGGAGATTAAAGGAGAATAGAATAGAATCACATACTGATGCAATGCACCATACTCTTCACAGAGCGTTGGTGCTGCCAAAGCAGTTTCGTGGCAAGATTATACTGGGTGGTTTGCCATTGCCTTCGCAGCATTGTTTGTCCATGCTCTATCCTTTTAACGACTGAGCGTCAAGCAAGGCAGCAGCACGTACCATTTTTAAAGTCTTTGTATGACTCGGCCATGGTTTGAACCACTGACCTCCCAGACTAAGCATTTGGTCCAACCATTATGCCACCGAGTCTGGTCAAGAGTGCATATACAGTTGGGGCCAAAAATATTGGCACCCTTGCACCTTTTTCAAATAACTCACAATTTTCTCTAAAAATAAGTTGAAATTGACAAAAGTATTTTGTCTCCAAAATTCTTTATTTCACTGTTAATATTACAAAACCTTTGTTTTTGATTCAGAACTTAATATATCCTTTTAAATCAGAAAATGAAAAGAAATGGCATTGACAAAATTATTGACACCCGAGACTTAATATTTGGTAGCACACACAGCCTTTGGACAAAATAACTGCAGTCAAGCGCTTCCTATAGCCATGAATGAGCTTCCTACACCTCTCTACTGGCAGTTTGGCCCACTGTTCATGTGCAAACTCCAGTTCTCCCAGATTTTAAGGGTGCCTTCTCCCAACTGCTGATTTCAGATCTCCCCACAGGTGTTCAATGGGATTTAGATCTGGACTCATTGCTGGCCACTTCAGAACAGTCCAGCGCTTTGTTTTGAACCATTCCTGGGTGCTTTTTGAAGTGTGTTTGGGGTCATTGTTCTGCTGCAAGACCCATTACATCAGATGGAGACCCAGATTGCTGACAATGGGTTGGACATTGAGCTCCAAAATGCCTTGGTAATCTCCTGATTACATGATGCCATGCACACATTCAAGGTACCCAGTGCCAGAGGCAGCACAGCAACCCCAAACATCACTTAACATCCTCCATGTTTGACTGTAGGGAAGGTGTTCTTTTCTTTGAAGGCTTCATTTTGTTTTCTGTAAACATAGAGATGATGTGCTTTAACATAAAGCTCTAATTTGGTCTCATCTGTCCACAGGACGTTCTCCCAGAAGGATTTTGGCTTGTTCAGGTGTGTTTTGGAAAACTCCAGTCGGGCTTTCTTATTTACACACACACACACACACACACACACACACACACACACACACACACACACACACACACACACACACACACACACACACACACACACACACACACACCAGCAGTGGTGTCCTCCTGGGTCTCCTCCCATATAAGCCACTTTCATCGAGTCGGGGACGGATGTTGCGAGTTGAAACAGTCGTACCTTGTGTTTGAAGTTCAGCTTGAATCTGTTTGGAAGTTGATCGATGTGCTTTCTCCACCATTCAAACAATTATTTGCGGCAAACTTCGATTAAGTTTTCTCTTGCGGCCATGTCCAGGGAGGTTGGCTACAGTGCCATGGGCCTTAAACTTCCTGATAACATTGCGTACGGTGGACATAGGAACATCAAGGTCTCTGGAGATGGACTTGTAGCCTTGAAATTGTCCATGCTTGGCTACAATCTTGTGTTTGACCTCCTCAGACAATTCTCTGGTTTTCTTTCTTTTCTCCATGCTCATTGTACACACAGTGACACAAAACAGCAGAATGACTCCTTTTCTCTATTCAAACTGGTTGAATGAGTGATTTTTATATTGAAGGCTATTATTTTGTTCCCCCCTCTGGGCCGGTGCTCCTGCCTCACACCTAGCTTGGCTTCATGCTGTTGAAGCCAAAGCTTTCAGATTCATTGGAATCTCCTGCGATGAAGCTAACTCCGAGGGCCTTTCACTCACTCACCGCAGGCAGGTTGGAGGTCTTTCTGTCTTCTACAGACTCGACTCCTCTCCGGCCTTGCTCCCCCAGCTGTCTCTGTGCTCTGTCCCCCAAATATTCCTACAGGTCACACAAGATCTGCCAGCAACCCTCTTATGGTTAAACTGCCAAAATCTAGGCTTTCTGCTCACCTTCACTCTTTCATTCCCCTTTTCTCCCGCCTCTGGATCAAACTCGCACACTCCCTTCAATCCCACTCCTCCCTCCAGGTCTTTAAAACAGCTGTTCACCACCATCTCTTATCTTCCCCCATACAAAACCTTGATCTTTTGTACCCCCGGTAATTCAGCCCAGATACACTTTTTCGAAATTCCAACTTCTTTCTTGGAAGTCCTTGCAGTGTCCATATGTTTTATACCTCTCCCACCTCACACCTCCCCCCAAGCCCTCTCCCTCCCACAGTTCTCTCGATGTCCCTGCTCTCAAATGTTGTGTTTGTGTCCTTCCCCCTCTCTCCCCATCTTGTCCAACCGCTCCCCTTATTTTGTGTTTTATGTGTCATTTTGTGTCAGTTTGACTTTTTGTGTGATTAATGTTAGCTCTTTCACGAGCCTCGATCTTGTATACAAAAAAGAAAAAGAAAAAAAAAAGGCACCTGCAACTCATCGCAGGTGAATTCAATTCTAAAGTGAAGGAGAATCACCTGCTTGAAATCTAATTCTTTCTGACAACTTCTAAAAGGTGCCAATAATATTGTCCGGGCCATTTTAGGATTTTTGTGTGGAATAAGCTAAGATTTAGTAATTTTTTCAGCTTTTTTTGTTTTGTTCCACTGGAAACCAAAGAAATACAAATGTGGATACCAAAATATTTTTTTATTTCAACAATTTTCTGGAAGAAATGGTGCGTTATTTGAAAAAAGTGCAAGGGTGCCAATATTTTTGGCCACGACAGTACGTGATTAAAGTGGGAGAAGCAATGAGCAGAATCTGTTGTGAATGCAAAGTTGTAACAGACATACAGAAGTAATATTTTTGATCCTTACCTATGTATGGGAACAAAGATTGGATGTTGCCAGTGAGATTGCCATCCATGATCTGGCAGTGGAAAAGATCCTGAAATAGAAGGTTCACAAAGAAGCATTCAAAGTCTGTTATACAACTGCAGACCGTCACAACTAGAATAACCAGCGAGCTTGCGATTTGAGGGTGGTGGGGGGTTGGGGGGAACAAAGCAGTGTTTATGTTTCCCTTAAACAGAAATGCTTAAATAAATTTCATTTTTATTCATAACAACAACATTTACCACTTGAATCACAGATTCATAAATAAAACTGAGCTCAGGCTTCTCATGCTGGTAATTCATCAAAGATAATGAATAATTTTTTTTTTTTTTACACATTCATGAAATAACAATGATTGTAACATGGTTCTCAGCGAGTGAAAGATCTCACTTTGCATTATGCCATCGCCAGAATTCAATCCAAAGCTTTACAGAATGTTAGATCTCATTCTTACAGAATTACAAACATATTTTCATGTTTTTTTTTCACACTGAAAAACCTCAGCGTCAATAATAATCTATCATGCATGCACACTCGCTTTCTTTGTGTGTTTTTTTTTCATGGAGATGTTCTTCACAACAATTATACCGTAATCATTTAAACACGCTAATCAGTGCCAGCTATTCCTAATAGAAGGGTTCCCTAGAAGGGACCCACTGAACTGAAAACCTTCCTTTTTTGGGGTGGTGTATAGGCAACAAAGCGATGCTTCACATGCTCCCAGAAATGTATGTTTTAGTAATGTAAAGGTAGGGCATGGCAATTGTGATTATGACAGATTTGACGATGTGTTGGCCTGAACTGCATGAAAATCAAAATGCCGGTGGGTGGACCTCGCCTTCACTTTGTGAGAGACACCGAGGAAAATTAAATATCCATCACCTCTAATGCCAGCAGACGGGTCAACTCGTCTAATGTCCACCCATGGGAAGGAACACACACTGATGATTTGCCCTGCCTGCAAAACACCAGGATGACATTGTATAGCTGGGTTGAGATTCAAACTGAGGCTAAACGGCTTGGAAGCAAACCAGGCTCTGTGGTATAATGGTTAGAGTGTCCGCTCCAAGTTTGGGAGTGACTGGGTCATAGCCCCATCAAGTCATACCAAATATTTTTTTTAATGGTACGTGCTGCTTCCTTGCTTGACGCTCAGCATTTAAAAGGTTAAGAGCACAGACAATCCCTATAGGTTGGCATCCATGAGAAGGAAGAAATTCCTCCTGAAGTAATGCCCCACTGAATGAGGTGAGCAAGACGGCGCCATTGTTGGGACGTCACTGGTACCCAGAGTGCCCCGAGAAGTGACGGCACTTCCCCCAAACTTAGTAGTTGTGTTAGTTTTGTGCATTTGACTGTGTTCATGTGTGTGTGGCATAGGGTGGTCCAAAAATGCAAAAAAAATCACTTTTTTATCTGGATTTTGATGCTCTATTGGATTATTGTTAGAAATGGTCTAAATCATTCACCCAAAAAATATTTTGCATCTGAGTCATCTATAAACTCATACACACTCAACATATAAATTTGTCATTTTGGTCAATTTTAATGAAAATCGTCCATGTTGAGAGGCTCACAAAGACTTTAGAAATTTTTTTTCCTAAATAATGTCATTGATGGTACAATGTACATACCCCTGTGAAGTCCTCATGGTCGAAACATGAGTCAGACATGTATGAACATGTTTCAAGCATTGTCAAACATGTTTCGACCATGATGATTTCACACTCACAGGCGCAAGCGCATGCAAAAAGTCATGAACCACAAAATGGCTTCGTACAATAGTGCATGTACTTTTTCCACCTAGGTTGCTATTGGATTGTTCTCATTTAGCCAAATTTGGTGAAAAACGCCATATTTCAATTGAAGTGTGTATGCGTTTCTAGATGGAATCGAGCGAAAATATTTGGTGGGTGAATGTTTTAGACCATTTCTAACAATAATCCAGTAGAGCATCAAAATCGGAGATCGATATTTTTTGGACCACCCTAGTGTGGCAGCTCCACTATGAGCCTGAGATACCATATGAAAAAAAAAAAATGAAAAAAAAATAAATAAATAACAAGTATGCACGCCTCCTCTGTACCCAGTTAGCCCAATAGTGTACAACCCCTCCTGCCTATTATATTGAAACAAATGTGACCTTTCTATCTTTCAGTTACCCAAGAAGTTGAGAAGATCATTGGATGAATAAATGATTTCTCCAAATCCAGAAATGGAAAAATTAAAACATCGTTGGAGCTTGCATTGACAAATAAGACTTAAGGAAATGAAGACTGGGGAAGGAAAAGTAATTACTAAATTGAATCTGTTGCCATTTAGTCCTTGAGCCAACCGGCCATTTTTTGAAGTGAATGCTCCGGGGGGGGGGGGGGGAGTAATTCTCATTATGATTTTCCATTAGACCAATGTCTCAAGTGTCAGAAAAGGTGTGATGGACATCTGAGAACGGTAGCTTAGTGCCCGGATGGACGCCATCTTTGAAACCACCCAGCTCGAAAATGCCCATTTGGTGGGGTACATTGTTGCACGTGTATCTGGACTTCTATACTAGCTATCGATGTGCGGTTGACGACTAAATATACGTCCGATGTGTACCGTCTAAATAAAAAATAATATGAAGCATTTTGTTTTAGATTAATTATTATAAAAATCAATTATCGAAAAAAAATCATATATTTTTCAATATTTTATTATTAGACTTGTACTTTTTTTAGTGAAACAACACTGGTATGATTTTCCAAATTATGCATTGTGCTACACCGTTTATCTGTCTATAAAAATAACTCAAAAACTAAAACATATCATCCACCACGAGTGTACACAAAAAATATATGAAAAGGCATGCACTTTCCACAAACCGAAACTATGTCAGTTGGAATTTCCCGCCGATAATCAACCCACAGAACCCAGTGCCGAAAGTGACGTCAGTCTATTCTATATCTATATTCTATATTCTATATCTCAGTCTGAGATTTGTTGCGGTGACCTGATTAATTTCTGAGGGGGGGGGGGGGGGGGTGGGTGGCTTAAGAACTAAAAGTGAACATGTTAGATGGCGCCACATACAACTCTATTATAGAGTTGTATTGTGGCGCCATCTAACATGTTCACTGACTTGGATGAGTATGTCTATGTAAGCTGGCGAGCTTTTCGGATATCGGAGTAATCTAACGTCAGTCTTTTTGTTCTTTCAGCTGAGATGGCCGGTGTCGAGGCGAAACGGGCGAAGATTGAACCTGAGTCCGGAACGTGTATCCTGTGCAGCAAGAAGTCGCCACTCTCTGAACTAAGCAAGGCAGCGGGCAACAGTTCTTGGAAGACATTGTGTGACGCAGCCGCAGTTAGAAACTTTTATCCAATTCTAAAGCTAGTCCAAGAAGGCGCAGTTGAACTTCCTAATATTCCAATATTATACCATAGGGCTTGTAGATCAGACTTCACTCACAAAAACCACCTAGCTACTTTGACCAATGCAGCTAGAAGTTCTTCAGTTGATACTGGCGATGCGGTGCGACGGCGATCATCACGGGAAGAGACAGGATCAACTTCAACGGTCTACGATGATAAATGCATTTTTTGCCAGCGTGCTTCAAAATTCATAAAAGGCAGTCGTACCCGTGAAACAGTTGTCTTGGCTGTTGAACTTCGAGCAGATAAGACAATAAGAGATGCTGCGACAGCTCGCAATGATGAGAGAGTTTTGGCATTGACTACACGAGATATGGTTGCAGCTGAGGCTCACTACCACTTCTCCTGCTATAGAAACTACACACGGCCCCAAAAACCTCAAGTAGAAACTGACATTGAAGATAATATCGAGAAAAAAGAAATGATACGATGTATATTCAATTTCATTCGCACTGACTTGTTCTTGAACCCGAGGATTGTTCCAATAGTTGATGTTGCAACAGATATCCTGTCTTCAGATACATTTTCAGTTGATGTTCGTGACTCCATCAAGAAGAATCTGCAGCGCACATTACAAAGAGAGTTTGGAGAATCGCTCATCTTCTTCAATGTGAAACACCGTGTATACTTGATGCCCGATAATCTGACAAAGCGAGAGATTGCTACAGAGTGTGTAAACCTGAAAGCAGAAGTGAAAGCATTTGAACGAACGGACGGTGAAAGTAACATTGTGCGTGCAGCTACTTCACTGCGACACCAGATCAAAGATGCTCATTACAATGAACGTTGGCCGCCTCAGCCAGCAGAACTCACTTCAGATTACGTGAAGATACCAGATTCTCTTCGTGTATTTCTGCATACTTTGATTTGCGGGAGTGGGGGTAGCTCTGCGCGTGCCGACACACTGGTATGGTCGATGGCTCAAGATATCATCAATGCTGTACACCGGGGTACCATCAGAACATCGAAGCATGTCCTACTTCCGTGGGTCATGAAAACGCTCACCGGTAATACAGAGGTCATCAGAATATTGAATCGACTCGGGCACGGATGTTCGTACACAGTTCTGGAAGAAATCGAGACAGCGCTATGCATAGACAAATTAGCAAGTGTGGAGAAAGATACAGTACCACTTCCGTCACATGTGCACCCTTCGGTCCCGACTGTATTAGCATTCGATAACATCGACAGGCTAGAGGAATCGCTGAGTGGTGGCGGAACATCGCATCGCGTCAACGGTATCATCGTCCAACCGAAGTCGCAGTCGTGTTTGCCGCCCCAACCTCCATCGGCAGTATCCAAAGCAGATAAGAAGCGATCTATCCCGTCATCCAGCGATTTAGTTCCAATATACAGCGGTGGGAAACGAGAGGGCCCACCTGCAATCAAGCCTGCAGATCTTTCTGACACTCTTGCAGGCGCAACATCCCTTGCGCAGCGCCGAAATCACGTATGGATTATGACTCGCATGCTGGAACCATGCGACCAGACAATCAGTTCGTGGACTGGTTTCAACATCATGACTAGAGATCGTGTTCAGGTGACGGAAGATGTAGTTGGCTACCTGCCGACTATAAACGCGCCTGCCACAGATATGGCAACAGTGCAAGAAATCCTCAGAGAAGCTCTGAACATCATGTCATCACTTCAGCTTGAGCGTATACCGGTGGTGCTAGACCAGGCACTATTTGCTAAGGCGACCGAAATAGCATGGAAAGATGTCGATCGATATGGAAGAATCGTGCTCATGATGGGGAACTTCCATACCATCTGTAACTTCATGTCGAGCATTGGGAAAATGTTTGGAGATGCAGGCCTTCGGGATGTAGCTGTTGAGTCAGGAGTAATCGCTGAAGGTTCCATCAACAGGGTTCTGGAAGGCAAGCAATACAACCGTGCTGTGCGACTCCACAAGTTGATGTACGAGGCACTAATGCGCATCATTTGGAAGGGCTTCCAGGTGTGGATAGAAAGCAATCATCCTGACAAGGAACCCCAGATTCGAAGCACTGACCTCAAAATTCGCAGCATCAAGGAGGATGTTTGCCACGAGACTCTCGCTGCTGCTCTCGATGATGATTCATGTGTACAGAGCTTTGACATGTTCGCGAAATACCTACATTTTCTGCGAACCAAACATGGAGACCTGGCTCGCTTCTGGATGATGTATATTGATATGGTAGAGACCCTGCTGGGGTTGATTCGTGCGGATAGAGAAGGCGACTGGATGCTTCACTTGGCTTGTGTCAGAAGAGTGATCCCTTGGTGTTTCGCAATGAACAAGGTGAACTATGCTAGATATCTACCAGTGTACTATGCACAGATGACGCAACTCCACGAAACATGCCCCGAGTTGTACAGGCATTTCAATCAAGGCTACTTCTCCGTACAGCTTAGACCAGGGAATCCATTTGCCAGAATCGCTGTTGATCAGACAACAGAAGAAACAGTAAACAAAGATACGCAAACAGCTGGAGGAACACGAGGTTTTAGTCTTCGACAAGGGGCTGTGTCACGATACTATCTAACTGCAGAAAATCGGGCTACTGCACTGAGGCAACTACGAGAAACTATCCTTGTGAATGGCAGCGACACATCTCACGCCAAGCACCCTGACTTGTCTACTTCTCGCATCAAACGTGATGAGTCTGGCGTCACAGCTATCTGTGATCTACTGGAAAATGACTGGACCAATCCATTCGCCGATGATCCGTCATGTCTTCTCAGTATATCTACCGGAGCGGCTGCGAGGGAGGACGTTTCTAATGACCTACTCAACACCCTGAAAAAGGGGGAAGCGGCGTATCAAAGCTTCCAGAAACGTCTTGAAGAGGGAACAGGCTTTCATGACACATTGAACAACCTAAACTTGAAGACCTTTGGTAAGATCAAGCAGAAAGTTGTGAAGGGCACAAACAAGGAGATCGTCCTGAGAGCTGACAGACAACTGTTTGCCACCATGATACTCATCGCCAAGACAAGGAACCTCGACATGCAACTTGTCCTTTGTCACCCACTAGGGCCGTTACCATGGTCTTTGGCAAACGTTGATGGGTCAATGAAAAAAACGAACAAAGCTGCACTTGCGAAACACATGGAAGGTCTTGTGGAACCAGCCGAGAACGTTGACAAGCGAAGTGCAACAATAATTGATGCGATGGCTCTCATACAAAAGATGCATGGCGAGAACGACACGTTCGAAGAACTATCTGACCGCATCCTTGCTGCAGCGCTTCACGCTGGTCAAGGCAGTGAGCGCATCGATGTTGTCTTTGACACATACACAGAAGAATCCATCAAAGCAGCTGAGCGTGTGAACCGCGGTTCAAATGAAGGCATCAGTTTCAGCGAGATCAGACCCGCACACAAAATCATGAACTGGCGGCGTCTCCTTGCTTGCAGCCAGACAAAGGAGAAACTGGTTGTGTTTCTGGCGGAGTCGTGGAAACATGAAACAAATCGCGAAAAGCTAGGCAACAGAACACTGTATGTCACCTGTGGTGAAAAATGTCTGGTACTGACCCGCGATAGGTGGAAGTTGGTGCAAGCACTCGAATGTAGCCACGAGGAAGCAGACACGCGTATGTTTCTCCACGCAAAGCACGCCGCTACCCACTACAAGACGATCATCTTAGTGGCAGATGACACCGACGTTCTGATCATCAGTCTTCATCTCAGCAGAACCATCGATAGTCAGCTCTTCATCAGACGAGGAACAAAGGTTCGAGTCAGAATGATCGACGTTGGAAAGTTGGCTGCGGTATTGGGGTCTGGAGTTTGCAGTGCATTGCCAGGGCTTCATGCATGGAGCGGGTGTGACACTGTGAGTGCTCTGGCTAGCCAAGGAAAGATAAAGGCTTTGAAGCTTGTGCAAGCGAATGAGCTGTATCTTCAAGCATTCACAGATCTGGGATCTTCGTGGAATGTACCAACAGACGTCTTCAATAGCATTCAGGCCTTCACGTGTCAGTTGTACGCCAAGAACACGAAGATCGTCAGTGTTAATTCGCTCCGTTATCACATGTTCTGTGCAAAGAAGGGCCAGATCGAATCTGGACAATTGCCGCCTTGTGAAGACTCCTTGATGCAGCATACGCTTAGGGCCAACTATCAGGCGGCTATCTGGCGACGCAGCCTTGAAAACCTACCAGACGTCCCAACACCATCAGCAGGACATGGTTGGGAACTCGATGATGGCGGTTCGCTCACAATCCGATGGATGGCGGGTCTACCAGCTCCAGATGTCGTCTTGAATCTCATCTCATGCACATGCAGAAGGACGTGTCGACCGTCAGATTGCTCCTGCATACTGAATGGGTTGAAGTGCACTGTTGTGTGTAAGCTGCAGGGATGCTCCAACATGGTGCAGGATGATGCTATCGTGGCTCAGGATGCCAATGACTCTGATGGCGACTCTGATGATTAACTTTGTGTGCACTGTATATTGTATAGCATATGTTGTTCTCTATTATAATGCAGGCCAAATTGCCTGAAAATCTTTATAGACAGATAAACGGTTTAGCAAAATGTATAATTTGGAAGATCATACCGGTGTTATTTGACTAAAACATGACATGTTCAATGATACCTCCGTTTGCTTATTAGGAATATACATCGTATGGTGTTAAAATCAGCTCCATACGTCTTTCCAAACTCTAGTAATGAATAATTAATATAATTGGCGGCCATTTTGAAATCCAAGATGGCCACCAAAGTGCAGATTTCCTATGTAACAATTTCCGCCTGCTTATTAGATATCGTATGGTGTTAAAATCCTCTCCGTATGACATTCCTAACTTGCGTTATCGTCAGAATAGATAATGCCAGCGGCGGCCTAAGTCATTTTATGCCTCTTTACATTTATTTGTTGTAAACTCGTGGTGGATGATATGTTTTAGTTTTTGAGTTATTTTTATAGACAGATAAACGGTGTAGCACAATGCATAATTTGGAAAATCATACCAGTGTTGTTTCACTAAAAAAAGTACAAGTCTAATAATAAAATATTGAAAAATATATGATTTTTTTTCGATAATTGATTTTTATAATAATTAATCTAAAACAAAATGCTTCATATTATTTTTTATTTAGACGGTACACATCGGACGTATATTTAGTCGTCAACCGCACATCGATAGCTAGTATAGAAGTCCAGATACACGTGCAACAATGTACCCCACCAAATGGGCATTTTCGAGCTGGGTGGTTTCAAAGATGGCGTCCATCCGGGCACTAAGCTACCGTTCTCAGATGTCCATCACACCTTTTCTGACACTTGAGACATTGGTCTAATGGAAAATCATAATGAGAATTACTCCCCCCGCCGGAGCATTACTTTTGGTCTGGCTCAAGGACTAATTGTAATAAAACCACCGTTTAGAGGCCATTTTTCCCCGCAAAGCGGGGGTTGGCCTTTTCGGGGACCGTGGTAGTTGTTGTTTTTTGGTCCCCTTTTTGAAGCAATGTTTTACGGCCGGATGCCCTTCCTGACGCCAACCCTTTTTGCCGCCTTCAACGACAAACAGGGAATTACCAGTGAACTGGTACTCAAAATATAATAAATAATAAATTATAATATAATATAATAATAATATAATATAATAAATTGTAATATAATAAATATATAATAAATTGTAATATGATATAATAAATAAATTCATTGTAATATAATAAATAAATAAAATACATCTCACCAGTTGCAGCTTTATGTTTGGCCGATTCACCTTCTGCACAATATCCATGGCTGCAAATGAATAACAAGTGGAATGAGTACAAGTTATTGATGGTTCCATTATACTGAGCTCTGCTGGTGATATTAAACCATCAGCTTAGTGTTTAATCTATACTAATAAAAGAGGCTGTGTGTGTGTGTGTGTGTGTGTTTGTGTGTGTGTGTGTGTGTGTGTGTGTGTGTGCGCGCAAAATGTGTGCAATATGTCATGCACAAGATACGTGTACACAACATACCAGTGTACAACATGTCACACAACATGTGCGTATACAATGCAAGAGGTGCACAATATGTATATGCATATACAGTCATGCGTCGCTTAACGTCCAAGATACGTTCTTGGAAACGTGACGTTAACTGAATTGGACGTTGTCCGAACATCACATTGTGAACTTTGTATTTATACTTACGTGTATGTGGAATATTGCAGTGTACTTGTGGCGTGTGAAGGGCCTGGCTGAGGTTCGTCGTGTGGAGGAGTTTGTTTTTTGATGAAAATGACGAGCGTTGTTTCTTTTGTCTGCTGTTTCTTCTCCTCGTAGATTTGCCGATATGCGGCAAACACTGCATGTGCATTCCTCTCTATGAGTGAGAAGCGTTCAGTGTTGGGGTCCATCTCTTCGGCACTTTTCAGCAGCGTGTTAAGGTCGGCGAAGAATTTAGATAACCCCTTTAAAGTGAACTTCTTCTGTACCTCCTCCACCTCCTCCTCACACTTCCTTTTCCCTTGCCTCTTCTTCAGCTATATGATGTTGCTGTAGCTCTAGCAACTCTTCGTTGGTTAGTTCTTCAGGAACAACCTCTAGCAGTTCTTCTATATCGTACACTACAATAGCCAAAAAACATAAACCAGTAACATAGGCATTTCTTATATCTATCAAAACATATTATGGATATACAGTATAGTTACTGGACTGTATCATCATACGCCTAGCAGCACAATCTATTTTGTTTAAGAACACGTGATGCATGCGTGAGCGCGCCCGCTCTAAGGCCACTTACGTCCGCTACGTCCCATTGTCTGAACGGGTTTTTTATCCCCATTATTTTCTTATTATTTTTATGGGCCACGGACGTATAAGCGATCGGACGTTGTTCGGACGGACGTAAAGCGACGCATGACTGTATGTATATATATATATATATATATACATATATATATATATATATATATATATATATATATATATATATTATATATATATATATGTATATATATTTATATATATATATATATATATATATATATATATATATATATATCTAACGCATAAAAATATTGTGTGCACACAATATACAGCAGATGATGTCACGCAAAACAAAACAAAACATGCCAAAGCAAAACCAAACATGTGTATAAACCATAATCGTGTATGTGTACGGGCAAATCACGAGCCATGCATTGTGTGTGCATCTGCGCATCACCGCCACAGGACCTCATCTTTCTAAGCCCCTCCCCCCTTCCATTCGGGTCCGCCAAATATCTGTCCCCCCCTTCCATTCGGGTCCGCCAAATATCAGGCCCCCCTTCCACTCACGTGCACCAAATCTCAGGCCCTCTCTTCCAGTCGGATCCGCCAAATATCTGCCCCCCCCCCCTTCCATTCAGGTCTGCCAAATCTCAGGGACCCCCCTTCACTTGGGTCCACCAAATCTCAGACCACCCCTCGCTATGCGCTAGGGTGTGTCCTCCTCGATGGGTTACAGTCAGCAAAACCCCATCAAGCCACGGGCGCCTCCCCTTCCCCCCGCCAAAGCCGCCCACAAAGCTGGTGTATTTGGCACATTACTCGATCTCATGGAGCTCGTTCACTGCAGGCATAACATGGCATACAGTGAGCCGCCAAATCCCGGGCCCTCGCTCTCAGCATGATGAAGCCGGAGAAACTCAGGAAGCCGCCAGGCCAGGCCATGTGATCCACAAGACTTTGGTCCCCAGATGATCCACAAGACTTTGGGCAACAACATGCAAAGCCCTCCTCCCAACCAAAACTGCCATGCACTCCGAAGCCACCCACACACAGCACGAACCCCCAATCTCACCTTGCTCTCTCACAGCTCCACAGGAGGAGGTCCACCAAAGCGTTCACAACCAGCAGCACGGGGCCCACAAACAACCCTTTTTGAAGATAAAAATTAATGGGGTGCTCATTACAAAAGCCCAAGATAAGCCTTACTAAAATGGCGATGCGCCATCTTTGTCAGCACTCTGTGACATCACTGGGTTGTTTAGCCTTTTTTTCAGTCCATTTAATGTGCCTTGGCTTGGAAACACTATCTACTCTCACAAGTTAAATAAAGCATATAATAATCGAAATCTGATTCGGCATGTGAGGATCGGATCCCATACACTTAAGTATCGAAATCGTGAGTGAAATCTGAAAGAAAGAAAAAAATACATTAGCGATTTTTATAACCAAGTTATAAGAGTTATTTATGTAAGCAAGGCTATTCTCCTCCTTCTAGCCTGGTGTTGGCTTAATCGTTAAGGTGGCTGGCTTAAGATTGCAAGGTCCTGTGTCCAAGCCCCTGTCATACCATTGAATTAACACCAGGTGGGTTGACTCAGCCTGATATCCTTCTGAGGTCGGCAAAATGAGTACCAGCTTACTGGGATGAATGACCCATTCGAATATCCTGCATTGGAGAGACAACCCATCCAGTATTGTGCCCAATAGCCTAGAAACTGCTTTGGCAGCCCTATGCATCTGAAGATGCAAAAAGGAGTGGTCATCTCCTCCTTCTGCACTGTCATCTTAATTCACACCTCCATAGGAATAGGGTATTTTTTTCAAGTTGCAAAATGCTTCAACTTTATTCCCATTTGTCATAATTTCATTATTGCGATTGTAAGCAAACAGAATACGGAGAAATAGCATTAGCACTTCTTCTTCAAAGCAAGACAGAGAAACTCAGCCACTCATAAGATTGCCTAAACATCAACATGAAAAAACAATATACATTTAATTATCCCCTGCATTTTTGTCAACTTTGGCAAAAGCAGCAACGAAGGCTGGAAAGGGTGGAAATACGAATGGTTCGGTGGATGTGCGGAGTATCGTTGAGAGAGAGGAAGACAAATGATGAATTGCGAAAGATGATGGGAATAGAGCCTGTGATTGATGCTGTGAAGAGGAACAGGTTGAGATGGTTTGGTCATGTGTTGAGGAAGGATGAAAGTGACTGGTTGAGAAGAGTGATGGAAATTAATGTTGAAGGAAGTAGAGGATGGGGAAGACCGAGAAAGACTTGGCTAAAGGTGGTGGAAGAAGAAATGCGGGGGAAAGGGGGTTAACAAGGAGAGATGCAGAAAATAGGGCAAAATGGAGAAGATTGTCATGGGGACCACAAGGCTAACCCCCACTCCAGCAAGGAAAATGGCCTTGTTACATACACGTGTTATAATAGGGACAGTAACTAATACAAAAAAATAATAATCAAGAAATAGGGAAAGTTTGGAGAAACTTTTTATCCCATTTTTTTTTCATTGGCACCGTGGTTCATATTTTGGTTGCATATTATGTGCATCCATCTGAGCTATCAATTTAGCAATAAGTTGGAAACTCAGGATTGTTTCTTGATTATTATTTTTTTGTATTAGTGACTGTCCCTATTCACCCGTAAAACGGGGCGAATAGTGACAGCCATAAAAATCCTATTTATTCCTATTTAACCCATATATGGGGTTAATAGGGACTATAAGTTGCTTTTTAAAAAAACAAGCGAACACTTTCAACCCAAATATAAACAAATCAGTATGGTTATCAATTTTCAGCGAAAAAAGTTTCCGAACTTTTTTTCAGTTTGTGTCCCTATTCACCCCATTTCACGGTATTACGAAGAAACTCAGCTATAGATTACCTCCTTCGTTCATCACTGTTATGTCTGGGCACATGATGTACATTCATGGTGAGTAATAAGTCCCAGGACACGGTTTGGGCTGCTCATACAAGATTTGTTTATATTGTTACGGTACGCGGTTAAAGATGGTATGTTTGCCGAGCGGAGGCTCCGCGATCCGAACAGTGCTTCCCTGACTAAAACCCGATTCACCCCAAACTTTGGCCGTATCGCGCCGCAGCTACTCAATATGGAAAAACTCTAAAGCGACCGAACGAGAATGAAAAAGAAGAAGAAGTACGGAGGAATAACAGGATTTATTAAGTATTTTCACAAGCCAAAGCAACGAGAGCAGTCGGTTATATACAGAAAATGGAAGGAGCAGACACACAGTGAAATCATTAGCTTACCTATTCAAGCTTAATTAATAAACCCCAGGACAACATTAAAGACAGACGGACGATCACACTTACACGGGGAAATGCAGGCAGAAGGGAATGGCTTGGAGATGGGTGGCTTTTAGAGGCAAGGAAGGTTCAGCGGGTGCTGGGCACGGTCGGGCCAGAAGGCACCGCCGTCAAGAAGCCGAGCTTTGGTCCCAAACTGCGCGGGCGAAGTTCCTTTCTCCGTACTGCCTCGTGCGCTCCTTGCGTTGCCCCTGTCCATTTCTCCTGCAGCGCGGCACGTCTCACGGCGGCTCGGTCACACCTGCTCGTCTCCAGCGCATCTCCTGGACCCAGAACTCATCCCTCCTCTCCTTATCTCCTTTTTTTGGGAGCATCCCGCAGCGGGTTATATAGGCCCCGCCCTTCACCCATTTCGAACCTTCCCCAAACGTTCTCTCTCCGCCCCCTCAAGCCAAACCCCTCGTTCTGGGTTGGATGAGCGGGGCCGACTTACTCCTCCCCTCTATGACGAGGTGGAGACCCGCCTTTCTTCTTCGGCGTTACCTCGTGCGTAATGGAGTCAACTGCTGCAAAGTGGACGGCAGATGAAAATGCAGCAAAGTGCAAACCTGGCACTTGGAAGCTGCCATGGGGCGTCGGAGGGCCTACTCTTATTTAATTCGGTGCAATGAAGAGTCAAACTAGTGGGAAACACATCCTTAGCCTACACAGAGAATAAGGGACTAACTATTTAAAAGGATATATCGTGTCCTGTGTGTAGGTTTATGGAATTAACTAAGAGGACGAGCTGCGACCATTCTTTACATTATGAGGGTGTTACACACAACAAAACCATACTTTTCACATTCGTTACACTTTCTCAAAATTGTTACACTTCTCAAATCCGTTACACTTCTCAAATCCGTTACAATATTATCTTCCAGGGTGAGCCCTAAGCCCAGGAGTAATAACATATTACAGTAATAATAGTAATACATAATAACACATTACAGTAATACAACAATTACAATACCTCCTGAGGCAGCAAGTGCATCTATATGACATCCACCATAAACACAGCACAAGAAAATTTTTCTCCACGTGCGGTGTGAAAACAAATTCAAAATACCATGTCTTATGGTGCCAAATGCTTCCTGAATGCATTGTTTCCGTTCAATAACAGATGCCATGTGATGTTTGTGCTTATGGCTTACCGTAGTATATGGTATGAACAAATCTTGTAGAAGCAGCTAAAACTGTGTCCTGGGACTTACGACTCACCCTGTAGAGTATCACGGCTCTGAAAATGCCATAAAACTTAAAAAGACGACGAAGATCCCTCCTTCTCCATATTCAGCGAAGCAATGGGTGGAATTTGCTAGCGACAGGTGTGATTTGAGAGACCTGTGGTGCTGGCCCCGTGGTTTCCACACACATCAGATTAACAATGGGGGCTGAGGGGCATAGGCCAGGGGTATGAACACCCCCTCCCCACCTGCTCTCCCTCACCGTCCTATTGCTCCCTCCTGCTCCCACCTCACCATCCTCTTGCTCCCTCCATGAACCACTCTGTCTCTTTTCCCCAGCCCCTTTCAAAACATCCATAAATATATTATCTATCTGTTCTATACACTACATAGCGAAAAGTATGTGGACACCAGATCACACCCGTATGTGCTCGTCGAACATCTCATTCCAAAAGAATGGGCATTAATATGAAGTTGGTCCCCCCCCCCCCCCCCCCCCCCTTTGCTGCTATAACAGCCTCCACTCTTCTGGGAAGGCTTTCCACTATAGGTTGGAACATTGCTGCGGGATTTGCTTCGATTCAGCCACAAGATCATTGGTGAGGTCGGGCACTGATGTTGGGTGATTGGGCATGAATCGCAGTGGGAATTCCAACTCATCCCAAAGGTGTTCGATGGGGTTGAGGTCAGGGCTCTGTGCAGGCCAGTCAAGTTCTTCCACACC